>NC_066364.1:95653032-95958915 GCF_013377495.2 Cygnus atratus
ATACTATATATATATTATATATAATAATAATACTATATATACTATATATATAATAATACTATTCTATTACTAAGCTAACTTAGTACATTATATATACTATAAAATTTAAGTTCTTATATCCTTTCTGTATAACAAAACCAGGACTAGTCTTTTGCCATCTCTCCTGTGTTTCTTGTGTCAGCTCAGCTCAGGTTGCTGTTGAAATCCCTCAGAGGCTCCTGTCCCAGCTTTTTCCTCTCTCATCTCTTAGGCAGAGAAAACCAGACCCACTGCATTGGAGCAATTAAAAGCCAATTTCAGGTGTCAGAATATAAAACATCACAGCAATTTGAAAAATGGAGCTGATCTAACTGCTACAGTATTTACACTGTCCCTGAAAACATCTGCAGTCTAGTCTCAGGACACGAGCTTGAATTAAACACAAAACAAACCACAAGCACCGCTGGAGACAGCTGTTGATGAATTCATTCTCATTCTTTTTTGGAGGTGTGGTAGGCACCAGTTTGACTTTAATCAGATGTGAGATGGGCACCAATTTCCTGCAGTGACAGCAAACTTCTGGGGACACACTGGCCCAGGGTACCTGACTGTCCTCCTGGTGTCCTGCCAGAGATGGGCAGCTTGGAGATTTCTTCTGCCCTTCAGGCAGGAGATATTTTGACCTCCAAGCCTGGGATCACAGTCCTTCTGCCTGGAGAGGGGTCTGAAGCAGAAGCACAGGGATAAGTTCTGTGCTGGGAAGTAAAACAAAATCATTAGAAAGCTGTGCTTTAAAAGCAAAGTTATGTTTCTGAAGCAGTTCACTTTTGCAGCTCCACTCCTTTCATTTCACTACTTTGCTATAAAAATTAAAAAGGAAGGCTGAGCTATAGGAACGCACTGCTAAGAAGGGTACTATTTTCAGCTAGCACACTACTGCTTTGAACCCAGGAATTCCACATGCAAATGAATTTATGGCCCTTTAGACTCATGTTCACCTCAAACTGTGGATACCATTTTCTCTGTGTTTTGTTCCTATCTGGTCCTTACTAACTAGATAATTGTTCTGATAGATAGTGAGACTATGTTTTGACAACATCAGCAAGATTCTGTGGAGTCTAAAATCCTGATAACCAGCAGAGTGATCTTATATTACGTGTACTTTCCGACTGTGGAAAGTTTTCTTCAAATAGTGGGTGGCTTGTGGCTTTGAATCTATAAATGAAGCTGTTTATGCAGCACTATGAATAGGTTTTGGTAGCTGTAGAGAGCACTACCTGGAAGAACAGTTCTGCCTTAAAGGAGTGTCTCTAATAATTGCTTTATCAGAGTCTATATTTAGTGTTTCCCACTGAATACTTATTAAGTTTGCTCAGTTTTCAGCTGAAAGTTATTTTTCCAAACTCAAAACTCCCTGAGCTCTCCATGAGATCTCTTTATTTCGTTCATCATCACTGACAATAAAGATAATACAAGCCAAATCATACCAGTAGCTCTATCTTTGTAACATCAGCTGTAGTTAAAATATGCCTTCAGCAACATCTGAAAAACCACACTGGTTTGCAGTGTGCTTGTTCGGCACATGACATTGTAAGAATTGACTTTACTGCCAGATCTTTGTGGATTTGCAACTAAAAAGCACCTATGTTTACCAACTGAGCAAAGTATATAGTGTAATGGATTGAGTCTTAATGGACCTGCAACCATGAATTCTGTGCCCACTCAAGAAATTTTGGCAGTTAAACTTTACTCTATGTTTGGGCTTCAAAGCAGATGATATTAAATGCATCACTTGCACTTTGGCCAGGGCACTTTTAATGTCAAATAGCTTGGAGAATTTTTGTAACATTTAAATACAAAAGTGTAAAAAAACTTATTCAGCAAATACTTTCAACATGTTTATTCTCATCTCCTCCCTCTTATTTCTCATATTACTTTTCTTTAAAATCACTACAATTTGTTTTCTACATTATTTTATCATGCCAGTCAATCAATAGTTCATTTAATTCATGAGAATTAATTCAAATTTCAGGTCAGGTAATATTGGTCCAGTCAGCCACAGCTGCACATGATGAGCTCAGGGGCACTAAAGACTTTTCTTTTTGCAAGTTCCTGCTTCTTTAAAACATTTGGCAGCATGTTAAAACAAGGGTTTTCACTTTCAGTCCAGCACAGTCTTTGGATGTTATTCCAGGATTTCCTGCATGCACTAAATGGCAAGAGATCAAGTCTGTAGATTGCATTCAATTAAACAGATCATCTAAATGAGATCATGAAAATAAGTGTGTGGCATGCAAGTGTACAGCAGTCACTGTAGCCTAGTCAATAGCCATAGCTAACATGCACCACCGCTCTGATTGTTCATTTAGGGACAAAATGACAAAAAGCCATGATCATGATGTATTTCAGTGTTCCCAAAATCTGGAAAGAAAGTGCCATCCAGGAAAACATTCATGGATTTGATTTCTGTGGTAGTTTTTGTTTGCCTTCAAAGGTGCAGCCCTTACCATTTATCCCGACATCTTTCATGGCAGGGTCAAGCTGAAACAATGGAAAACCTGGTCATAAAGACTGCCCACCACCATGTTCTCCCTTCATGTAGATAGAGAACAACAACAAGTGGGTGACTTGTAGGTTGCTTGTCAGGGCAATAACTCTTGCTGACAAATGAGCTCTGAGTTGGATGGGGAGGAGGGAAGGGAAGTTCCCTGATCTCTTTTGTCTCAGTACAATGTGCTGGATTTAATAGAGGCTGGAAAGGCTGAGCAGAATACTGCTGTTGTTTTGAACAAAACAGGGTTGAGACAAAATGAGATACAGTATTTCTCCAACTTCTTTTCCTCAAGAGCAGCTTAATAAAATTTGGACCTCAGCATTGATAGCCATCACTACACAGAATTTATCACCATCCACCTGCATGGATGCTTTCTTTTGTGCTGACCCTTTGGAATCCTCCTTTTGTCTGCCAAGTGGAGCTATGCTAAAATACTTTTCTGCTGATTTGGCAAGATTAAGAAGTAAATTAAAGCACCCTGACTGACTAGAAGTCTTGTTTTACCAGCTGCTTGCAAAAATCTACTAATGATTACAATTTAAGTCCTTTTAGCACTTCGGGTTCAGCAGGTTAAGCCTACTGGACCTAGTGGCATGGGAGTCATGTGTCTCCTGTATCTGAGAGATCAATGTTTTATAGCAGGTTGGCTTAGCAATAAACAGTGAAAAAAGAACCATCACTTTACACCTAGTTCTATTAAACATACAGTACTACCTCGCTGATGTATCAAAAGGCTAAGTAGCCTCTCTGGCAGCCATGGTCACTTCTTGCCAAGCTAGAGCTGTCATGTGAACTCATATAAATCTGTTCCATTTGTGGAAAATGAAAAACTCAAGAACCATGAGAACATAAAATGTAATTAGGAAGTCATTTCACCATACATAAGGGGTTACTTCATTAAATTTAAACATATCTCTGCACACATTTCACTTAAAATCAACTGAAGGATATGATGGTTTTAAAAGGTAGTAAAGAAAATAAAGCAAATATGCTGACCAGAGATTCTCAAAAATATTTCTCTCCATTATTTTGCCACAGACTCCATTTTGGCTGGATCATTACTTTGCATGTGTGCAGCACCTGACATGGGCTTCAGTACTTGATACAGTAAAGGTAGCTGGTGTTTTCATCACAGAGAATCAAGTTTTAAACCAAGACTGTTAATTTTATAGGAATTTTTAAAATTTTGTAGAAAAAACGTATTCTCTGCGTCTAAGCAAGTTTATGTCAGTTTACTCAGCTTCAGCAGTCTGAGCACCTTTCTCCAAGCTCAAAGTCTATGTCTTGATTGATTCCATGCTCAAATATTTAGATTCACATGACTGATTATGACTGAACAAATTATGAGTAGTTTGTGCTAGAAAATCTATTTTATTTCAAAGCAGTTTTATCAAAATTAGTCATCAACCACAGTATTTTTCCCTTCTGAAATGAACCTTACTCGGAAAAGGGTATGCATGATTTCTTTGGGCTTCTTAAATATCTGATTTTCAGAAGCAGGATCACTTTGGATAGTTTGGGAAACCTGAGTGACATTTGCCAAAAACATTTCCTGATGGCTTAGCCTTTCAGAATATGTTAAGCATCCCTTCAGGTTTTAAGATACCCCATGGGTTACTGAGGCCCACACTGATGATTATCAGTTGAATGGACCCTGTCAGGAGAGATTTTGAGCCATGAAAACAAGGACTTTCTAGAGGAGATATAACAAAACCTGAAGGTTTGTCCAGTCACCTCTGTTTCTGTAGCTTACAGTAAACAAAGGAGCAATGCAGGCCTGCTGCTTGCTACCTCTTTTCTTCTGATTTATCCATTTGAATTACCCATGGAGGACAGGGTTGGTAGTCTGGTTGGCTTCTTGTGACTAGGACGCATTTGTCTAGATCAGCAGTGAGATGTCTTAATTTACTGCCAGCATTAAATGAGGGCCTTTCTTGCTGGTGACTTTCTACCAGTGCTGCAAAGGTCTGTTTTGAGCGATTTACTGACCAGGGACCCAGTGAAGCAGAGAACTATGGGATGAAAATATGCAGGGCATAAAACTGGTCACATATCACCAATAAAAATACTAACAATCGAGGTTTTTCTTCACATTTTATATGTAGCTGCATCACTGATTTAAGAGCATTCCCTGCAAAATTCTGGGCTAACTGATTGCCACTGTGGTTTTCTGTAACAGCCTTCAATTGCTGCAGCCCCATACTTCAGTAGTCCAGCACACTTCAGTAATGATGGTTGCCTGGTAATGCTTTCTCAAAACCTCTTTATTAACAACAGTGAACTTAGGTTTCTTGCAGATGACTTGTAAGAAACCCAATAGGGATGAAATATTAAAAGAAACCCAAACCTTTCACTGCAGATCTCAGCTCAAAAGTTTGCATCTGCAGAAAGGGGTTGTCTGGATCTGAACTTGGCCCAATATAAGAAGTAAAGATTATTAAACTACTCAGACCTGAATGTTGTCAGTGTGTGGTTATATGTGAACATGGAGATTTAATTTTGGCCCAATATCCAAGTCTCAAGCTTGCAGGAATTGCATTACATAGTGTTAATAATGAGTTTCTCTATTAGAAAATGAAGTACTCTGTGTAATCCAGTATAAAATAAAACAATCCCTGTATTCAGTGTGTTGTATGGTCTTCCTCCAAATGTGAAGAAAGCTAATAGTTTCATATCCTACTACATTCAATACCTGAACTTCTTAAAAATCTTAAATCCGTTTTACATTTTCACATCATTTCCAAATGTGTTAATCCTGTGAGCTTTTCTCCTGTAAATACGTGAAACGAACCCTTTTGGGTTATGCTTAACAGTACTGCTGGGATTTCTGTAAGATTCTTTTTTAAATATGATTAAAATAAATAAAATATGGTGATGTTGAGAAAAATATTTCCTGTAGCAGCAGGATACACTTTTTTTTTAAACACAAGTCCCAAGCTGGGCTGGAGTCTGTGAAAATCAAAGGCATTTTTTAAAAAGATAGAAGACCATGTAGATTTGGCATGCTGACAAAATCTCACTTATGGAATCCATTCAGTGTCTTAGCCACAAAAATTGCAGAAAGAACACCAACAATATTTTTAGCTTCCAGAATACTGTATTTCTTCCTCTCTTCTCCCTTCTCTGTACTCATTTCCTGAAAGTTGGCTCATTAAGGAAAGGAAATGATTTTTTTAAAAAGCAAATAATTAGCTGTTCCTGAAATTCCATCCCATGGGCTGTCCCACTGTCTTTGATGGTACCTAACAGTACCATAATTTCACCTAAAGATCTGGTTCCATAAGTTTCATTTTGTTCTATAAAGTATATTACCAAAAGAAACCCCCCCACACTTTTTTTTTTTTTTTGTACATAACAGACGCATTTTTACACTGTCATTTAAAAGCAAATATTTTAGGTAACTGAAGCTTTTTTTAAAAAGTTGGATTTTTAAAGTCAGTCTGGGATTATACTAAATGATGAATAAACAAACAGAAAGGGAGCCTCCAAATGCTTGCACATCATTACATTTTGGAGAGGTTTTACTGAGTGGATGAAAAACCACAAAAGCCTTCTATGGGTAGGAAAATGAAAACAAAGACCTGAAGACCCTTTGTATTCGGTGTATTTGGCTCATTTACTGACTTATTCATTTAGATTTTGTGTTTATAGTCAGGCTGCTTCAAGTCTGCCTCTTCTGTCCTCAGCTGAAACCACTGGGGACTGCCTAAGCATCTCTGGGCTCCAGCTCCCCAAGTTTTTGAAGCCAGACTAAGGTGGTGCTGCCACCCTTCCCCTGTCCTTCCTCTGTCCTGAGCTGTCCCTGTGCCATCTCCTTCTTCCCCATGCCAGGCGCTGGCAGTGCAGCCAGGGCAACAGTAACCAGATTTCGGGGGCAGTTATTCCAAATTATGCAAGAAGCTTTCCTTAAACCTCAGAAATGTCAGTTGTTCTCCACTGTCAGGTTATTCATGTCCCTCTGCCTGATGGATAACTCTAGATGGCTGACCAGACTAATCAAATATAACTTATCTGAATGGGGTACCAAGAACCTGTGGGGGATGCAATGGGAAAGCTGCACATCAGTGGCTTAAAGTTTATTCTAAGTTGTGTAGGTTTCCATGGTTAGCACTTGGTTTCTGAAGCATCGCAGTGGGCAGCAAGACACAGAGACAAAGGACAATGCTGTCAAGATTTGCTGTGCAAAAGTACTCGTGGTCCTTATGTACTTGACTACAGAAGGATATTATTTTGGCCATTATTACCGAAGGTGTCCATAGAAAATTGAGCCTATAAACAGGTAGTTCGGAGAGCACTGGGACCAAAGAGGCCTGATTTCCCATAAATTCTGGTGTTGAGTTTTATAGACCGTTGTCCTCTAGTTTTTCAGGTGGCTGGAGCATGTATTTGGGCTCCCTTCCATGTGGATTCTCTGGTGTCTAACAAGATTTGAGCTCACATTACCCTCTCTCCCTCACCAATGGCATTAATAGGGTTTCTCTCCTCTGCCTGCCACACACTTTCAAAAACCTGACTGGAACCTGAGACTCTGAAACCTCTGCAAGTGTGGTTGAATCCATGCTCGCTAACACAAGGTATGAATTTGTCCACAAACGCAGAGAAGTCCTAACGGGGCAAGGGAGCTGTAATTCCACTGACTCCAGTGTGGTTGCTGAAGTGGCTAGAAGGCAAAAGTGTACACACATGAAAAATCTCAGGATTTTAGGAAATGTTCCTCCCAAATTGCAGTGATAAGCAAAAGAACCAAAAACTATTTAACTGAAGCAAAATTCTGTAATATTTTGTTACAAAACCCAATTTAAAAATAAATGCACAAAAAGTGCCTCTGGAGCTCTTAGTGGGAGAAACGGAATCAGACTGGGAATCTGGAGGCTCTGAAAATCTGGGTTCCTACTCTTCTGACCAGGGAAGCTGACAGGAGTAAGGTAGACACATTGGCCACGGCTCCAGAGAGTTCAAATTTCTCAGCAGGGAATTGTTTCAAGAAGAAATAAGTTGCTGGGTCCAGCAATTGTTCCCAATTCACGCAGTTATGAGTAGTATCAGATCCCAAACAATGCCAGACCCTATGGCATCTCATGTGGTAACTTAGCAAACAGGAAGAAAAAAAATGATGATAACAGTATACTAATATTAACTTTGTAGGAGAGAAAAAAGATCTGTTGCACATTGTTCTCATTAAGTAAATGATTTACTGGAATTTCCTCTTGCTTTGCAACTTGCTTGAGAACATATTCGATCTCAGCTATCTAGGGCCTGGATAATTTCACCTGGTTCTCTGCCAGCTATGACACAGCCATTTAACACTGTCACTTTTCTTGGCCACCTCCATTCACTGTTTGTTGTTGGCTTCTGTTTCTAAAGTAACAGGACTGTATTTTCCTAACACACCAAGGACATGTCTAACAGACAACAGGGAGCTCTCATCTGGCTCTGCTTAAAGCTGGCTAATCATTGAAAATTTGGTCTGAGGTTATAAAGGACAGTGCTAGCTTTCTGTTCTCCTTATAAGGTTTGTTTTTATATATCCCAAGGGTTAAAAAGAAAGATATTAGGAGAACTAACAGAATCTGTATAACTGTGGATAAATCAGACTTGATTAAGTTTGGTTATCTTAATTCCTGTCTTCAACTAGATGGACATAAGAAGTAAAGATCTGTTACCAGTTTCCTTGCAATTTGGAGCTGTTTGCAATAAAACTGAGCACAAAGGAAGGATGAAAAAAGATTATTACAGAGATGACTTAGCAAGAAAAATAATTAAAAATAATAATTTAATGATGAATTTGAGACTATGCTGGCTGATACTTCACATCCTCCTGTCTAATTCCCATGAATACATAAATGTAACTTTTTTGAAGACATAATTATAATTTTCATTTGACATTGTTGAAGATATTATAAGGATCATAAGTCCATGGGGAGAGACATGCATATGTGGTGCATATGTGATTTCAGTATTGTGATTTCAGTCCAACTCCTTAATCGCTAAAATTATGACATCAGGATATAATGAAGGCATAATCAAGATGCATTAAAGCCACTTAGGATATTTGAGCATGAAGCTGCGGGACACCAGGAATTTAACAAATTGCCTGATATCTACAAACTTATCACTTATGCATGTTATTGGATTAGAAATAGAAACAGACCTGATTACTGAATTGAGAATCAATAATGGTTTCTGAAACAGCTGATGAAAATTACTTTAGTACCTCCCTACTTATCTTGTTTCTGACATGGGGTAAAATTAGTTGCTGTTAACGGAGGGAGCCTGACAATCCAGTGTTTGTGAAGATTTCTCTGTCTGCTTTTGCTAGTTAAAAAATAAGAGTATTATGTGAAATGGCATTTTTATCACCAAAAAGATATTTTTATGGCTTGCAAATATTGTATGTTGGAAGAGGGCACATCATTACTGGAAAATATATTTAAACACTAAAAACACCTAATTAGGTTTTATAGTAGCTATATTTGTCTGCAAGAGAGAACTGATTACAGGGAGATCAATATGCAGGACCATTCACTGCAGCAACACAAACACGACTGGGTCTACAGGAGTCTGGAATTACCCAGGAATGTACCTAAAAGCCGCCTAAAAGCCAGCTCTCTTACTGCTGGAGTTTGCTGTCTCACATCCAGCACTGACCAAAGATCTGCCTATGTATTAGCTACCACATTATTTATTACAGGGCAGCAACTCAGAGGTAAACCCAGAATCTGAAACAATCAGTGTGCAGGGCCATTAGTTATGGCTGCAACTGCAGCACTGTGAGGGGCTTAGACCTGCTTGGACCTGGGTGCTCTGCTGCACCAGTGGGGCCACTGGCAGAAAGATAGAGGCGTGAGGATAATTGATGGCAGCTACACTGGCGTGCTGGGCAGAGGCATCCTTTGAAAGGGTGCAGGGGACATCTCTTGACCCCTGTCCTCTCTGTGCTTTGGCCTCACACATTGTCAACAGCACTACAGATCCCAGGTCTTTGTGCTGAAAGGGTGCAAGGTCTTTCCCTCTGCCCTTATTTATCACCCTTATAAACCAGGCATAATTTCGTCCAACATGCATTGTTTCCAGAAATTAAAAGCTGTGATGTGTATGTTTCCAGGTAAAAGGGTATGTTTTTAAAGCCTTTACTGCTGCTACATCAACTGGCTTCACCTTGGGCTGGGTAGCCCCCAGACACACACTGCCTTCTTCCGTATCACTCCATTAAAGACATCCACTTATAACTTCTTATCAGCACAGCATGAAGGCAGGAAGAAAATCACTTTTAAGAAACAGCATGCCTTTTAAAATAATCAGCTCAGACTTCTGGTTCAGATTAAGCACAATAAAGCTTGGGTTGCACCCACAGTATATCCTTTGGGGAAGAAAACACCACAGAGGCGTTGTTCATAAGAATGGATTAGGCTTGCAAAGATCAGTAACTAGTATAATCTGGAACCTCAATTCGGATGCTTTGTTTTTTAAAAATAGGGTTCACTGGGGCAAATTTATGCCAGATGTTAACAACCATAGCCAGCAAAACTAATTATTTCTATTTAAAAAATCCACTGCTAGCACAAATGCTGTCTGAAATGGTGTGTTCATATTTTCAACATATAAAAGGGCTCTGCAACTACTGACAACTCTGGAAGTAGTTTGACCAGTACAGCCAGGAGTCCTCTGTGGAAATGCAGAAGCTTTGTGTTTCTTTGATTAAGTGTATCATGTTTTCCGCTATGGGTGCTAAGTACAATTAGGGGCCATGAAGTTGGGAGAACACTCATTGGTGAGTTCATCATCAATTCAATAAGCTATGCACAGCATATAACTGGGCATTCTTCCCATAAAAATGTAAATTACATTTACATTTACAGCAGAGATAGAGTATTCTTTTTCTCCATAAATTTTTTCAAATACCTCCAGTTAGTTGTGTTGTCAGCACATATACACACACACGCATGTGCTCACAGGAAATACAAGTGTAGACTTATAGGGAGAAGAAGTGCAGAATTTTATGCTGTGTCTATTAACTTGGGCTCCCATTCCCATGCCACACAATAGTATTGTGGGCAGTAAAATCCCTTCTTCCCGCTCTCACCTATTTATGTCAAGGCTATTTCTGAATACAGAAGTAGAAAACTTTTTGCATTTTGACCATGCAGTCTACAGGGTTTATATGCATAATTTAAAAAATCTCTTTCAGAAGAGGTATTAATTTGAGCTCTAAAAAGTTTGACTAAAATTGTATTTGGAATCCAAATGCCTATGTTTCAGTTACAGAGCAGTTAAACTGACTAAACTTTACTAATGGTGATCTGGACGCATGAGCTGAAGTTAGCAGGCACATAGAGTTAGGCTTAGGGACCTATCTATCCTATCCCAAAATTTAGGCTTAGTTAATGACACTTGAACTTGTTATGATCAGTTGGGTGCCAGATTTTTCTTGAACTGTTTTCTCAGCTGTATTTTGCACTGAGGTGGGGCTTTAAAACCATCGGGAACAGGAATTTGTGTGGCTTGCACTTATATGTTCATTATCAAAAGTACATTAAAGTTATGAAGAACATCAGAACACAAGGTCCAGAGTTTGTTTTTTTAAAAAATCTTCAATAAAATCCATAATTTGTAATATTGCAACACAGAAAAAAGAATCCAAGTTCCACCAATGTGCAGCTGTGTAAGGCATTTTCTTTACATTACCTCCCATAATGTTTCATGAGTAAGGACTTCTGCTTAGTCCTATTGACAGACATCCACAATAGAAGAGAGTCTGTGTGCATGGACAGAATATTAATAAGAAAAAATGGGTTCCAACTCTGTTGTGATTTCCTTCAAATACATTGGACAGTCATTAAAAAGGTCTTACCTGATTCACGTTTCCTTTGAAACCAATAAAATCATGTTACAATATTAAGAAATACTTTGACGATCTGCAAATATATATATATTAACGCTTCATGAATTCTTACACCAACTTTGAATGGAAGTTTTATTTCCATTTACTGTCATTTAATTTAATACCTTGACCAACTGGTAATGTTTTATCTTCTTCAGGTTTGCTAAGCCAGTGCATGCCTTGCAGTGAATATTGCTGTCCCACAGGGAATGGTATGTCACCGTCAACCCAAGAGCAACGCTGCAGGTTGTACTGATATAGCTTTGCTGGCAGCAAATCATAAACTAAGTGAAGTGGCTGGACCACCAGAGGAATGATGAACAGCCTTCAGAATAATCTCATTACCTCCCTTTGGAAAAGATGATGAGGGATCAAGGCAAGGCACATTTTGTTTGCATTCTTTTCTTGACCTACCACAACCCAACTGAGACAGTAACACAAATTTCAGAGAAAGGCTGACATTACCTGAGAACAAGCAATACTAATTGGAAACCTGACAAGAGGGACTTGAGCAGGAAAGAAAATTCTGAAATCCAGCTCAAACATGCAGATTGGAAAAAGAGTCCAACTCAGCATCTGAAAAGTTGCCCAAATGAGAGAGGGTTAATGGAGAAGTCTAGTTGAGCCAACTGTAAAAGTTTGGGTACTTTTAGATTAACGAATTTTCTTTTTCAGTCAGTTGTTTACAGTAAGAGGTAAGATAAAGTCCCCTATGCACATCTGGACTTGAATTCAGGCTTACCCCCAAACTCGAGAATATTTGGAGTTGAGATTTCAGCTCATGTTCAGAAAAATCCCAGATTTGTCTGTCAAAAAAAAAAAAAAAAAAAAAAAAAAAAAACACTGCTCATCATATGCCTCAAATACTTCCCTTCTGCACAATCTTATTTACTGGAGTGTCTAGAATGTTCTGCAGTTGCTTGGCTTTTATGAAAAAGGGTTGTTCTGTGCACTGCACCTTAGCTTTCTAAGTATTGTGAGCCAGACAGAAAAGCAAATGCTCCAGGCACTAAAGAGATTGTGGCCAACAATATAGAGAGGATATCCTCCTGTAATGATTCTTTTACTGTCCTTTTTTTTTCCTCACAGAATCACAGAATGGGCGAGGTTGGAAGGGACCTCTGAAGATCACCCAGTCCAACCTCCCTGCTGAGCAGGATCATCTACAGTACATTGCGCAGGATGGCATCTAGGCGGGTTTTGGATATCTCCAGAGAAGGAGACTCCACAACCTCTCTGGGCAACCTGTCCCAGTGCTCTGTTGCTCTCACAGTAAAGAAGTGCCCCCTCATATTGAGCCAGAACCTACTGGGCTTCAGTTTGTGCCTGGTGCCTCTTACCTGTCGCTGGGCACAACTGAAAAGAGACTGGCTCCATCCTCTTGATACCCTCCCCTCACAAATGGATATACATTAATGAGGTCTCCCCTCAGTCTTGTCTTTTCCAGGCTAAACAGGCCCAGCTCTCTCAGGCTGTCCTCGTACAGCAGGTGCTCCAGTCCTCTCATCATCTTAGTAGCCCTAAGATGATTATTTCCTCTAAGATGACTAGTTCCTCTTTGAACTGATGAAGCATTACTCAAAAGCTCTCTGTTTTGCTCTGGTCGAGCGGGAAAAAATGGAGCTCCCATTCTCATTCAAGTGAGCATGATGACTGGTAACAAGGGTGCAAAACTATCATGAGGCTATTGAGAATGGTGTCTGGACTAGCTGCATGATTTTGCTAAACAGTTCAATGGCAAATGGTTTGCCTCAGCATGAATAATTTCACTGAAGGATTTCAGGCCAAGTAGAGGTAATTAATTTGGAAAAAAAGAACCATTTCAGTCCAAATGTATTTGAATATCTAACACATGAAAAGGAATTCTCTTGACTTCCTGCTTCTTTCCACTTGAGCCCTTATTTTACTCCTGCTGATATACTTATTCATGAAGAATATGCATGCATAGCTTTCATATACTAACAGACTTCTCCATCCATGGCTTTTCATGGCAACACCTAGTAATTCCACAGATGCTACAGTCCAAAGCTCTTCAAAGCATTCATATGTGGAATAATGGGCTACTTAATCTTTGTTAGAATAACAGCAGAATATGATAAAACTATTGGACACACTAAGATAATCAAAACAGTTTTTAAAGCTGACTTTTAATAGGCTCTCATATTTCAAAGAGGAAAAATTTATACCTAATATAAAGTACGTAACGGCAAGCACTCCTTCTGTGGCATACTTTCAGATATCAAACATTCTGCTCTTGGAAAATATCTAATCCTCTTCTCACTTCCAGCATCTTTTTCCAAGTTGAACATGCTTCTCTTGCAGTATGATCCCCAGTTAAATTAAAGTTACTGACAGAAAAATCAGGTCTTCAGTCTCTGTGTGGACTTAGCTTCTGTTTCTTTCACAGGAGGCAACAGTAAGGCCGAAATATGCACTTCTCAGATTAAAAACATATAGGTACTTCCATCAGAATCCTGAGGGAGGCAGTCCTTTTTTTTTTTTTTTAAAAAAAAGAAATCTAAAGCTGTTAGAACCCCACTTTTACAGAAACAACGTTCTGCTCAGTAGCACTCAAAAAGCTCTATTCTTTGCTCTTATTTCAATGGACCTTGTCTTCATGGGCTGCTCCATTCAAAGCTCAGACAACTTCCCTGCCAGTTTTTTTCCTTAGGCTCTCTTGAACTGCTTAGCCCAAAGTGTAGTCTCTCCTAAGAAACCATTAGAAACCCTTACACAGTTGGAGAAGTCTAGCAAGCATTTTCCAAGCACTCACTGCAAATCTTCAGGCACAGAAGTGGAATCTAGAGAAGCACAACTTGGCAGAAGCGATCTCCAAAGACATCTATCACTATAGCTCAGGTGACCTGAAAACTGTTTTTAATGTGACACAGTTTAAGCTGTGATAATTTTATAAGTGCTACAGACTGGAAAAGTGCAAGCCTTTATTTGTAAAAACAGTGGTTACTGAAAGAAACCAGAAGGTACCACCCCTGTTAAATTTCTAATTGGCAGATTCAGAAGGTCTGTCTAAACTGGAGAAAGTGCATCGCCTGGTTTATTCATTAATAAATAATTCAAGGCCAGATCCAAAGTCTGTTAAAATTTATGGAAAAACCTCCCACTGACTTCAGTAAGCTTTGGATAGAGGGCTATGTAGCTGTACTTCTTCCTCAAGACTTTTGCTTGAGGGTATCATATCATTGTCCTTATTATTTTAGTGCATCATAAAAATATATCATTGTCACAAGAATTTAAGCAGGTGAAAGTAAGAATGGGAGAATTCTGCCCTTATACTTTTTCATGCAGTATAAAGGCAGAAAAAAAAAAAAAAAAAAGGAAAACGATCCAACCAAACTCACTGTAAAGCCCCAACATGCTCTCTCACTATGAGGAAGATACTGTCAAGTTAACATTATAATTGCTGACGGGATTTATGCCAGCAGTTGACCCTGCTAGCGAGTTGGTCATCAACTGAAATGGGGATGTAAACCTTAATAAGAATTGAAAGAACAGAACTGTTACAAGGAATTCCCCTTGGAGCCCTTGAACAGTAGACAGTGTTATCTTTGCAGCTGTGCATAGGAAGAAAGCATAGACATCCACAGTCTTCTAGGCCTCAGCACGCACACAGTGTTGTGTTTCAGACGAATGTGCTTTTCTGTTATGGCCTACCACTAACATGGATCCATCCTTACATAGGTGCATCTGTCCTTTTAATTTTTTATAGCTGATGGGAAGCCTATTCAATAAGGAAGATTATCTTTGAAATCTTTTTTTTTCTCTCTCTCTCTTTAAGGAGCAGTACAGTCATGCCTTCATACACATATAAAAAATCAAGTGCTTAGTGAGTGGTTTTCTACACTCATCTTCTGAAATGACTTTTAAATATGCTCTTTTAATGAACAGTGCCATCTGAAAGGCTTTCTCAGACATAGGCTGTGTGCTCTTTTGAAGTCTTTCTCCATTATACACACCAGTATATAAAATGAAAGCCTCCAGCACTGTGAAAAATTTTAAAGGTTGAATCTTACTATAAATTAAATATATATATATAAATATAGGTGACAAAGATGGCGATTAAGGTGTATTATAGAGCACACAAAATGCCTTAGTAGGAGGCAATTGGATACCTTTGATTAATAAGAGATTGAAAACCTGATATGGCCTGCCTATTTTCCACTGCTGCAGCAGCACAAAGAAGTAATAAACTGAGGTTAACCAAGCAATTAAACTGGTTTGTAGGTCTTTTGCATCACCAGAGCTGCACAAAGAAGCCAAGATGCATTACTGAGTTCAGCCCAAAATCTTTAAATAATATTTTCAGAAAAAAAAAATCTAAAAAAAAGATATCAATATTCTCTCCTTAATATGCATCTTTCCTAGCATAAGTACCAATTTTACATCATCCATAAATTTGCTGTTATTGAATTAAAAATCTATCAAGTTAGATGTCTTTTGACATTAGTCTCAATTTGCCTTTGTCAAAAAATGAAAAATAATTTATATATTGCTATTTTTCTGTAAAATAAAAATGTGGGTTATCTTATAGATATGACAGAAAAGTTAATGGAATACTTAAATAACCTGCAAGAAAAATGTGAAAGCTATCAGTCTGGTTGGTATCTCACAGCTAAAGTCCCTTGATATCATGAATACTTCTTTGGGCAAAATATGTCAAATCACTACCTTACTGTGGATAAATACTACGGACTGCCTGAGCTATGTTTGGCACAAATCAGAGGCACAGGAGGAATAGCCCAGCTATCTTTATATGCCCCCAACTCTGATTATGACCACTATCCAGTTATATCCTCAAGACAAATTAGAACAGCTTCAGAGCTGCTTTATCTCATAATGTCCCTCAAGGGGCTGTTGTGCTCATCAGAATTCACCAGCACTCCAAATCCTGCTTATCTCCATAAGACGAGGGTGGGCTGATAGGAAGGCAGCTACACCATCTTCCTGTTAACTGAAGATTTCCTGCGTCTGTTAGCACAGGGAAGAAAGACTGAGTGGAGATGTGATAAACAGTGTTCAGGGGTATGAAAGGTTGTTGCAAAGAGGAAGGGAACAAGCTAATCCCCACATGCAAGGCAGATAGGACAAAAAAAATAAAACGATGTGTTCAAGTGGAAGCAAGAAAGACTGTGGTAAGAAAGATTAGAGTAACGTTTTCTGGGTGGCAATTTCACTGAAAGATGTCAAGTGCAGGAAAAGATTGCCTAAAGGGAATGTGGAGTCTCTTCATTAAGATCTTCTTAAAAGGGTAAGTAAAATCTTTGTCCAGAGTGAGATGGGCATGCTTTACCCTGTCTCACCATTCCTGACAGGTCAACTTTCATTACAGTCCCTTGTCACTAGAGGAGCTGTGTATACTTACAGCTAGAGATCAATGACCCTATCTACCAGCATTCAATTGAGTAGGACACTAGAGTTAACATATCTAACCCTTGGTCTGCAATTATTTCGCGGCTGCAAGAAGATGTGCATCTTTCTGTGGACACAAGAGCTTATTCTGTCAACAAACTCAACCATTACATGTTCTCTTTTTGATAGATCTACCACATCAACAATTATAAGCAGTCTTCCATGGACATCTTTACAAAAATGCAGTATTGAAAAAAGAAATCAGTAGATTCTGACAAAAATATAACTAGATTAATTGAAATATTTTCACACAGAGGATGAAAATTACTCTGGGAGAGAGCTGATGGCACAGGGTTCAGTCTCTGAGGATTGGATCTGAATGAAAAGGCTTCATTTTGGAAGGCCTTTCCTTATAGGCCTGCCAGGGAGGTCTGGAAAACATTCAGTATTTGGTAAACCCAAACTACTAGTAGTAAGTGAATGGGATCATACAAATACAGCCTATGGTACTTTTCCCTCCTATTCCTGCAACAAAGAAATTTAAGGGGCCACAAGGAAACCTGAGGGTCGAATGGATTCCTCTTCACTGCTGGCAGAAACATCAGATGGTATAGGAATCTGGAAATCTCACACTTACAGAAAGGGTTATGTCTGTTTGCTTTCCTAGTCAGCACTACTTAGACTCCATTTCTTTTCAGACAGTTGACATTTTGTTTTGTGTTCTATTAATGTTCAAGTCCAAATATGAATAACATCTGATGATGGAAGTTTTAGGACAAACTTCTGCTTTTGGGTGTGTGTACATCTGGACTCAAATATGACATGTTTTTCTTACTCATAAATTCCTATATAAATAACAAAAATGCAAGCTAAAAAATAAATTTTAAAAAAAGTGAAATGTATTTCTTTTATTTTCTCAGTGCCCCAAATTAACAAAGCAAACTCACATGCTTGTAGATAACAGCTCAGGATAACAGATGTGATAGCAATAAGCTATCTTGGCCTCAGGTATTTGAGCACAGCTATTTTTCAACTAATGAATCAACTACAGTGAGTCAGAATAGCCAAGGGAACTCAGTCTTTCCTTAAGGCAGATGTTCAGGTTACTGAATCAGGCGAAGCGAGGTGGGATTTCTTCTAACCAAATGTTCAGTGTGCACCATCAGTTTTTCCTCCTCACCACCCACCGAGTCTAGCTTTTCATGTCCTCCTCCAGCTGCCAGCTACCACAGCTAACCTTCCCAGAAGCAGAGTTCCTCCCTTAGCCCATGGCTGCTCTCCATCATTGGCTTTGGAGCAATTGTACCAAGCTTGTTCCCAGTTGTAGGTCCCCTGTGTGGTACATAGCATATTGTACTACTAGCCAGGACATTGGGGTGGCCTTTTTCAGCTACCTGTTGGATTGGTGAATTCATTCCCCTGCTGCCCTGGGGAGTTTTGATAATGATCCCCGTAGGCTTTCACGATGCTTAGCAGAAAAGCAGAATTGAACAAGTGCAGACCTCCCTGCTGCTGGACTTGGACAATAGGGCTGCTCATAATACCAGCAGATGTTTTTGCTTTTTAGGCCATACAGGGCAAATTTATTTTCCTCTCAGGAGCAAATGCAAGCATAGCCAAGACTAAGAAATTCAGAGCTAGCTTCCGGAAACCCACTATTTACTTATGCCACAAAGCAGTACTTACACTTAAGGTCCATCAATAATGACGGTCTTCTGGTTAGTCCACTCAACTGACAGCTCAGCAAAAAGTGTTGTGCCCCCAAATTGAGCTTATGTTTGTATCCTGCTCTGCTTTAACAAGGTGTACTAGATTTCTCTGCTTTGTGTATCACAGTCATAGTGGAGTTGTGTTCTCTTCATTTTATGGTATTGAGGCATGAAAGTTGTAGCCCTCTGAAGTCCCCATTAAAGTTATATGTACCCAGCTAACCTGTATCATTTTTTTCTCATTTATTAAAAAGCGGTACTTTATATTCTATTTTTGGTCTTTCTTGCTCTTCTTTGTGTTCATGAGAGTTCTAAAAATAAAGCAGAAAGAGGAGGAAACACATTAAACTGTTTAAAGATTTTTGTTCACAAAACTTTTAACTGGATTTCTTGTTTGGATTCAAAGAGGCAAAACATAAGACCTTGATGTTCTTCATGTGCCTGTTAAAAGAAAGAGAAAGAGACCCACCAATAGGAAGAAGCTGGCACGAAGCCCTCTTTGACACAGCAAGCACAATGTAAAGGATTAAAGGTCTAATCTAGAAGATATATTGCACACTAAACAGCGGAACCATTTAGGAGAACATTAAATGGCACTTAAGCTAAACAGTTGTCCTTGGGAACTGCAGTTTATATGTGACTGCTCTAATATCCATTTTAAGCTTGCAGAGCTTTGAAAACAAGATGTCATTGTTTTATAAAAACACACACATTTAATCTTCCCTTGCGAGGCTGTTCTTGAAATATCTGGCTGCTGGACTGGCAAAACATTTCAGAGGAAACAAATGGGGCTGGTGTCAAAACTAGTACTGTTGCACTTTATTTCTGAAGTTATTTGCATGTGCTCAGTTGATTTTATTTTTTTTTTATCCAAATAAGCAAACCACAAACTTTTTCAATGATAAAAGTCCCATTTAATTTTTTAACAGTATTCCCACTGTTCTATAAGCAAATAATAATAATACAGTTTAAGTAATATGAGAACACCAAGAAAGTGGTCAGTTCTACATTAACTTGTGTTCTGAGTTCTTCATAAATTAATATTTATGGAACTATTAGGAGGCTTCAGCCAAAAATAAAGACCACCCAGAGCAAGGTTTCAATTTTAGTATTCTAGGCACAGTTCATTTAAAAAAAAAAAAAATCTTACAAAATAGCCTTCTTATGCACCATGTACAGTACATGGATTTTCATGCACATCACTCAGTAAGCGTGTGAAGTATATTCAATTCCTAAAAAATCTCAATTCTTTTACAACTCATTTACTATTTTTCATAAGGGAGAAATCATCCTCTACATCAAGCAAGCCAGAAATAGAACAGGAAAAATGCAAGAGGGAGGAGATTCTGTCTTGCAAGAATATACAGTACAGTTTGAAAATCTTCCTTCTTTGTAATTAATGATCTACAGAATGAAATGAGAGAAAAAAAAATTGAAAAAAAAAAAAAACTATGTATCTCATACCTTGATCTTGTCACTTGAATAAATAACATTAATCCTTGACATAGTGGCTAATCAAGCCATGAAATCCCCTGGATCAAGTCATCATCCCCAAAAGCTATCTGAAAAAAAAAAATGTGTCACTGTAGTCATTATTAATACTTCTCATTAAATGAGCTAGTGGTCTCTAAACTGTTCCCAGCAGACAGGCAAACTCAGTTGGTTGCCTTGTTAACTACTCCAGGAGAGAGTCCAAAGGCAAAATCAGTGAGGAGAGCAACCATCTCCAGCAGGTCTGGGGTGGCCTGAAGTCACAGGTTGCTCCGGGCTGAGGAACACTCACTAAGCATTGCCGGATAGGCTATACAGTGTCACAGTCATGCAGCAAGCAAACAGAAACCCTCTGTCTCTAGCTAGTGGTGCAAGCCATTTCCTGACTGCCAAACCTGTGGGAGAAAAGTTAACAGTTATTTTTATAATAACTCTCCCAAACCCTGGCTCCTCAGTCCCAGAGACCTTCATGCTTATCAGCGTTGTCAGCATGTGATTAACTGCTGGAGTATCTGTGAAGCTGCTCCTCACAGGCTATGTAGGAATCCACTTAGTTAAGTTTTTTAATTAAAAGCAGCAGCTGGTACCTCATGGAAAACATTCTTTGTGCAGACAATATGGACTCTGTCTGTGCTACATGCTTGCCATAGTTCTTTGTCCCCATTTGACATCATTAGTTATATTTGCCCGAACCCAGTGCTGAGGTATGCAAAGAGCAACAGCAAAGCTGAGGCAAGCTGAGCGCTCAGGCATTGGCTTGTCTAGACCACAAACAAAATGATATCCCAGAATTACTTAAAGCCTGTACTAAAGAAATACTTTAGTTAAACTTTAAACTTAAAAAGTTCTGGTCTGAAGTTTGGTAGTGGTGGTGAACAGAGCCTTGTCCAGCTGTGGGCAGGATGGTATGGGTCCCAGAATATCAAGCATTTCAGCCATCCTCCTATCTCTCCCCTGAGAAGTCTTCTCAAGACAGTCTATCCCTCTCAGGCCTTCTAGATATCCATGTCAAAATATCGTCCTCTTCCCAAAGCCATGGCTTTCCTCTTAAGTAAATCCCCCACCCAGCAGCATGAAGAATCTACCCTGGCTACTTCTGTCCCCAACATACACTGCCCAGGGCTGAACCTTGGGCTACAAGGAGTCTTCTGACTCCCGTCTTGGATCCAGCTGCACCTCAGAGAGAGCACTTGGAGATGAAGAGAGCTGTGTCCCTTGCAACGATAAGCTTTCTGTCAACATAAAAGTAGGAAATATCTGAGTCGAAAAAGCATCCTCAATTATAACAACTATTACAATCAGAAAAAATGAGAACCTCCAAGCACAGGAGCTCTTCTTCAGGTCTGAAATAAAAGCAAAAAAATTCAAAGTGAGGTCCAAGTAAAGAGCTATTTCTTTCATTCATTATCATATCTTAACCTGTAAGACACTGGAGGCAAAATTATTTGTCTTCTTGTCCACAGCCATTTGAATGCTTTCTCTGCAGCCTTCAATAGAGTCCTTCCTCCATGCTATAGTGTCTGGCTGAAAAGCCTCATTGTGAGAGTGCCTCAGCACACATAGACAAATCTTAGATGTGTTTTGTGTATAAGACAACACAGGCTTTTCTTTTACTTTTTTTTTAATTTTACTTTATTTTTATGGTTAAAAAAAAAAGTCAATCAGTTGATATTTCTGTGGTTTTGTATGTGTCCTGCGTCAGAGCACTCTCCACCCCCTTACAAGTGATTGCACTAAAAAGTTCTGGAGAGAGCTAAAAGGCTGCATGGGCTACAGTGAGGGGTTGGGGGTGGAGAATCTGGAAGAAAAAAAATGGTTGGAAATGGAAAAAAAATATTTATGACACTTAAATGGAGTTTATTTAGGCAGTTTATTCGTGGCCACTACATAATTTTGGACATTGAAATTTGAAAAAGTTGGACAATCCCTGATTTTTTCAGATTCAGAATCTGGTAAACACTAGAGATAAAAAGTCTGTGCTGAGCAGAATTTTTCCCAACTGCAGTTGGCTGCTCCCATTCTGTAACAATGCATATCCACAAATAGCAAGTAACCAAAACACTTTCCATTTCTTAATAGGCTGTCTGCTGTTAATTATTTTAGTTCCTTGCTGGGAACAATGGAGGTGGATTGGAAATGATGGCTCAGAAATGAAGAGAAATAAAAAAGCAACTATTTTTAATGCTTTGGACTTCACTAGTAAATAGTACCTCTCATTAGAAGATCTCAAAGCACTTAGAAAAGGGTAGCTATTAGTATTATACTCAATTTACAAGCCAGTCGAGAGGGGTGAGGGAGTTAGTATGGTGTTTAACTTTGAACAGGGTGCAGGGATGGCTTTTGCTGCAGCTATTTATAGAGGATTTACATGACTGCAGTGTTTATTGTGTCTTTCAATAAAAAGCAGCTGCAGAAACACACAGCTGGCAAGCTTCAGTACCTGTGAGATACTGAAGACATTAGCCAGAAAGTTGTTGCACAGGTACAAGTAGATTCACATGCTTTCTGCAGCACTTTAAGTATTGCTATTCTAACAAAGGTCTGAACTAATTTTAAATGTTTATGTTGTTTATATTCAAAATTCTCTCCCTCTGCCTGTTTAAAGCCAGATCCTCATCCTGATATAAATCATCCGACCACATTGCATAGCTACAGAATCAAGTCCTTCAGCTAGGTTTTTACTGTGGAGTCATCCTAGGCTCTGGTACAGGTATTGTTCCTAGTGACTCTTTCAACCACACACAGAAATATTTCCTCAAGGTTAGTGGTGCTATTGACTCAAATTCATTTGGATAGCTATACATGTGGGCTAGAGGCTGTGTAGTGATTGCACTTTAACTCACATTGGGCCTACTTTCTCATGAGAAAACAGTGCAAAAGCTGACTCTGACCCCCTTCAATCTGCTTATAGATTCATCTTACTGTGAATTCATGATGCCCCTTCTGCACACTAGCAATGCAGGCTCTATACTGTCTCTGTATACACATTATGTAAGAGAGATGCAAAGAGAGGATCAAAGACGTGACCATAAGCTAAACATCTGCTTCTGCCCATGATCTGTTTTCCTTGACATTTTCTTATCTCACATGCCTTTCATAAACTCCAGAATTTCCAAACCAATTCCTCCTGTCTTCCACTGCATTATCCTGTCTTGCGCTAAAAGAATTAATGTAATTTATATGTATCTAGAGATTAAGACCCCATGGAGAGGTTGCAAAGGAGATCTGACCATTCTTATAGCCAAAGGGCTAGAACAACACTGATGAAATAGCTGCCTGCATAAGATGTGGGAAGTTTTACATCTCTGTTGTAAAATGTTTATATTTTTTTATTTAGGTTTCTGCAGGAGATGAGTTGGGACTCAGAACTTTATTCTTTAATGGAGTCTCTTATGAGAGGCCATCTAAAGGTCAGCAAAACTTGCCTTATTGAGAATGAATGGGGAAAAAAAGAAAAAGGAAAAAAAAAGAAAAAGGAAAAAAAAATGAAAGAAAGATAAAAAGAGCCTAGAGACACTTTGATTTAAAAGAAGAACATGCTCAATTGCAAAACCGCATCATGCCTTTTTATCTAGTACGACGGGCTTCTGTGCTCACTGACTGTTTAAAGATTCCAATCCTAAAATTTCATAGTGGGGATCATCCCAAAGTCTTCAGGATTACTTCCACATTTTTCCGTGAGCTTTGGATTGGATTCTGTCCGCATGTATCCAATTAACATGGTCACTTAGTCCCTTGAGATCACCTTCCTTTCTTCCCCTTGCAACAAGAGTTAGGTTTCTTAGGACAATCCGACATGCACTCTCCATCAGCAACACTAAAAGAATAGTGGGTGGATGAAGAAAACAGTGGCACCAAGCAGCTAATACATCAGATTTTGCCATAACTTCACACTGTGTTCAATCCTATTGTGTCAGTTCAGCGCAGTGTTTGGCCCTAGATTTTCCCACAATGGGATCCCATTCTTCTTGCATGAGAATATGTCTTGGACAAATTGCCATGTCACATGTATTCAAAGGGCCATGATAAACCCTGCATCTTCGCACAGGGCACCATTTACATCAAAGGAATCTCTGCATATAAAACAAGAGTAAAATATGCCTCTAATTTAAGGTTAAATTATACCGTTAAGGCATGGGCTAAAATAAGAGGCAGCAAGTAAGCTGAACCACATCAGGGAGAGCATCCAAAGCACTCTGTTTCATAAAAAAATGCAGTCCTTTATAGTACAAGTCTTTGGCACAAATGGGAAAGAATTTGTGATGTGCCTTTTCGGGGAACAAGCTATCTCCTTTCCCTCCTACCAGCCAGCCTCATTGGAATGCAGTGCAAAAGAGGAAATTCATTATTGTATTTGCTCTTTACCTCTCTTTTCACATTGATACCAGGGAAAGACTTCTGGGACTTGCAATCTACAAAGACTGTGGAAGGGCACGGATGCTCTTACTGTCTCTTTCCCCTTCCACTATTTATGCACTTCTGAGACGGACAGTTTAGCCTGTGGAGAAAAAATGTCTGAAGCTGGTGTAGTAGTGTATATTCTGGTGATGTATGGGATCATATGGAAGAAATGTCTTACGCACGTATGTATGGTCCTTGCATACATAAGTATGATTGCAAATGTAGAGATGAAATATTATGTCTCAGAGTGTAAGAAAATAATTTCAGCAGAAGTTGACAATAGCTAAACTTCCTAAACCAGAGTACAAATTTGAAATGCAACTTTAATCTGACAATATTATGAAAATACAACTGAAATGGAGATTAGGCAGGGCTGTATATTTACTTTCACTGTTCACAAACTATATGAAAAGTAAAAGTAAAGACAAGGGTGGTAGAATCTACTCCATGCTCAGTCTTTTATTTCTATTTTCTTTTATCTTAAATATGTTGTGTAGATATGAATAGCAAGTTCCTCAAGTGTTCACTTATCGCAGCTTCACAGATAGCACTGTGCAGGGAGCCGCTACACTTCTGTCAGATTTCATTTTCTGGAATGAGGGAAAGGATCACTGCATCCCACGAGATTTTAAAACTTTTTATGGTACCTCAGTTCAATGATTGCACAGAGCAATCAAAAATACACTTATTTGGAAGATTTGGCATAGAAGACTCTGAAATGTGTTATGGGAGGTTTTACAGGAGGATTCAGTGGATTTAAGTAATTTATGATTTCATCTGACCTTAATTGGGGTATCCCAAGGTCATATATATAAAAAGTGATGCCTCTTTCCATGACTTTGGTTCTATGAAAAACTCCTTGTATAGTTCATGACAGTTTTAACTTTTCACAAGACACTCACAAATTAGAATCGTCTTCCTTGTGGGCCTGCTAATGGAAATCCCCTCATACAGCTATTAGTCACTGTCTTACAATAGCTTCTTGTCTCTAAGTACTTTGATGTTGTACATAAGAGCCATGGATCAATTACATTCATTTTTCCCATTACCAGGCAAATATTTGGACATTTTCTGTTGAGTTGATTCAAGGCAGAACTAAACCAAAAGAGTTACATACTGTGCAGACATTTCTAACCTTCAGAAGCTGAAGGTTTTGTGACCTGGGAGAATTAATAGATGTTTATTCTAGCAGGATAAATGGAAAAAGACCATTTCTATTTTAGGGAGATAAATGAAAAGCAGGGAAGATGGGGTTTGTTATGACAAAATTGTTCACAAGTGGCATGTTGAAATGAGGAAAAGCAGTTATGTATTTATATAATAATCCTAACGGAATGTTTGTCAAGAGAGTCTCAAGTGGTAAAATGCATTAGTAATTGTTGTGTTTTCTCACTTATCAAAACAAGTATTTCCACTAAAACTAGTCTGCCATGGCTGTCTCCATTGCGAAGATTCAAAACGCACCTATCTTCCAGAGTCAAAATCCAGAACTTTTCCATTAAGATACGATTTCTTCCAACAAGGGGAACACATAGCTATTTTTTCTTGCCTCTTTCAAACAATAGCTGTAAGTCTTCCACCAATGTGTCAGAAACACATTTTGAAAATATTTCACTTGCCAGAATTTTTCTGCAGAACAGAAGAAGGAAGGCCAGCCAGCTGGCATAACTGGTAGTGGCAATCTCAAGTGCTTACCACGCTCAGGAATGTTATAATGCAAGAGCAAACAGACGGCATTCTCCAAAAATGGTGCTGCAGTTATTCCTTAGCTGGTACTGCTCTTCTAAATTTACTCAAGTTCACTACTAACATTATTGGAAGTTTGGTTTGAACTAGGATTTCATTGAGAAGAGACTAGCGCTCAATGTGTTCATCAATTTTTCATTAGAACTTTTCTTCAGCAGACAAGGCAGATTCACTGAAACCACTTTTTCCATAATCCAGAAAGGAATTTCTGTGACTGTGATACAGGCAAACCCTCTGTTAATTCAGACATAGTGCTGCTCTGGTACTGGTGGTCCACGTAGGTCAGCTGTACGGAAAGGAAGGAGGGTAACTAGTAGGGGCTTCTCTTTCTTCTTTCAGAGATCAGGATCTTCTGAATGATAAACCTTAGAAGTGACCCTAAAAGGGGATGTCTGTGAAGTAAAAAGACATTTCTTGTTGTCTGAAGGTTTAGAAATTTCAGAGGATGAAACTGTTGTCAATATTATCTAAAAAGAGAATGGATTTAGAGCCATTCTAAGGATGAACAGGTGAATAGATGATAAATTTCATGTTTGGCTCAAAAAGACATTTTGAGACAAAATGTGATGTTTTGTGGGGGTGATGTTTTAATAGAAGTTCTATTTAAGTCTTTATGAAATAGTTTGATCTTCTCACTGAGTATTACCATTTACTGAAAAGCTGGCATTCAGACAGAAGCCCTTCTTAGAAGAATAACAACATTTCAAACAATCTACAAATTATTTAATCAATACTGTATTTGGAATAGAAAATGAGTCCTGTTTGAACCCTGAAGAAGAAAAAAAATATTTTTGGGGGAAAAGAAAACAGTGTAAAAAATTACACATGTAACTGTTTGCAAGTCCTTAAAATCAGTTTTGGTACAAAATTGTGGTATCTGTCATTTCCAAGAGAATATCTTATGTCACAAATATCAATTTGTTTAAACAGGAGAAGGCTTAATCTAACACTGTTATCTGCTACGACTGCCAGAAAGGACATAAATCATTGTTATCTGAAGGCCTGATGCTGTTCCATTTGTGTAAATTTGAGTCAAGAGAAATGCCACTGTAATCAATGGACTGACTGTACAATTGTACAGATAGCACAACACGGGTGTCCCAAACACATTGTTTTTCACATTTTATCTTTCTTTACCCATTTTCCTGGCTTTACCTCCTTTTCTTTATTCCTTAAAATGAACCACACTACAAAGAGCTACAGCTGAAAGCAGCCTTATCACAGGGAACCACCCTCAAATCAATGTGTGTTTTATTATGCATTGTCTTGAAACTCCCTGCTCTGACTGGAGCTGAGGACAAGAGAAATTGGTGTATTATTGCATTAATCCTATTGTGATTTGTAGCTTAAAATGTGTTATTCCATTGTCATTAAAAGTGGATTTGCAGCACATGTAATTTCAAAAAATAGGATAAAATTTACTGTCTCTTTCCATTTATGGCTCAAGCACTTTGTTGGAGATGTCATCATTCACCACAATGTCATCTCATAATTATTATTTTGCCTGCTGGGTACAGGCATTTTACTTTTAAGTAAAAGTACCGATTGTGCTAACTATAATTATGTTTGCAGTATACTGAAGAAAATAGATGTGGAGTGGGAGTTAAGTTAAAAGACAAAATTCTGCAAGGTGCTGAGAACATACTGCCAGATGCTGTACAACCTCAGTTCCCATCCAGTGTGACAGAAAGCTAACGTGCCTTGTCTTTTTCAGGGTCAGACCACTGATGATTAAACAATTCTAGTGAATGCGATCGCATTCTTATTTGTCTGGGACATTATGAAACACAAGATGAAGGAAGTTCAGATATGGTAGCAGAATACAGAGCACTAACACACCCAGCATGGTGCTTGAAATGTGTTCCTTTATAATCCTATATTTCCCAGACAAACACTTGTAAACACTGAAGTAAAACAAAACACATTTCCTTTTTATGAAAAAAATGCCCTAAAAACCACAGGATTAGCAACACTAGGGAAGGACAATCCCCTGAAGGGCCTAAATCTTATTTCCAAAACTCGGGCTGGGTTAACTATGCTCAAAAGGGAATTTTTGATGATAGAGCATGGAAAACATTTTTTTAACGGACATGTCCTGGTAAAATACACACTGAATGAGTTCTGAAGTGAAGATACCTCACAATTTGAATAGTCTTATTGATTACAGAGGATGTTCCAATGGTCAGGGTAGGAAACAGGACTCAGAAATCTTGGATTTGGTTTCTGTCTTGGCTGAAATTTTCCTGCATAAACAGGAGAAAACCACTTTATCTTTCTTGTGTCGTTGTCTTCTGGCTAAAGAAAATAAATCACATTCTTCTTTCTACAAGTCACAAGTAATATAGGTGGGAGAACTTACCTGCTTTTCCTGTTCCCACATAAAAGCACACAGACAGCCAAATATGCATTAAGGCAGTAAGAACTGCTAATGCTAAACTGCTTACACAGTCAAGCACAAAATATTGTGGAAAAATTAACTGCAGTCAGATGTTGGGTTTGTTGAATCATATTATTTTTGATGCTAGACAGAAAAAGATGAAATTGTTTAACAGATTTCTCCTGCCCAAGCTGTGCCCAATCACCCAGTCAGAAGACAAAAACTATCACACAAGTATGCATCCCTGAAAATGAGGAAAACTATGTAGACAAAAAGAATGGTTCACAGTGTGAAAGCATATGAAATATAACACAGACTGAACCAACATCTCTGACAATGTTTTATCTCTGGCAGCAGGCTCAGTTAAGGGAGGGCTCATTCTGTACCCTTCTTCTCAGTGTCTGCTCTTTAGCTGCCGCTGACTTTCCATCTTTCCATCTTCCAACATTTAGCAATTATGTACTTTCTAAGCCAGAGGCAGAACATAGACCGCCACTTCTTAATAGCCAACCAAGCATCTGATTTTCATTAATTTGTCTAATCCAGTAATCTGGGGGGGAGGTGGAGGGAAGTTGGAATCACCTCTTTGTCCTTCACAGCATCTGTCCTGCAGGAAGGAGTTCCACAATGTCATGATGTGTGAACAAAACAAAACAAAACAAAACAAAAAAAAAAGAAACCACTTCTTTTTCTGTATTTTATCTGATGGCTAATACTCTATACTCTTGAAAAAGTTCCTATACTCTTGAAAAAGTTTTGCATCCTGATAATTTTAGAGTATCTTCACCATGCTGCTCTTATAGTCATCTCTTTTGCAAGTGGAAAGGTGTTAGCCATTTAGTCTGCTTCACAGAAAACTCCTCTTATTATTTTTGTGCCCATTATCTATCTATCTTTCATGTTATCCTGAGAGTGGTGTTGATTTGGTTTGTCACAATCAAAGTTGACTGACCAACAATTTCATATTTGAATTCTTCTGAAGATCTTGCATGAATATCATCCGTTGTTTTACTGCTTTGTCACGGTGCTGATTTGCTCTGAAATCTCTGACACTCCAGTCTGGGAGTTTGCACAGACTCATTCTGTGTAAAGAATGACCCCAGTGTGAAAGACTCCCACCTCATCTGCAGTGGGAACCAATGCAAATAATTCATTTAGCTGTTCTATAATGTCTTTATCTTCCTTTGCTGCTTCTTCTCATCCTGCTAACTGTCCAAATGTGCTGCTTCTGATGTATATACAAAAGGCTTTACTGTTAGCTCTGATTGCTTCTGCAAGTTGCTTCCACTAATATTTTTGGCTTGCTTTGCTGTGGTTTAACATTTATTTTGCTGGGGATTATACTCTTCCTCTGTTTTCTTTCTTTGGACACAACTTTCATATTTTGGAAGATGTCTTTTCACTTTGAATGGTGTCTATTACATTGCTGTTTCATTACACCAGCTGCTTCTTCTTCTGGATGTGGCTCATTCAGAGTCTGTTTTTATCAATGCTATTGATGTACATTGACTGGCAAACATTTATTCTTTTTATATTATGTACTCTACTTGCAAATATTTTATTCTTTTAACTATTATTTCCAGTTTTCCCTTAAAGAGCTCATATCTGTCTAATTCCCTAACTACTTATTTTTCAAAAGTATTTTGGTGGTGGCTCATATGTTATTAATGAAACCCAAAGTCTCTCAATTGATTTTCAAATATTGACTAAGCATAGAAATCAGAGAACAAAACAAAACGATGAAAGTCTCTAAGGAAAGCTGTCATGACAAAAGTTCTCCATCTGATTCATATAGTAACTCAGATGTTAGTTTTCCATCAGTGTTTTGTTTCATAAATTTGCACAGATCTACCTTATAATCATCCATACTATCATCTGGAGCAGGGGGGAAGCAGATGATGTAACTAGCGTTATATATTCACCTACCAGAGAGATAAGCAAGCTGTAAGAACTAGAAGAGAGTATTTTTGGTTATTCCTGAAAGCTCATTTGCAGAGATTTCTATTATATTAAATCCTAGGATTAAATTTGTTAGAAAGATACAACACTGAATATATTGTCTTCTACACATGACTTAAAACAATCTTCAAGAAATAAAGAGAGACAGATTTGGATGCCTGGCTAAATGGAAACATCAATATGGTTGCATAAATTTCACCTTTCATGCAAGTTGCAGTATGTTAAGCCTCCTTCAGCAAATCTGTGTGTGAAGACTGCACATTAAGCCTCAATAGCTTCTAACTGCAGCTTCAGCCTTTGTACAGAGCTAGGAAAACCACATAGTTTTCATAATTTCTCTCTTAACAATAGAGAATTTTAGCAATTTAAGATCCTCTTAAATTAATAAAAGGAAATTTAAATAAATGAAAATATGAGAGGCACAGATTATTAATGCAGCTACAAAAAGAAGAATGTAATGCAATGAATGTTGTGTTTATATAAAACTTGGGACTTTACTGCTGTCTTTAAATATCCCTTGATCTTTTTGCAGGAACATGACAATGCTCATGTCATCAAACAAATCTCTCTCTCTCTCTCTCTCTTTCTCTCTCTCTCTTTTAAATATCTATAAAGATAAAGAAGTATTTATGAAGTTACTTTTCTGTATTTCTATTTGCTTCAAATAACAAATGATTTTTTATTTCTTTTTAGAACTCACAGTGCATGTCTTTCACCAACAGGAGAATTTATGTAGAAAAAGTACCACACATACATATTATGTGTATATGGACATTCAAGTGTATACAAATAAAAGTTTAAAGTTGCTTATGCATTTATGTTTTGTATGAATAATGGTGCAAAACAGTTTATTTTTTTTTCCTCGAGAGTATAAGATGACAGTATTTCTGCCAACAGGAAAGAAGACCTGAATAAGTTATTTTCCACTTTGAGATTTGAATCCTGTAAAAAAGCCAGTAATTTTTAAATAATGGAAGAAACAAAAAAGAAAGACTGGAAAAACAGGTGTTATTGTAAATAACAAATAAGAATGCAATCCCATTCAACAAAAATGTCTTTTCAGAAATTTTCCAATCTGATGTGATCTGTTTGTATGAAAGCTTATGTAGAGTACAGGAATAGCCCTGAAGTAAACTGGAACCACAAATAACATTATACACGTAATCAATTTTATTCCAAATCAAATTTAAATTTAAATCTTTTTTATTATTAAAAATTGCTTAGAAGAGGAAAAGAGACATGCATAAAAGAGAGTTTTTACCAGAGATTTTGTAATAAGCCTACCTCTGAATTTCATGGAGCAAAGTGCAGAGCTCACAGCAGTTGACCTAGAAATCTCTGCTCAGAGATGAATTGTGGAAAGGCTGGTGCTATCCTTCCGTATTTGTCACAGACACTAGGTTTTGGGAGTGATCAAATAATTGCCTTAAACCATTCAGTATATTTCTGCCTTTTGTTTCTCACAATAATATTGAATCATCTTTTTGTTACTGCAGGATGAGCCCAAGGCAATGAAATAGTAAGGACAGAAAGGCGTGCATGTTTAGCCAGAGCCATGCTTTGTCACTTTATCATACAAACTATGTCAACTGGAGGTAGCGTGAGTAATCTAAGCTTCAAAAAATATCATGTGGTAGATAAATCAATGAACATAGACAGAAGCAAGTTAAGTCTGCTTTAGACAGCCTAATGATCACTAGTTGTTTTTTTTTAATAGCTTGTCAGACTTCAGCCTGTCAAGCCTGAAGATTTAGGGACACGGATTCACTGAAGATTTCCTGATTGCATTCCTGCTGGGCTTCTGGGGATCACAATAGGAGACTCCTAGGAAAAGGGAAGAAAATGGATAGCCTTCAGGCCTTTATGAGGCACAGGTTATTGTCATGCCTCAACTAAATCCTAATTACTCTGATTAACAATGCAAGCCTGTCACTACTCATGCATAATAGTGAGAAAGTTTGTGGTAATTACTATGAAATTCTGCCGAGGCCTCCACACGTGCCCAGCGGAGGCATTGTCTCCCCTGCATGCCATTCCTCCAGCTGCCGTTTCCAAAATAACGTTTCCAGGGTGAGCCCCATTTGCAATTCAGACCAAGCCTGGATGTCTGCAGTGAGACCAACTGGCTCACAGGATGGGCTGCAGGACTCAAAGCATGTCAAGGAGATACTGGCTCCCTGTATCAGATTTCTTGTGTCTTCATTATGTTAATTTCCCTCTTAAAATCAAACTTTTATGGTAGTTTATTATTCTAATTTATTGTCAACTTTTTGTATATATAGTTTTTTTCTTTAAATATGCTATCTGTCTTAGAGCTTTGTCACTCTTTAGCCGTTAAATATCTCCCAGGTATAATGGAAAAAATATTTGAGGCAGGTGTCTGCAACAGCATATACAGACTTACATGGAAAGAAATGGTTCAACAAGAGGTGTAGCAATGCTTTCATTGGAGGGAAGGAAAAAAGAAAAAGGAAAGAAAAAAATAAAGAAAATAAAAGAAAAAGGAAAAGGAAAGAAAAAGAAAGCCTTTAAACAAAGAAAGACTTTATTTCTGATGGAAAATATATTTATTGAGGTGCTTATGCTAGGACAGTATATTGCAGTCATCTATACTGCTTTACGAATTCCCCAGAGCACTTGCACTCTCCTCTTGGACTAACTCTGTGGCCTAACCCTGCCATCATTCAAACTGACTGCAAAACTCCCCAGAAATGTCCCAGTGCCACTGGAACTGCAAAGCCCCGTGTCCAGGGGACACGATGAGGACATGGCAGGGTGAGGGACAAAAGCTGGCATCCTGTCACACCACTCATGGTTGGCCAGGCTGCAGAACAAGAGCCGGTTGAGATGCATGCAGTAAATCCCAAATTTAACCATGTGAAAGAAGCAAAATACAGCAACAGGCTGCTTTGAGAAAACAGGGCAGCGTGCCCTCCAGAAGTGGCCGCGGGCAGCCCTCTGCCTCTCTGCTGCAGGGAGTGGGTGGTGGGAAGGCAGGCAGCAGCACACATCAGCCCATTTTGCCAGGTTTTTGGTAATGTTGATGTTTCATTCCAGCACACAAGAAAATTAAATGTTGACAACCTGGAATTTCCCACAAAACAGACATTTCCTTTTCCGGCTGGCTCTAACATCCGCGCACACACACACACACGTGCATATTTGCAGAATTATTAACTGCTAGGTAATCACGCTGGAGTTTATGCCCACTTCCACCATGTGGTACTGCAGGAATCCAGCCCTCAAAAATCCTGAGCTAGAGCGGTCACTGGAGAGCCATGGAGCCTGGAAAGCAGGGAGGTGGCACAAACCCTTCTTCATGGACCAGCCCGGTGCTTTTGGGGCAACTTAGTGGTGTGAAGCATCAGCTGCAGAGGAAGGGGAGCATTGTCATGCCTCTACAGAGAACAGCTCCACACAGTGTGGTCTGTTCCTTGCAGAACAAAGCATGAGAAAGGCATCACTGTTTGGACCAGCACTGAGTCTTTCTCTATTCCCTGTGAGTCCTTTTTTTTTTTTTTTTTTTTTTTTTTCCACGGGAGCAGATGCAAAGTGCCAAAAGCCATCAGAAAGCCTGCATTACATCAGGCAAGCTGAGTGTGCTGACCCTCTGAGCTAGCCCACAGGGAAGAACAACAGGAGGGAGATTGCAGGGGAAGATAGGACTACTTAAGTGGCAATTCATTGTGAACCACTTCTCTAAGCTGTTGATAGAAGCATTAAGTGTGAGAGAGGAAGGGGACTTATCTTTTTGCCCAAGCAGAACCCTAATGACTCCATAATGACTGCTAAATAATGTTGCCAATAATCTCCATTTAATTATACAGCTCTATTTTGTCCTAAAAAGGAAAGAAAACACAAAAGGCGTCTGCAATCCTGACGTGCCCTTGAGTCCCTTAGTCCAGTTCTGCAAGATCTTTGTGGATATGTAGGGTGAGTTATTGCCAGGAAGACAACTTGCCTCCCACCCTTCGTCTCATCTGAAACATTCACTCATGTGCAACAAATATCTCCAGCTCTTGAAGCGGCCATCAACAAACGCTGTGTCTGTTAGCTTGTTAACATCCAGGTAAGCCCTTCTCAAGACAGAAATGTATGCAGTTTCACAGATCTGCTCTGGAAGGCTCTTCAGAAGCATTTTATCTTTGACTGGCATGGACTACAAAAGCAGGGTGTTTAATGAACACAGCACCACTTCATGCGAAATTTTGTGGAACAGTTTTCAGACAGATGCCTATTGTAGAGGCTGGTGACTTATACAATGGCCTTTTTTAAAGCCTGAAAAATATGAATTCCCTCTTTATCATTATTAATTTTTTTACAGATGCTGCAAGTCTGAAAATAGGCCGGTCTTTGAAATAACAGCTTAATAGTACACTATACATGCAATGAGCTAAGGAGAGTATTTTACTTAAGCACAAAAATCTATTTTTGGCTTAATATTCCAAAGCTTGCTTAATACTCATTTCACTAAAATACTTCTTTAGGCACGGCCCGGATTCTGGCCAATACAAACACTGGTTTCATCTGGAATATTCAGCAAGCTAATTGATAAAAAACATGGCATAATGGTGAAGGGTCTGTCATTCGACTTCCACCACCAGCTCAGTAGAGTTATTGTTATTATAAATAATACAAATTAGGGAAACACAAAGAACCAGATTTCCAGTTACTGTGTGGAGAGAGCGCCAGATTCTGGATTTTGTGATTAAATTATAACATGCGAGCCAGTGAAGCAGGAATGAAGATCATCTCTAGAAATGTGTTTTGATGGAAAGATATTGTGATTTCAACCAACAACTAGCGCATGTTTAGTTTTAGCCATATGTGTTAAATATGCTGCATTTTAAGCTTTAGCTGATTAACTTTGTTGGTTCTTTCTGGTAAGTTTGCAGAGCATCACCTGTCCTACCCCTTATTTATGTGTATAGAGCAGAAGAAGTAGAAGTAGGTGTGAAAATTCACAGGCCAGAGCATTACCTTAAATCAGATGGGAATTGAGATATTAAGGGGAGGAGGAACTATGCTAAGTTACAGCTGAAACACTTCCCCTTGTTAGCATCTTATAAACCTGACATTGAGTGTCAGTTTTAAAATGAGAGAGATGTAGAAGGGCATTGCAGGGAGCAGAAATGTCTGCTGCAGATTCCCTTGCTGTGCTTCCAGGACCTCCTCCTCCGAAGGGTTTAATAATTGTGCCAGACTCTGCAGCTAGTAATAATACAGAGCTAATAGCTTTGCAGAAGCGATGGGGAAAGGGGCACGGTCACGTCAACTCATCTCATGGCAAACATCACTGGTGGGATGGGCATGAAGGCAGAAATTTGGGGCAGATTGGGTCATAGCTGGTGCAGAGTGGAGCCAGCCCAGAGAGGGGCAAGCAGGGAGGGGGCAGGAGGCCAGCTCCTTCCCAGAACATTTCTCCAACGAAATGGAGGCAGAGAAGAAAAACAACAACGAGCAGAGGGAGATGCCAAGGGAAGAAGCTTAGTTTGGTGCATAATACGAGTCCCAAAAGGCAAGGGGAAATTAGGAAAGGCTCTGTATTCCTCCAGTGGAAAATATTAGAGCATGCACTCAGTCTGAAATGCCCTTATTAGACAAACAGCAGCTATTCCTCTTTTCCTTGCCTCATTTTTTTCCATTAAAAAAATAAAATAAAATTGGCTGGTTGATGTGATTCAGCTCCTGAACTGGCTTTTCTAGAGGTAACACTTCCTGCCTGAGGTACTGTTTCTGGCAGGATGGATTTCCTGGCTGAGATTTTCAAAGTCACCTAGGGAACCCGTGTGTTCACACATGTACTGTGAATATAAGCAGGAACTGTCATCTGAACTGCATGAGCAGATGTGAGATATCCTTTGTTTCCCTCTTTTCACATCCTCTTTATCTGCTGCATCTTTTATCTGTCTCTTTGCTGTTTTCTTCTTTCTTCTCTTAGTCTCTCTTTTCACAGACTCCTCACATTTCAATCCCTAATGATTTTCTCTCTCTCCTTTTCTGTAAAACTACCAGCTTCTTCCATGTCTTCGACTTTCCTTTGTCTCCAGATGCTCTCTCTCCATTCTCACTGCTTTGTGTCATCACCAACTGTCCCTTACATAAGAACTTATGTAAGAACTGCAATGTTCCCTTCCCAGTATTGAGGCCGTCAAGCTCACTGTTGTCCAAGCTGCACACAAGAACATAAAGCTGCAGAAACACCCTCTGCCGTATTCTTTGGGCTGGTGGATCAGGGAGGGAGAGAGACTGGGTGAGGAAGAATTGGCTTATGCCTGCTTTTATTGGTTACAAATCACTATCTAAATTAACTTTTGAACACTGACACATGCACCAAGTTGTCTCACAGTGTTTCAGATCTTCTACTGGCATCGTGAGAGTGCTGCAAGGACAGACTCGTGCCTTAACTTCACATGTTCAAACATCTGCCTGAGAAGAGAATTCTTTCTGCATGCCTATGTGTGCAAATGTTGACGTGTACCCATGTGTACCACTGATTCACAGCTTCCTCTCCTGTATCCAGGTTGTTTGTGTTGTGAAATGGGAGTGTGCACTGAGCTCTGTCCCATCTGGCCTTGGACTATTCTCAGGAATGCAACTGTGTCTTAAATGCTCTTCCTAGTTTGGAACGCAACAATGCTGAAAATAATTAAAATCAGGTATCTGAATGCTCTTTTGCTTCATTATCCAGAAGAAAACCATGCACTGATGCTGAGCCATGCAACACGTGATTATGCATTCAGCTACAAAGGCAGAAAACATCACCATTTAATTAGTAAGTGTCTAAAAAGTGATAATCATAGATCACTTTTAAACATTTTAATGAAAAGAAAAAAACACCTGATGTCTTACTATATATCTAAGAGATGCAGTTTTTAGTTCTACAGTTTAGCCTAACACCCAAAACACAGCACAATCTCTTACTTTAAAATATTTAGGTCCTTTGAGGTCAGGACTTCTTTTTTGCCACAGTTTGTTACAAAAAGCTGTTAGAGTCTGCCAATTCTGCAGTACAGAATTTATAGCACTGGGTCAAAAGACAGTTCCTGGAGGAATTCAGCCGCCCTTTGTAGTAAATCAGCAGTCGTGTCTTTGATAAATGCCTCCCAAGCCCAGCAGTAGCTGGTCCTCAGTGCTGAAAGATAAAACAGTAGACTCGTACGAGGCATGTAGTTTAGTGAAAGACACACAGCAACAAGGAACTAGTGAACAACTTCTGAAGAAGTGATGGTTAGCCCAGCACTCATGAATACTGAATTTAATGGTGAAGGAAAATACAAGGGAATCCTGTCAGGGCATATGAATTTGGACCTGCTGCTCAGGTATAAAATGTGCAGCACCTTGGAGAATAATAAGACTCTAACCCAAATGAGGGATATAAACATTTTTCAGAGGAATGAACCCCTCTCCGGACCTTCCTACTCTGTCTGCATCACGAACTGCTGCATTCAGCCTGTTACATGATAATTCTGTTAAAATGTAAGGCCTGCAAGCACAGAGCAGGGGTTCATCCAAGCCCCATTTCAGTGCTCTAAAGGATGATCCTGCAGCTGCAACCAGTACAAGCAAACTTATAGTACCACTTATAGCAAGCTTATAGGACCACTGTTCACAAAATGCTCTTTTTTTGCCTCTCATACTCAAGTTTCCTCTGTCAATCAGCTGCACAGAAGTCGGTGAGAATATTTTACATGGCCTTAAACAGTGGGGCCATGAGAAGATGCCATAGGTTAAAGAGGTACAGCAGGACTACTGGCTGGCTGGGGAGGATGAGGCTTGAAGGTGAAACTTCTGCGCCAGCCCTTACCAAGCAGGAGCAGCGCTCCTCTGGGACATGTCACGGCAGCCCAGCATTTCAACACCACGAGAGGACAGGCAGTGTTGGAAGCCATGGCCCTGTGTGCAGCCTGTCAGTGCCTCATCATTTTAACCTCAGAGAGTGAGAGCTGATGAAGTCATCCACTTCCATGGGCAATCAGTGTGCTGGTGCCCTCGGCCATGGGGCAGGGTAAGGTCTTGGATGGCTGGAGTGCTTTGTCGTTGCACTAACTCATGAGTTTCTACCATTGGAACAGTATGGGAGAGGATGCCAGTGACTACAGGAGATGGAAAATGAATCAGTCATATTATTCTTCTGGCTGAGATTTATGGGCACATCTCAGTAAGACTGCATTGGTGGTGTAGACTTAAATGAAAATAGGTGTGAGGAGCAGCTTAATTTGACAGCATTAAAATTTGTTCCCTGTTGGCAAACAGATCTCTTTACTTCTTCTATTATAAAAACAGTCAGTCTAGTTTAAAAAAAAAAAAAAGGATTAACTCCCATCCAAGCCATCAGAAAAGTAAATCTATTTAAAAAAAACTGTATTAGCTCTCATCCAAGCCACCAGATCATCATCCAGGTACTGGAATCATGCTAGGAAAAATATTATTTCATATTCTTTTCTTCCCAACTCAGTATCTGGCCTCTTTCCACCAGGAGAGGGAAGGCCTCCATCTGAGAGGAATGGCATCAAGCCCTTTTTTGCACTGTTTTGAAGATTGCTTATTATAATTCCCTTATTTGTGAGATTCCATGTACATTATCTCAGGACCAAATGCCCATCCAGTCTGGTTCATTAAAGTTTTTCTGAAAATGCCATAAGATTTCTGGTAATATGGTAAATGGTCTGCTGTACCTACTAATGAGGGAGATGTGTCTTTACAATAGGAAACAGAGCACATGAGTATTTCTGAAAATATTTCAGTAACTATGCCCTTACAGCTAAGCCAAAACTGCTTACATACAACCCCCAGACTCTGGATAAAAGTGACTGTATTCCGGGCTAGGTATTTACAGAGGGAAGTTCCTCCAGATTAATAAATTATACCAGAAGAGATACAGAGGAAATATTATTTCTGGAAAATGAATATTTACAAGTTCCCTCTGTGGATTCACACTTAATGCACACGATGCAGGGTAGAACTATTTTGTGGTCTGGGGAAGGAGATGTTTTAAAACACAATAAAATGCCAGGACTAATGAACTACTGAGATCTGCAGTGTCTCTTTCCTCTTTATATCTACTATATATTACTAAATACATTAAAGCAAAAGTTTGTGCTTGGGGATAAATAAATAGAGACATAAAATGCATCATTACAGCATACTGTAAGGCCATTTAAAAGCTTTGTTGTTGTTGTTGATATAAAATAATATAGTCTACCTAAGGCTATAACTGGTTAACTATATCCAGTCCCTGGAAGTGTTCAAAGCCAGGCTGGATGGGGCTTTGGGCAACCTGGTCTAGTGGGAGATGTCCCTGCCCATGGCAGGGGTTTGGAACTGGATAGGCTTTAAGGTCCCTTCCAATCCAAACCTTCTTATGCTTCTATGATTCTATGGTTCTATGGTTGTATGAACTGGAGTATATGAACTAGAGTATATGGATAAATTCAATACAGATGAATATAAGGTTTATAAGGAAGAGATCTAATGGTCTCTACTATGCTGGTGCATGTGAGAAAGAGACATGTTAATAGTACAATTCTGGAATCCAGCTCTGATGAAGAAGCTTTCAAGTGCTGTTCTAGTGTAATCTAGCCTACTAAAATATTACTTTTCCCCTTAAATGCCTATGAAAGCCTATGACCTATGGTTCTCTTTAGATACCAAACAAAATGCTCAATGCATTTCCTCTCCCTCCCTTTTCTACTCCTTTTCCAGGGACATGAATGACTGGCACGATCCTATTTAGCCCCAAGAGCCACTGCCCCTGCATACTCAGCCAGCTATTCTCAAAGATGTGGAGGAATCAGACTGGGTTCCTTCAAAAAGCCCTGCTTGTTATCTGAGAGGTTTTTCCTTGAATACAGTAGTCCTTAGTATCCTCTTTACACATCTGTACAGAAATATTAGACAACTTAACCTTAAATAGGAAAGATAAAATGGAATAAAATTTTATTTTTCAATCTACAAATCAGAAAATAATGGTAAAACTTAAATTATAGAAGATTCTGTCTATGTCTGTGCTCTTAAATATCTTATTCACATTGCTGAGTATGTAGGTATGCACACATCCAACTTGTTACAGAGTATAGAAGTATTTACCAGCTTGGCCATATTTTAACTTTTGCATTTGAGAACCAGGATGTTTGGTGGCTGAATTTCAACCACCTGAGCCTTGAAACCCACAGAGAGACAGCTCTAAGAAGCAAGCCAGAAGTGAGACCTTTTCCCCACCTCCTTCTCCGCAGTGCTCCCTGAGCACACAGCTTGCCTCTGGTCTGTGCTATAGCTTACATAAACACATTTCTAACTCTCATGAAGCTGATCTCAGACAGCGTGAGAGAATAGAATTGAAAGATATAACAGCAATGGATGCTTGAGAGCCACACATTTTCAAAAGATTGTTTCACAGGCTGCCACTCCTCCCTTCTTGACTCATATCCCCTCCTGTTCCAATTTCCATGGCTTTGCAATCACATCTGTCTACCTTTTAACATGCCTTTCTCTCCCCTGTTGCTGTGTGAAAGAGTCCCACAAACCACAAGATAAACTAATCCAGGGCCAGGTTTTCTGAAGTGCTGAGTTCCCATTTAGGTCCCCAAATACCTACCAGATTTGCAGCAGTTTGGACTGTTGGGTATTAAACATTTTTGAAAAATCTAACTTCTATTTATGTGTTTAAATAGGATATGAGTTCTTTCAAGATTTTGGTTGTAGTCCAGGGTCCTGGGATCCCTTGTCTAAAACTGATGATATGCAAGGATGAGGAAAAGCAACTACATGTAAATTGCTAACAAAACAGTATACCAGCTTGTGCAGACAATTATTTTTTCCTTTTCTGGAGTCTGTTTCATTCATAACCTTATACTATACTATTTACAACAGAAACAAGTCAGAATGAACTACAAAAACAAGTCCAAATGAGCTAGGTGGAGAAGCAATTATTGACTACCTTGCTAGCAACTCTGAATTTGTGAATGAATTGCCCTTTAATGTAATGGTTTTGGTGTAATAGTTCAGCTCCACTAACCTCCAAGTGTCTCACTGGAATATTTTCTTTCTGCAGAATGTTAAGAAAGGAGGAGGTGGCTTCCATAGCATTTTGTTTTTAAGTGCAACCTGATCTAGTGGGTGGCACCCCTACCCATGGCAGGGAGGTTGGAACTAGGTGATCTTAAGGCTCCTTTCAACCCAAGCCATTCTATGATTCCATGACTCTATGATGACAGCCCTCTCAACCTTCATGCTCAGAAAAATCTCAGATCTCTCAAAATCAGGGGGTTTTAAAAACACTTACTAACTCGTATTGTTAGAAATATAGCCTTAAAAAAAGCAAATATAGGGACTCCCAGATAATCCTTTGGGTATAGGAACTGAAAGCTGACTTGTAAAACTCATGATAAAATCCTGAGCGCTAGCAACATTACCAGTGTGAATGTTACTGCAAATAATGAGTTTCAAGAAAGCTCTTAAGAAAGAATAGTGTCTCTGTGTGCAAAATATTTTTTCCCATAAAACTGCTACAGGGCTTAACTTTGTATGTAGCTGCCAACATGAATTAGTCAAGAACAATTCATGTCAAGCTATCCTTATTTGCTACTCCACTAAGGCAAAAGACTGGGCAGAAGAGCAACACAAGATATTATATCTCAACTTCAGAATTTTTTTTGATATTGTCTCAAGTGACATTGCTATGAGCAAATTAGGAAAATAAGATGGTAGTTGATCCAAGACAGATGCTTATAAGATTCAAAATTACTGCACAAAATTTGCTGAAAATTAATAAATAAATAAATAAATAATAATAATAATGATAAAAAAGTTTAAAAATAAATGGGAAATGTATGGCTCACTGTCAGACTACAAAACCATATAATGTGGCATTTACTAGGCATCCCTCCTCAGCCAGTTAAATATTTTAATTAATAAAATTGCCTGTTACATTTTCAAACAATGGGAAAGTTTAGAGGGGTTGCAGGCACACTGAAGAAGAAGACTAGAGTCAGAATGACTTAGAAGAAGTGGTCAACTGGTCTGAAAAACAGAGTAGGATGCAGTTCAATATGGACAATAGCAAGGCTTTAAACAAATTCAGGAATAACAATTTGCACAAATTCAGAGAATGTTGCAATTAGAAAAACAAACAAAAAAAACAAACAAACAAAAAATCATATGTCCTGGTGACAGGACAAGGGGGAATGGGCTAAAGTTGTGCCAGGGGAGGTTGAGGTTGGATATTAGGAAGAACTTCTTTACCGAAAGGGTTGTTAGGCATTGGAATAAGCTGCCCAGGGAAGTGGTTGAGTCACCATCCCTGGAGGTCTTTAAGAGACGTTTAGATGTTGAGCTTAGTGATATGGTTTAGTGGAGGACTTGTTAGTGTTAGGTCAGAGGTTGGACTGGGTGATCTTGGAGGTCTCTTCCAACCTAAACGATTCTGTGATTCTGTGATTCTGTGATATTGCATCATATGAACACTTCTGTTGGAAATACGTAAAAATCCTTCTTTTCTGAATAGTGCTGCCAAAACTACAAGTGAAGCTCAGTTCCTAGTAATAGTCACTATATTTCAAGGAAGAGCTAAACCCATAGAAAGAGAGAAATTACAAGAAATTATAATAATCTTCAAACATATACAAAGTAGTACAAGAAAGAATGGTCTCAGAAGGACTACAAAAAAAAAAAAAAAAAAGGATCAAAGTAACAACAGTGGAGATTTAGGATAGTCTTTAAGAAAAATTTCAGTAAAGATAAAGAACAACTTTTATAAGAGAAATAAGACAACCAAAATAAATAAATTATATCATTAATGATAAAATAAAACAATATCATCTCATTGTGTACCACTGCTGCTGAAAATAATCAAAATAATTAGTTTGAATAAGCCACATCATGTGCAAACTACTCAAGGAAACTACTTGTGCAGTCCAGAAAGTTTGCAATTAGAAAGGATACAGAGGTAAAAGTAAGGGAGGAGATATATATTTTAGCAATTGTTTATGGTATATCAAAAAAAAAAAAAAGCGAACAGTCCCTAGATTATTTTGTTTCCAACTATTTGTTTTCAGTTATTATTTCAGATTGTCTCTATTATGCACAGACTGAAATTAACTGAGTGGTTATTTGTGGAATTGGAATCAGAGATATAAGTAACTAAATGAGTGTAGGGTGGTCCACAGGGAGAATTAAATTTTTGTCTACTGGTAGATAATCCTATGCTGTTTGGGTTTTTTGAACAAGTAATGAGTATAAATGCTCCAAAAGATACCCGTGAGAAATTTTTCTTGTCCGTCAGAGGATCTGAAAATCTGAAAAGAAATTCAACTGAGACCACATAAGTTTTCCAGAAAAACAATCACAGGTGAAGCTGGATATTATTTATATTGTCTTAGAAAGACAACAAAGAAACAAATGTTTCTACAAATTAATAAATTGGATCTTCTATAGGAGTAAAAGGTCTGCCGTCCCATTTCTCCTTTTTTTATAACACCTTCAGGTGTATAGTAGCTATAGTTTCACCTTAACACACAGGCAAGCTGAACAGATTGCAAAAAGATGGGAATCTCACTGAACTTGTTTTTAGCGTTTTCTGTTTCTGAGAAATCTAAAAATTTGACAAGGAAATTAAGAATTTAATTGAATCTGCTTATTCTAACAATAGCCAGAGGCAAAGAAGATGTACTGATGTTAGATAATACCATTTCATTTCTTCCCTGTCCTGAAAGGTGATATGTGTTAGAACTAATGCCCCTTGGCACAAGAGTTTGCTGGAATGTACTGGTTTAGCATGGATCAGTGATCTTAAAGCTTTCCAAAGTGGGTGCAAATGTCAGTCCACTGAGTAATGAGCACCAGGGAGGACTGTTCCCTACAGGATCTGTCTAAATAAATACAAAACTACTAGCTGTCAGTCTGAAAATAGGGTCAAAGGCTATTTTTTTCATCTGATTGCTTGTTTGTCAAGCATACAAAACAATACATAAAAATAAGGAAATGAGGAAATACCTACCGGCATATGGCAGAGCTTTATGAGATAGGTCAGACCGTGTGGAGAACTTTTCCTGAACAGTCATGTGAAAGTCATGAAAATTATTTTCCCTCTCAGAAAGAAAGAAATTTGTAACTTCATTGTAGACATGCATTTACATCAATATTTGTACCCAAAGTGTTTTCAAATAAATATTTTGGGAGGATTTGAGAAGTGAAGTCCATGTAACTGAATGACTGCTCATTTCTGATGAACGGTGGATTACTCTATAACAATGATTTTTTTTCTCTTGTGGTCTGCAGAGTGCCATGTACTACTTTTTCTCTGGTAGTCTTTGAAATGTAACAAAGAAGCAAGAGGAAATTGTACGTAGGCTTAAATGCAGAATGCCGTACTTTCACTAGATGGATGCTAGAGGTCCAGAAGTTGAAAATATTTGAAAACCACTATACTAAGCAGTAATCAAAGCAAATAGTTTACAAAAAAATGCACAAGTTGAAATATATTCACCAAGGAGCAAGTCCATCTTTCACTACCTTCCCTGAGACCTTGGATAACTCCCTGATTCGAATCCCATGGGAGTCAATGTGAGTCATTCAGAGACTTCAGTAGACATTGGACCCACCTGTACTTGAAGAGTAAAGTCATTTTATAAAGTTTAAATTTGTTTACAAATACTTCATGTACAGGAGAGGAATTAAATTCATCAGATAAATATTTTGCTTTAAATAATTTGCCCTAAATCCAGTGCTTAACTGATTTCCCTCAAAACTTCTGTATAATATCTGCAAGCCTAAACTGTAAACTAAATGGAGTAAAACTGAATTCCAGCATTCCATGGAGTTCTTTTTGAAGGTTTTATATGTTATATATGTACACTATATTCATATTTAAAACAGCTGTTTAACATATGAGGATTTTACTACTTAGTTTACTTCTACCATTTTTCCATTAATAAATTCACCATATATGTAGGCTTATGAACAGACTAAAACAGACCCAAATGTTCTAAATACAGTCAGTTCATTAATAAATGATAATAAAGCAAAGGAAAGCATACAGTTTTTCTATTCATGCTTGCTGAAAATATACAAGAGAAACAGATTGATATCATCCAAGCTCACAGACCACAGGAATAAAAACATGTAAGCCTTCATCTACTGAAAAAAAAAAAAAAATCATACGTTTTAAAAACGCTCCAAGAAAATTCCAGAAGAAAATAATTACAGACATCTTTTCCTAGTTCTGCTCTTACTCTATTCTCAGTGTCAGGTAATGCAGGTATATTTCCTAAAACAAAAGCACACTCTAAGATTTTCAAATGTACCTCAGGATCACCCTGGCTGAAACCAGCTGCATGTTGCTGCAGTTCAAACATATAAAAACTAAGGCACCAAAAGCTACTACTCTTTTAAGAAACTCTGGGTCATAAAAATGCCTGCTTTCAGATTCATTGTTAATATCGAGCCTAACAACCAAACTTTATACAGTTCACCGCCAGCACAGATGCACTCGCCCTTTCTACTTAGAGTCAATGGCAAACTGTGCCGCAGGTCTTCTCCGGGTGGAGATGACAAACAGATGAGTTCCCACACTTGTATTCACTTGGGTTCTTTTTGGCAATTTTAGATGAATTCAGAGGTCACTGGAAAGTGAACCTTGACAGGACGGAATGCTTAAATTACAAGGAAAAAAGCAAACAAATTTGACCCCTACACTTCGTGATGACTCTGACAATTGTGAAATTAAAAGAAGAAAAAAAAAAAAAGGAAATTGCTGAAGGTTTTATAGGAAAAAAAAATCTCATTGTGCAACATGGTATTATATTGCTTCATGTAAAGGAGAGATTAAAATCCACTGTATCTTTCAGGTTTCCTAATTTTCCTCTCCCCCTAAAAATTCATGGACTGGGGACAAATGTGGTGCACGCTAAGCATTCCAATTGCTTTTGAAAGGAGCATTTTGCTAGTGGAAAATGTGCTGTCTCTTTGATTGCAAATGTAGTTGATTGTGAGGAGAATGAAAGGATGACCTATGACATGACCTGCTAGCGCAATAAGGTCATTTTTTTTCCCCTCCTCACACAAAAGATAAGAGGCTGACTGCTTACAAAGTGTTCTGGCAAATGGACAAATTAGGACTGCCTGGACTCCCGCTCCAGTCAGGCAAGTTATTCTAAGTGAAGATAAGTGAAAGTTTGAAATGTTTTGAGGAGGAGGCAGACTGCAGGCTTTCATTCCTTCCCCAAATGGATGGATTGTGGGGGAACAGAGCTGAGCATAAATGGCTTCCCCAGGAGTTTCAGGTTTTAGACATGAAGTTTCTGTAACAGCAGTAGAGAAGAGGACAGGGCAGCTGCTTGGGTGCAGTATCGGCCTGGGTTCAGGACAGCAAGCCTCTGTTCGACTTCCAGCTTGACCATTTGTTTTCTGAGAAGCACCATGCAAGAAATAGACAGGCAGGTAAAATCCTCCTCTGAGATGCCAAGATGTAAGCCAGGTCCTGGGTAAAATTCATACAGCCATGTCACCATAACATTACATTTGAATAATGCCTGCCCATTCAGGACAACTGTGGCATGAAAATTTAACTTTATGGCATTCAGATCCAAATGTACATCTCTCCAGTCAGGTCAGTGCATGGGCAAGTTTCCATCCATGTGTGCCCACGTGTATAAACATATTCTTGGTCTACTCTCTAACCAACATTTCAAGCTCTGCAGGAGTCAGAAAAAATGTTTTCATACATTGGTGGTGTGTTATGAGATAAAAATTATCTGTAAATGAAAGGGTTCAGATAGGACTGTGCTGTTCATTTATATACCTAGCTAGAAAACTGAGATGCTTTTTAGCGAAAGTAGGGTAAGGTTTTAATTGAGCCTTTAGCACAGCTACGGTTTGGGTGAAAGTTCCCTTGTTCCAACAAAAAGCAGTGTAAAGCTCAAACATTTTAGCACAGAATTGCTTTGAGATTTGGATTTTGAACCTTAACCTTCAGCGCAGAATTCCTGAGTATGAACTCATTCAAAACAAAGCCAAAACAAAGGTTTTTGTGAAACGCAGGAAGCTTAAAACACCAACTTTCTAAGTGCTACAAAGCAAGCTCCAGAAAACCACAAAAAAGCCCAAACACCACAAAAAAATTAAACAGACAGAGGATGTCATTTTCTGGAAACATTTAATTCTGCCTACAAAACTGGCAGGTTCTCTAATTTCTGTTTGATCTGCTTCAGAAATATACAGTATCAGTAAAATTCCATCTAAAGTTTATCCAGCACACACCTGGTACCAGCTGCAAATCAAGAGATTACCCCATCGAAAGCAGAATCTTAACCACCCGCCATAGGGTGACAGGCCAGATATACATTTTCAACACATTCATGAAAAGCTATCAAATGCAGTTCAATGTGATTTCACTTCACAAACTTTTTTTTTTTTTGATGGAAATGGAATATTCTTTGGAAATTCTGGAAGACTTGCAAAATGAGAAATGTATCCCAGCATGGCCCTGATGAACCAGATTCCCACCATCTGACAGAATGTCGCTGTCAGTTCGTTTGGGCTCTGGTCCAAAGGAATCTTCAAGCAAGTATTCAACTCTGAGCATGGCAGCAATCTTGTCCAAGGATTCATATGTTTTAAATGAAGAATTTCATTGCTTCTCAGAGGCTGGAGTTACATTAAGAGATAAGCAAGAGGTAAACCTGAAGCTAACTCTTGCATAAAGTACTAGCACAGACCTTTTCTTTTTAGCATTTTTCTCAGTAATCAAAATGAACATATAAATTAAATTCTTAACCCTGTTAAAATCAAGTGTATGACATGAAATAAGCAACAGTAGTGAATATGCCCCTACACAAGGCACACAGTTCCCATTATCTTCTGGTAGAAACTGTGGGAAAATTCAGTCCTATGTATCTGTCAAGCCAAGTCTTCATCTGTGACCAGAACAATGAAGACAGAGAATCTGGAGATCATTTCCCTCAACACTGTCTTGGACATGTTGATATTATCATGATGTTGTAGAGCATCCATACCTCCTATGTCATGATGATATCGCTAAAATATGTGGGCATATCTGCACAGTGATTCACCATTAGGTTAAAATGAGCAAAGTCAAATAGAAACTTTTATTGCCCCTTGTTTTAGAATATAACAGTAAATACTTGACATCTGGTCTCTTTTAATGGCATCTGGAGTTGTGTCTAAGCAGATACTGAAAATTCAGTTTCTTCAATTGCATTTGAATTTCAGTATCAGCTATTTCAGCACAGACACAAACTCTTCATTTTAGAGCTAGTTTCCAGAGCAAGAGGGTTCACTCTGTAAAGCTCCTTTGCTTAAAATCAGTGTCTGTACATTGTACTCTTTGATCTCTGAACAGCAAAGAGAAACCTCAACTCAGAGGCAGGAAGAAGAAGAGAAGCTGAAGAAAGAAAATGTTCATGGAGTGGGACCATCAGCTCTCATTCAACACCAGGGCAGGAGACTTTCTCCTACATTCTTGGATTGCTGATTCGTTTTGATTTCTAGCCTTTCTTGCTTTTCTTTCAGAGGGGAAAAAACTTGCAGTGGCTTCTGGCATGCTTCAGATGAGCCATTCCACCATTCTGCTGTTTCCACTCAGTGTTATCTTCTAATCTCCAGTAATCAAATAGGAGAGCCTCCTATCACTGGTGTGGAATTACTCCTGATGGATGCAGAATTACATATATTAGGGTTAACTGGAACAGAGACTTCAATAGGTCTAACTTTTGGTGCATGGTCATGGGCTTATGCTCTCAATCACTTCTGTTGTCTTCCGTGTAACTAGTTATATGAATTATGTGAATCAGCATTCACAGAATCTGACTCATGAAGAGTACTCAAGGGGTTTTGGTAGCTAATTCCAGCTCTGCAGGGACTGATTCTTAGCTCAGCAATCACCAGTTAGTGTGGATGCAGTATCAACTTCATAAAGCTTTCTCTGTTTTGGCCACTTGAAGGGACAGAGGGCTGTATAGTTACCACCTATCAGCTGTCCTGCAGCATCTATGCTCTCAAAGTGGTAGAGTTGGAGGCAAAAAGACTCACTGAGTTTTAATCTACTTTATATCGGTTTACAACTGGGACAGACTAAAGACAGATATGGCCAGTAACCAAGAGTTACTTCAGCTCTGCTGCCAGGCAGTAACTTATTTAGTTGCTATAACTCATCTGTCTGTCTGAACCCTAGCACATTCAGTTACTGAACCCTCGTTAATTTTTCTTAACCATGCTGAGATTTCTATTAGAAGCACGCGATTTAGGTTTTTGAACACAGCTGCTGGGCTTTGGAGAAAGAGAAGGAAGTTATTTAACTTTTTCGCATGCATACAGAAAAATTAGGGTTTAAAGTTTCTTTTTGTTTTCCTGATTACTATCAAATGGCTCCCACAGTCACTTTCCAAAAAGCATTTATGCTCAGCTCATTGCAGATACTGTTGCTATTTAGCAAGAAAAACAAGTTCCAGGAGCACCTTGACTCTGTATTCTAGCTGTCCAAATTTTGCTAGCCTACCAAGTGCAAAACAGGGGTTTTAGAGCATTTAACATGTGGTGACAGAACTGAATATTTGCAAGCATATTGGTGTATTGCAAGAACATCAACAGCAATAGGATAAGCTGTATCTCTACTCACTGGGCCAAATTCTGCTGCCTGTTTTCAATGCAGTTACCCCAGCAAAATCAACTGAGTGACTCCAGATTTATATTCATGTAATGGAAAGCAGAATCTGACTCACCATATGGAATCCATTTGGAAAGAAGTCTAGTTGTGAGTTTTATCTAAAGCTTATTGAATTGTTCATTTTTCTTATTTCTATTTTTCTTGGTTTCATTGCAGGTTGATAAGCAATCTGAATGCCTTCTGAGGAGTAAAGCTATTATTAAACATCTGAAAGTAAAGATACCTAGAGAAATAGATGGGCTATCCTATTTCCAAAACACCATCCAAGTTTCTTTTTGTTGTTACCACACAGAACTCTGACCCAAATCATCACCAGCCCTAAGGGAAAGCACAAGAGTATAAATAAGTTATAAAAGAGTATTTACCTCTTGGATAACCTATTCAGGACCTGCTGTATGTTTATACAATCACAGTTGTTGCAGAATGGGAGGAATTCTGCTCCCCAGGCTGAATACTCTGCAGCCGTCAAACAATGTGCTCAGTGGCTCCCAAGCAGTGCAACCCCTACTCCCAGGGGATTTCCACGTCTGCATTTCTTCCACAGCTGCAGTGCAGGGTTCATATACATCCTATCACACAGTCTACATTACACACAACAGGCTGACGGACCAGCAAGTCTCCCATATTACTGAGAATGCCACCAGCAAAAAAAAGAGAAATCCTGTGACACTAAGTGTCATGCTGGATTGCCACAACAGGGCCATCTTTAGCAATGTTCTCTGGTTTGATACCTTTAGGAACAATGAACAAAGCAAAAATCTGTGAAATTCTGGCCAACTCAATGGGCACAAGGTTTGTGTTATCAATTCCAGAGGGTGGCCTGGGAGGTAGCTCCTGGTAGTATTTAAGTCCTCGCTATATTTTTTCCAGAAAAGGAGAGAGTATGCATGTCCAGAAAATAAGTTTATATCCATGCACTTAAGATGCAATTAAACATTTTATTAATTCCTTCTTAATAAACACAGGTGTGATATTCTAGTTTGAAAGGTAGAATTGATCCTAAAACATTTTTTGAGCTGCAAACTTCAGTTATGTTTTTGCTTTTTTTTGTTTTGTTTTTGCTTTGTCTTGTGAATTAAAGGAATGGATGAAGTCAGTAATACAAATTATTGTCCCATCACTAAATGTTCAATAGTGCTACATTTGGAGAGTTTGGTTTGATGCATCTGTTATCATTCAATGTAATCAAAATAATCTTCCTTACACAGGTAAACAAGCATGATAAACGGCAATTGCAACAGTTGATTTTTTTTTAATTTTATTTTATTTTTGTCAGCGCAACTTCCCACAAGATTATAAAGATAAAAGGCAAGTGAATTTTCTTCAACAGAAATATAAATTTTCATGGAACTGAGAAAATTTCTGGAAATTACATTGATATAGACAAAGCTAGTCCTATGCCATCATTTAAACATGATGAATGAGACATTCACAGTAGCTATGGGTCTGAATAATTCACATTGTACTTTACAGATAAAGAAGCAAAGAAAATTATTTAATTAGTGTCAATCAGAGGAAAAACTTAAGTCTAATATCCTCTCCTAAAGACACAGGCAAGAAGAAACAAGTTTAGCTAAGTAGCATCAGTGTAATAAAGTAAGATTTATGAAAGCTAATTTACGTTAATATCCAGTGACATTTTGAATAAGAAATGAGCACACGGTTAAATTTTATGGCCTTATGAAATAGTCCGAAGCTGGACAACTATATAGATCCCCAAAGAGACATGAGAAAAGGACAATCAATTCTTACTTCTACGGAGCTGAAGAAGCTTAAGCATAGTATCCATGAGTGCTTAATTGATAAGAAAGTTGAAGATGACACAGAAAGTACTGAGGAAACAAGGTAACAGATACCGAGTCACCTGGACTGTGGTGTGAAAAAGGCACAGCTATAAATCTGAGTTCCAGAACAGTCAAAAGCAAACACTCAGCTATGTAAAACGAATACTACTAAGACAGCAGATCACATCTAGCAAGGTGTAGCTCTGGAAATCCCTGGGGGCTGGAAGTGTCCCTATTGCTCTCCTATAACTGAACAAGTTAATTCATCTGTGTGTTAGATGAAGAAATACGATACCATTAAACAGGACATAGAAAGTTACCATACATTTACTTTTGCAATACTCAATGTTGAGCCCTGAGGAACTATGAGGAGTACAGAAAAAAAGACTGAGCAACTCAACAGATTCCTATGTCAAAGAGAATGTTAAAGGGTGACTTGCTTGGCAACATAAATGTCATAATTCTTCAGAGTTGCAAAAGATCAAATTGTAAGAAGCTTAACTGTCTGAGCACTGGAGCTAGACAAAGTCAGAACAGCGACTGATTAACCACTAGGACAGCTTAATAAGGTTATAGTGAATTCCCATCATAGGCCATTTTAAATTACGACTAGAATGTTTCCTAAATCAGACGTTTTATTTGGAGTGAGAAACAGCTTACAAAAGTCCTATGTCTAAGTTATGCTGGAGGTCAGACTAAATGATCTACTCCTCCCATCTGGTTTTGGAGTCTCCAAGAAGAAATCTCATAATAAGCTTCCAAAGGGAAGGAGCTAGCCTCCCAAAATGCCTAGCTAGCATTTATTTTTGTTTTTTTTTTTTTTCTTTCTGATCAACAAAATGTATTCTTCGATGTTAGTTTGCAGCATACTTTTTTATTACTGTATTTTTTTATCTTACTAGTAAATTTAACAACCAGTCTTTATTAGTTTTCATTGTCTTTAGCAGGAATACTTCACTTGTTAAGAAGAAGCTGTCATCTGAGCAGCTGGTAAATTAGACAAATCCTTTATTAAAAAAAAAAAAAGTTTAGGATTGAGAGGAAGAGACTTTGTGTGAGATTAGATTAACATAACTATTTATTTCCAAAAGGAAAGACCTAAAGGACAATGCCATAACATGCATATCAAGTCACTTGTCTCGGATCCAGAACTAATTACTATTACAAATATTGACTCTGCGCATCCTGCCAGCAATCCAACAAGATGACTTTTACTAAATATTCTGTTGAATCAATCCCAGCTTCAGATCTATATGAGACTGTTCTACTGATGTTTATGTAGACCTCAGGCCAGAACAAGTGATTAGCTCCGGCTGCTTTGAGTCCTTAAGCAACACAGGATAGCTATAAGCTGGAACCAGTGACTACATTTGCTGAGTTTGTTTGTTTCATCATCAGATTCACTGTAAGTGAAGATATACAGAGGCCTTTATTTTATATTTACTTTTTCTGCATTCAAAGTTTGCATATTTATCTACTCTTAGCACAAATGAAGGGGGAAAACAGTGAAAAATTAGAGTATTGCTTTTTGTTCTAGAAAGATTTTTTTAGCAGTACAAGTACTAGCTGAAAATTTATCAAAGCAAAATGAAACTATGTTATAAATTTAAATACAGATATTTGAAAACAGTTCTGTAAAGGGAACAATTTTTTTCTTCCCTACCCTTTATGACTTAAGTTCCTCTGAAGAAACCAGTTTTCTCACTTTGAGGGAAAAATTGGGAATTCTCTCATTTGTTCTTAGTTGTTACCAGTGTCAGGACACTTCTTAGCCTCTATTAGTTACTTACATTGCTCCATCTTCTGGATAATACTGGATGAAAACAAAATGATATGACATAACTACACAGGCTAAAAATGTGACCTAAGGAATACAAAATCTAGATCAGCTTTGGCAATATCTCATCCAAAGAAAAACAGAAAAATTATCCACAAAAGTCAAAACACTTAATCAGAATATTTCTAAACTCATATGCTTTGGCTTTTCTTCCTAATTTTTTTTTCCAATGAAACTGACCTAAATCTTTTAAGTAAAGTGAAAAAAAAAAAAAAAAAAAGAGTTAAGTAGCACCTCAGTCAGGCTTTCTACATTTAAAATTCTTTGATCTCTTAAAATTTTCTCCACTCATTTTTCCTCTCTTTTGGTGTTTTTTTGTTTGTTTGTTTGTTTGTTTGCTAATGTAGCTATGAAATGGAAAAATCCATTATTCATACGCAAGGCTAAATTTCTCCACTTAACCAATGATATTATCCTTTCTAGAAAAATTTAAATACAGATTTGAATTCCACACAATTGTTTGGGGAATGTTCATGCCTTCAGTTAAGCCCACATTCCTAAAACAGTTGGTGATAATTGCAATGAAATATAGGATGTGCTACATGATGAAAACACAACTGACAAAATTCCATCTGAAAGGCTGAATTTTTCAGTTTAACTTTGTGTAAGCAATTTGTCAGTGTCTAACTGTTGTGGATCTATTTTCCCTGGTACATATTTGCTACGATTAAAAATGCTAAGTGTTAAAAATGGCACACAGAAAATCTTTCTAGTATAGCATTTGAAGCTCTGCTTTTCCTTACTCAGGAATACACCAGGAAAATAGCACATATTAGACTATTTAATACTTACTGCTTTCAGAGGCATAAATCCCCATGCTAAGCTAAGTCAGAATTGTTTAGAAATGTCAGCATTCTCTGGAAGTGAATGTGTAACTACTTAAGGCACAGATGCTTAATGTTCCCTAAGCTTATTTTGTAGAAAGTAAATGTTTTCATTTATTTTATTTCTCACTTTTCTGTGGGAGGAGTCTTCTCTTTTCTTTCCATAGATAGCTTAGTATCATCTTAGTTTATCCGTATTTTCACAAGAGAAAGTTTAATCATTGATTAACTAGAATAACTATCAATTATTTTAGGAACTCATTGTCTGGGCTCACATGAACTTGCATACTTTGGGTTGACTTCATACTCTGTGGAAAAACTACTTCTAATTGTTTGGGAATCTGCTACTAACCAAATTTTTTAAACCTCATTTAAATAAAGATAATAATGTCAGTGCAAGATGCTTCTTTATTAGTTTACTTGAAGGACCCTACAGGAGCCCAGCACTATCTTCCTAGTAGGATCATTAGATGAGAAGGGAATAAGAATTTTGTCCCAGATACCAAGCCTGGGCATGAATGTGGCAGGTGTTCATGCGATATTTGTGCTGGGCACAAATCAAGCAGAGAAGTGCCTGCAGCATGGTAAGAGATGCTGTTGGGGAGGAAGTGGGTGGTTCCCCTTCGAGAGGGTTAGAAAGGAGTCTTTTCCAAGCAGTCATGTATGTCCGTTGGGAGCAGAACGGTATTCTGTATGGCGTCTGAGACAGACCCAGGAATAAGAGTGGATGATATGCCAGTAAAAGGCAGTCCATTTTCTTTGTAGAAGCAATACAGAATTTGAACTTATCTTTTCATCAACTTGTAGTGGAGAAGACAGTAGACAATTTATCATGTGGACTGTCTTACATCTGACCCTTAAAATTCACGTTGTCCAAATTCAGCACTTTATTTTGGCAAGCAGTCATGTATTCAGCTTTTAGGTCTTTACTTCTTGGACAATTCAGAATACAGTAATTCAGGAAGTAATATTTTAAAACATCTAGTACAAGAAATGGGACCACTTTCTCATATGCTATTGCAACCATCCAAAGCTATTCCTTTCATGGTCTAAAAGAAAGGGGAAGGGATAGAAAAATGTTCAGAGGGAACTGCCAGCAAATGCCACACATTTTATATTTTGTTTTTCAGTCTTTTTTAGCATTCAACTGTCCTAAGGTCTGAAGCATTTCATTTAATATGATATTATTAATTTTGGAAACAACACAAGATCTGATCTTCTTGCCAAGTAGACAGGCCTGGTTTGATATCTTAGTAATGAATAGCACCTTCAGTCTTGACTATTACTAACTCTTGTAATGCTAAGTTGGCATCATTATAACGTTCATAGGTCTTTTCTTTCCAGACCAAAAGAATGAAAGATTTTATCAAGGCATGAGATACATTCCAGCAGTATGGACAATTTCTTTATTGCTGAAAGTGTAGCTTTAAAAATCTATAGATCCTACTTATGAACAAAAAATTCTTTATACAGCTGTATTGTGTTGTTTCCACATTTGTTTAAACACAGGAGTCTGGCTAAGGAATATACAAATGATTCATAAAAACATGCCTATGTTACACATGTGTGAACCACATGGAGAATAACATGTGGCTTTCAAACTCAGGGCATGGGTTTCCCTTTTTATAACTATCCAAAGTAAGAATATTCTAAGTAGGGACATTTTTTCAATAATATTTTTGAAACCTTAACCTCAGAGGGTATCAAAAATGTCTCTCATGAGATATGGGGCCACACATATTGTGGACAGCTGTTCGGAAAAGTTAACACCCTCCTGAAAAAGCAAAAGGAATGAAGTCTCCACAGCTCATTCTCTCTGTAAGTGAGAATCATACCTGGAAGACTGAGCAGAGGTATCCTTCATTTACCTCCATATCTATTAACTGCACTTTAAATTCTTGATCAAAATGTAGAAGTTAGCTTATTCTGTTGACACTATATTACATAAAGTCAACAAGGAGATAGAACCAGTGGTTCATAAAGTCATTGGCAACAATGAGGATCCTAATTTTCACATATGGAAACATTGGATTTGAACCTTAGTTCAATAAAATCAGTGCATTTACTCTCTACTATCTTTGGAAGACATTGGATCAATGTGTCTAGCAAGTTTCTTGCACTGATGTTACATGTTTGAAAAATACATCCTCACAGACTAGTGGTGAAAACTTCAAAAAAGTTTCATGTTATTTCTTAATGACGTAACATACAGTTGGTTAGTTAATTTTACTTTCATAAACCAGGATGTAAGATCGCTCTGTTTACCAGTCACAGAATCATGCAAAGACATTAGCCCCAAAACAGCTATGCTCATTGTTTAACTGGTAGAGAAGTCAAATAAAGCTCTGTTTCTTATGCCGTCTCTGTTGAAGCTTTCCTCAAGTCACTTGGTTTCAGCTTAATATAAGCAATAAACCATCCCAATTTGTTAATTCATTTGTGCATGTGAACTGGATTACTCTGGGTAGTATCTGCATTTGTGTATTCCACAGTGCTATAATGACAGAAATCTGAATATTAGCAATGGCTCAGGTAGGAATTCTGCATCCATTCTTAGAACCTGTATTCCACAAGCTGTCATGCAATGAATACCAGAAGGTTGTTCCTTGTGCTGCAGTACCTTCACCAGTATTTTTTTGGTTTTTTTTTGTTTGTTTTATAAAGTGATACAACTAAGAGCAAAGAATCATTATTTTAATGTGAATCCAGACTACCTTATAAAACACTTCTTGGCCTTGCACTCTGCTTTTGCTTTTATGAAACTGCTCTACCACAGTGCAATATCAAGAAAACTCATTCTGGAGTAGGTGCAAACTTAAATTCAAATAGCATTAACTGTAGGTTTGTTTCAATTATTTCGAAGGGATCCAAAAACAAGCCTTCACAGGGTCAGATACCACATTAATGTGCACAGCAAAAAGCCTCTAGTGAAGAAAACGGCAGGATGGGAAAGAAGGCAGCAAAGATAGAACATAAATGAATAAGAATAGATTTAAATAGAAAAGGACAGGGAAAAGATCATTTTTTTTCAGATAGCATAAATTGTTGATGGGAGACCAGGGAGAAGGATGTGGATGGACACAATGTGGGTGTCATCACAAAAAAAATAGGACTAAAATAATGTCTAGCATTTCCTTACAGGAAACCCACAGCATGGTGCAAATAAAGTAAAGCAATGCTCTAGCAGTCAGAACAGTGACCCTGAGGGTTTCTCCTGTGGCTCCTGTTTTGGGACAGGGAAGGGAAGGGAAGGGAAGGGAAGGGAAGGGAAGGGAAGGGAAGGGAAGGGAAGGGAAGGGAAGGGAAGGGAAGGGAAGGGAAGGGAAGGGAAGGGAAGGGAAGGGAAGGGAAGGGAAGGGAAGGGAAGGGAAGGGAAGGGAAGGGAAGGGAAGGGAAGGGAAGGGAAGGGAAGGGAAGGGAAGGGAAGGGAGGGGAAGGGAAGGGAAGGGAAGGGAAGGGAAGGGAAGGGAAGGGAAGGGAAGGGAAGGGAAGGGAAGGGAAGGGAAGGGAAGGGAAGGGAAGGGAAGGGAAGGGAAGGGAAGGGAAGGGAAGGGAAGGGAAGGGAAGGGAAGGGAAGGGAAGGGAAGGGAAGGGAAGGGAAGGGAAGGGAAGGGAAGGGAAGGGAAGGGAAGGGAAGGGAAGGGAAGGGAAGGGAAGGGAAGGGAAGGGAAGGGAAGGGAAGGGAAGGGAAGGGAAGGGAAGGGAAGGGAAGGGAAGGGAAGGGAAGGGAAGGGAAGGGAAGGGAAGGGAGGAAGGAAGGAAGGAAGGAAGGAAGGAAGGAAGAAAGAAAGAAAGAAAGAAAGAAAGAAAGAAAGAAAGAAAAAGAAAGGAAGGAAGGAAGGAAGGAAGGAAGGAAGGAAGGAAGGAAGGAAGGAAGGAGGGAGGGAGGGAAGGAAGGAAGGAAGGAAGGAAGGAAGGAAGGAAGGAAGGAAAAGGAAGGAAGGAAGAAAGAGAGAGAGAGAGGAAGGAAGGAAGGAAGGAAGGAAGGAAGGAAGGAAGGAAGGAAAAGGAAGGAAGGAAGAAAGAGAGAGAGAGAGGAAGGAAGGAAGGAAGGAAGGAAGGAAGGAAGGAAGGAAGGAAGGAAGGAAGGAAAAGGAAGGAAGGAAGAAAGAGAGAGGAAGGAAGGAAGGAAGGAAGGAAGGAAGGAAGGAAGGAAGGAAGGAAGGAAGGAAGGGAGGGAATGAAAGAACAAAAGAAAGAGAAAGAAAAAGAAAGAAAGAAAGAAAGAAAGAAAGAAAGAAAGAAAGAAAGAAAGAAAGGAAAGAATGAAAGGAAAGAACAAATGAACGAAAGAAAGAAAGACATTAAAATGCGTTTATCCAGAAACCAATAAACCAATAGAAGCAGCTGTATGTAGAAAAACACCCTAAGACAGAAGAACTTTAAATCACCTGGCACTCTGAGGCCAGGATAGCTGAAGTGGTGGCTGATCCCATGTGCCAGAGCTGCCCTGCCCTGTATCATCAGACAGGAGACTGTGCATTCTCTGATGGAGACAACATCAAAAGAGCAGGCCACATATGTTACTGTTATCATGGAAAGTACATATTCCCATTGGCTCCACAGTCAGATACTCTGAAGCCATGGAGAATGCCACAAAAGATAAGCCATACACCCCTTTGTTCGTTCCACTTGTTCAAATTGTTGTCTGCTCTGCTCTGCAGAGTCTTTATCAGTCATTTGTACAAAAGGCATCAGTCTGCTTCTGATAAGTATTGCTGATATCATTACTGCTGAAGGATTTCTAGGGGCATTTATTTCTGAACAATGAATAATGAGCAATCAACAGCAGGTAATCAGTGATTTATCCACTTATCTATTAAGATATTTAGTTAAATTTGGAAGTCCTGGTACATGTTTGCTTTTGAATTACAATTCCATCTGGTCATAAAAATACTAGCAGAGCTTGGCAAACTGGGAAAACTCAGTTTTACCTGCTCATGCTGAACGCTGTCAGGCACCACTTGCAATGTAGGGCCAGGTAGCAGCAGGAATCAAGGAATCCTCAATCATTTTAACAGTACTAAATTTTCAAAGACCCAAATGCAGAATCAGTGTTACTTCACTGCCTCCCTAATACCAGAAATACTATTTCTGCCTTGAATACTGGAAGAGCAAATAGAAAGAATTTCCTTGGCCTCAGAGGAGAGGGGAGAAGAGGAAGTAGACCAGATCCCATGTTTTTTGGAGAAGAATTAAAGAGAAGACATCTCTGCGAGTCTCTCAATGATGGATAAGTATGATATTATCTCAAATACACCAAAGTCACAGACATGCTGTGAGATTCATGCTGTGAGATTATCTGCTATCCATCTGAATGGTTTTAAAAACTGTATCTGCAACATCATCAAAGAAAAATATTTTTTGTTTGTTCTCTGCTTGTTGGTATGATTTTGGAGAAAATAAAATTGTAATAGAAATTCCCACTGAGCCAAATCTAATTTTTAAGACACTGTACCATTTGGTTTCATTAAGTTGCACTAAAAACATCTGGCCGAAAAGGTTACTTCTTGATCTTTATTTAAAATAAATAAATAAATAAAAATCTTCATCATCCCACTTCACTGATCTTCAGAGACATTAAGAGTTGTTCATTTAATGTTATTCATAAATAAAAGTTGGAGAATGATCAGTGGGGGATTGTTTTGTTGGTAGTTACACAGAATCAACAATAGTTCTGTAGCTAAAGTTCTTATAATAAACCTGTTTTTTAGCCCTTCTTAATTATCCAAGGGTAACACAGTTCACTAAGCATGTCACTTGGCACAACTCCTTGCAAAGCAGAATTTTCCTGAAAAGTTTGTTTATAAAATAAACAAGCAAAATAAGGGGGGGGGGGTTAAAAGTGAAAGATCCAGAGCAGGTCAGCACAATTGCCCATTGACACTCAAGCCCTAATCTTAACAGCCAAGGCTAGATGAAGCCATTGACTTTAGAGCCACAGGACTCCGTCTGGCTCAATGTGAAGATATCATACTTTCTCACAGCACATGAGTCTAAATAAGGTGCAATAAGGAACAAATGCAACTTGGACCTGTGGCATTTTGCAGAGGCTTTGAGGTTGCCCAAGATGTTCTAGCTTGCAGCCAGACCAAACTTAAACTCCAGATGATATATAAATGCCCAAGACATCCTGAATGCACTGTGAGTAATTTTGTAGAGTTGACTGATTTTTGGATCCAATCCATTAAATTCAAAGAAAATGAACCTGCTAGCAACATAATAGCCACGTTTTATTGTTTGTTTGTGTTTGTTTGTTTTTGTTGTGTTTTTTTTTTTTTTTTTAAGTTTTACTTCTCTTTTATTTGGCACTGCTATGCTTAACTATTACAGAACGCTCACTGCATAAACAGGTGTAAGAGCAAATAAAACCTTTAAACTTTGCCTTTGTTATCAAGAGACCATCTAGTACCGCCTGCACTCAGAGATGTTTAATTAAAAATAAACGTGTTAATATTTAACAGAGAACTCTGATATTATCCACAGAACTGCATGGGACAAAAGACATTTAAAAGCATTCTCACTCTGAAAGATATTTTTTTCCTAATCTTAAATTTTTTCTTTGACTGGAATTACATGATAGAGTTGAGGTTGATACATGTAACCAGTTTGCCTCAATAGCAAAAAGTATTTAGGAACGACAACAAAAACAAGGATGTTGTAAGAATGTTTTTGAATTTTATCTTTAGTTTTACATGAGAAATTTTCAGATTTAAACAACTTCAGCCATTCTGCCCAGGTGGATTTTGAATCTGAAATTTTATTGTTGTGCAATTAAAAATATTTAATGAGTTTATTGTGCTTACTGTTTATTTAATTTTACTTACAAGTTTTAAGCAAATGAATTTAAATTAAAGAGCTTCTACCCAGAATCAAGAACATTACTCCAAAAAGGATGTGCATTTGAGTTCAGCTTTTTAAAAAAATCTAAGCAGTTTGAAGTAATATGGAGTTAGCAATGAAACTACAGCTATTTCTAATTATTACTGTGTCTGACAGGATGCATATGTTTATGAAATAATCTATGCATAACACAAAAAAGCTTTTTTTACTGTTTTTGAAATAGTGTTTACATCAAAGTAAAACATCTGTGTGATAAAAGAACAAAGCAGAAATCCCTAGTTGCTAGTCTTATTGCAGAACTATATATAGGATATTTACAACATTTCTTGGTGTGGTAGAACTCCGTGTGTCAGGATGATTAATTAACAGACATGAAAAGTTAAACCATGAAGGGATGGAGAAGATATAACATCTCCTAAACTATCAGGATAGGTAGAGAGGAACATCAGGCTTTGTCAGTGCCTTGCTGCAAAATTTTATTATTACTCAAAAGGCACCTGGGCCCAAAACATCAAGTGGAAGCAATTTTATAAATCAAAGGAGATAACCATGTGAAAAAATTATGAGTAACTAGTTTACTCCAAGGACTTGTAATAGGGTCTGGAGCTTTCATCCTGGCCCAATTAACAGTGACCAAGACTAAGTCTCATCAGGAATAAATCGGACAGATGTTCCCATCACAAAATCACCACTACAGCTGACACCAATTGACTTGCTTATTGGTCATGTCAACAAAGAGCCAATGATTACATGAGTATGAATTATTGTCCTTCCAGAAAGGCTTTAGGATGGCTAAAGAATGATGCATGTAGTGTGTCTAGACTGTGTCTGAACTGGGAACAGACATCACTTAGACTCCTGTTCGAAGAATTGCAATTGGCCTGATTCTATTATTGGACACAGATATTGTAAATCATGATTGCTGATTTATAGCAGCTTCAATCATATTAATGGAAACTGTTCAACATAAAATTCATGGAAGGAAGAACCAGGTTATGACACTAGGCAGAGGGGACTCTTCACCCTTTTTCTCACCCAGGAAGTTGCATGCACAGTGATACCTGAGGAAGGACAGGCTGCCCTGCTGTGCATCCCTTGCAGTAAGAGTTCAGTTTGTAAATCTAATAAGCGATGAAAGAAGTATCTGATAAAAATAATTTGTGGGCAAATGGGAAATATTTTGTTAATGAGCTTTTCATTTCCTCAGTGAGGGAAGACACAAAACAAGTATGGCCCCTCTTATTCTATGATGACCTTTTTTAGCCATTTACATATAAAAAAGCATATTTTGAATTATCCTAATTTTCCTTCACTTTTTCTTTCATGTTTTCCATACCTTCCATTAGTTCTATAATTAGAATAATATTTAGTTAGCTAAAATTACATGGTTTAAGTGTGACTACTGTGTCTGGAGATAATGTGAGCAAATGTTGGCATAAAATTTATAGATACAGAAACATAAATAATTCTTTAATGAGTTCTTTCAATCTTAACATAATCAGTGGGAAACTAAACCAGTTGGTCCCCCCAACCACGGAAATATAAACTCACTGCAGGATTGGTTGATAGCTGAAAAACTTCATTTGGATAAGAGCCATTTTTAAGAAAAGAGCTGTTTACGTAGCCAGGAAAGTTTGGCTGTAGTGAGTAGACATCAGAATTGTTTATTATTGGAACCCAGAAGCACATTAATTATGTGATTTGAGTGACTGGGTAGCATCAACCCCTCCGGTTTTGCATGTCAGAGTGCCCTCATCTTGTATGGTGTAAACTGACCCGTGAAGTACACGTTTGTGCACTAAAGGTTAAAGGAGGACTCTCCTCCATCTCCACCCAGGGTCTGCCAGGGTGGCTGCACTTCAAATTTATGTTTTAGGGAGATCAGAGTGCTTTGATATACTGCACAGGGCAGCAGCATAGCTTCAATTTCACTTACATGTTGTGATTTCCTATGAAAGATCATCTGTCATGGGGAGTTCTTGTAACACATTTGCAAATAAGGTCAAACAATTTGTTCAGAGGTGAACACGGTAAGTATAAACACATTGTAAATATTTGAGTATGAGTTTAATGGTGTTTGAGAGGCTTGCACAAAAAACCTCACAAATAAAATTGCTATATTTAAAAACAAATTAGAAACTTGCACATTATTTTAGCCTTTGGTGGGCATTCATCATCATTACGGACATTCCTGTTTATTTTGGTTTGTGTTGGGAAAAGGGAACATTTAAAAAGCCCCAGCAGCATGCTGCAGGCTGGGGCCTGCCGGGCGTGGGCCTGGCGCTTCAGTCAGCCCCACCATTAGCGGCATCCCCAGCAGGCCTGCCTGAGGAGCCGCCTGGGGACTGGCAGTGGCTTCTAACACACTGATACAAAAGCCCATTAGAGTCACCAGGGAAATATTTTTGGAGAGTGATTAGGTTAGGGGAGCAGGTCTAGTTTGTGATGTTTTGAGGTAGGAACAGCTCAGTGACAAACAATGAAACGAAGGGCCAGCTTTGCTGGCAGCGCAAGGCCTGCTGTGTTGTGAATGGTCATTGGTGGTTTTGTATGAAAAATGTCAAGTGATAGTCTGTACTACTTTTCATGGAGGCACTTCATACTTTGGGGAAAATAAAGTGAAACTGACTCCCAAAATACCTTATTATCGCTATTTTTAGGACTGGAGAACCACCTGATTTACCTCAGACATTGGTCAAAGCACTACCAGAGATTTCTTGTGAATCTAGCTCTGATGTGCCATGTCCAATCTGTCTGTAGCAAAGGCTCCTTACAGAAACACTTATAGCCATATTCCAGCACACTCCCAACAGGGAAATTTTCTTGCACAAGTTCTTTTACGTCTCCGCTACATTTTGATATGGCTTTTGGAGTGAAGAATGTAGTAGAAGATATTTGCCAAAGTCTCTCTCCCAAGTTTAGAACCCTGAGTAGTTTCCAAGCAAAGCTGCATTTGAAGAGTATTAAACCCATTGGCTTCTGAATCCAAAAAGTTAAAAAATGGCCTTAAAAGTAAGACTGAGTGTCATGATTTTCAAGTCTGCAATGTCCATTTTCTGGTTGTTTATACAGAACCCAATCCTGCAAATACTTCTGCACATAACATGAGGAAAACCATACCTGAATATAGACATTTGCAAGCTTACATCTTCAGCTACTAAGCTCTTTGAAACAGAGAACTATGTTTATGTGGAACAGTATCTAAAGCATCTAGCCCATTTGGGTGGCTGCAGAGTTGGGTGTTGGACATGTCTTCAATGTGTGAAATAACACTTTCAGACAACACACATTTTTCTTCCAGACTTTAGCCTTCAAACACACAAAACTCAGCAGCAAGTAGCACACAAAACCTTAAAATGGGGCAGTGGGTAATACCTGCTGCTTCAATTTCTCTTTTAATCTTTGCTGAGCTGCTATTCTTTAAATTGATCCTACAGCTAATTTCCCACCCCAGCATTACCAGTTTCTGTTGTTTGTTATTTTTACTTTATTTTATTTTAGTATAGTTTAATTTAGTTATTATTTTATTGTTTCTTCTCATTTGAATGCTGGAAAACCCATGTCACAGTGTTGCAATATTAATTCTGTGCACCAGCCCTGGTGATGTTATGGCCATGTCACAGCCTGTACCACGTCATGGTCCTAAAGGCAGCTGGAAAGTACCGACAGCTGTGGATAACATGAGCTTCTTGTAGCATCCACTGTATCTTTACCCTGTCCTAGTCCTGCAGTCAACTGAAAGGTGCCTGCGGCCATAGACAAACAGAGCTCCAAACCACCCACCAGCTCTGTACTATGAGATGGTTCATGTAAATTGCAGTATATGAAAAATATAAAAACCAGTAGATTAAAATATAAATGTATAGGTAGGGCTTCTAGCATCAAAGTGACTTCTCTGTCCAGTAAAATACTAAAAATGGTATGGGTAAAGAATGCCAGTTCATTAATCTTACTTTTGATCATCTTGAGCCAATTCACCCCAGGGTTTCATTTGGTCTTTCCTGAAGCCTTACTATAAATCACATGATGTATAGCACACAAGAAATACTTATTTTGCTAAGGTTAAGTCTATGTATTCCACTGCCGTGTTGCCATTTAAAAAATGAAAATAAAAATCTAACATGGCTTTATAAGTTGCCATGCTCAAATGCACTTCATACCTGTTACAGGACACTGTATAAAAAAGGGATTCTAGGTGCCAAAATAGCAAGGAGTGTCAGCAGCTGCTTTGACACCTCTACATTACCATGTTTGCATGTGCGTAACCCATTTCCTTCATGGCTACACCTGGAGGAGGGAGCGCCGTACAGCCTTTCATGGTTTCCTTGGGGAAAGGCAAGCTATTTCATAGGGACTGACCTTCCTGTCAGCCTGTGAGACACCATAAACCAAACTGATGGAGGACTGGACTTAAACTGTTTCTTCTCAGCCAAGATCACACCCTTCTGGAGGTTGCTTTGTCCCAGCACAGAAGTGTGAGCTGCTGCAGTAATTCTGCCATGAATGAGAGCCTTTCTTTTGAGTCATACACTTTTGTTTCCAGTCTACGGTGTCTTGGCTTACTACTGTGCTGGGGATTATCCCTGCAAAAAGCCAGAGTCTGGAAAACTGGCCATTTTCAGCAGCTATGAAACTAGATTTTTGAAGTGTTTCCCTCTCTACATATAAAAGTGGTCTCACTACAGCGAGACTAGCTAAAAAGTTGTAATAATAAAAATAATATAATAACATATTTTAATACTGTAATGTAATAGGAAAATGTAGTACCAATAATATTATCATGAATATTAGCATTATTAGTAGTAACATAATATTCTTCTAGTTAAAGCTTAATTTTTCTGGGTGTCGGTCAAACATAATGAATTAGACTGTCTTGTTTTTCAGGTAGAAAAAATCTTGATCTTACAGGAAACTTCATGCAGACAGATCCCAAATGAGTGCAGAGAGGGTCTCAGTCAGCCTGGGGAAATGACCCAGCAACAGGACTGTATCAGGACTGGTCTCCAAGTACAGGCCATAGGAGACTGAAAAGAGAGAAAAGCTAGTACTTATTGCACATGCACTAGGAGACCTTTGTATCAATAGTCTGGATTCAGTTCTCTCCTCTCCTACCCTCAAAATCCTACCAAAATAACTGCAGGCAGCAGCAGAGCCATACAGATACAATTTATGGCAGAATTTGGCACAGAGGGTGTATTGCTCCATTCAGATGGGTTGGGGTCTCTCAGAAGTCTGATCAACTAATTCATAAATGCTTTGTGTAGTTGTATTGTTCTGTATTAATGGAAGTGAGCTAATATCTTACTATTACTTCATAAGATCTAATACACAGTTAATGAAAAAATCCTTGGCACTGCAAAACCTGTGAAACTACATACACTTATAAGAAAATACTGTAACACAAAGTGGCTCTGAACTCTTTCATATTTTTTAAAAATTCCTCTAGTCCTGGAGGGTCTCTGGAATTTTTATCATACTGGAGCACTCTAAAACATAGTATGTCACACACCAGTGGGTAGGCTGAAATTGTCCTTTTCTCATCCTTTTAATGTCCTATTTTTGAGTCTCCTGTAGTCATTCTTTTTTCTTCGGGTCCCCTAAAAGAAGATTGCAAAAAGCATGAAAAGCTCTGCCTCTGACTACACTGAATGTTATGCTTCAGCCTTTTTTCATCAGCACCAGACACTTCAGTTTCTACATTAAAGCTTAAAATGTTGTGCCCTGGCTTACAGATACAGCCCTCCCTCCTCCCCAGTTGCTTTCTAGTAGTATCGTGATGTGCACATCAGGCTTCAGGTTCTGTTATTACTCCTTTAATTCACTATTGGCTACAGAAGTCCTCAAAAAGTCCTGTCTTGCAAGGGCATGAAGTTTATAGGCATACAAGGGTGATAGTGGCAACAGGGCTGGAGTGTGTCTGCAAAGCAAGCAGGGTTCATGTCTGTGAAGAATTTATTTTATTTGCTTTCCCAGCTTTGTTTCAAGGATATGCATACCTGAAGGGGTGGCCTGGAATAGATGAGTTAATAGCACATGAATTTTAAAAAATCAAAAGAAAGGAAATCTTTCTGGAAAAGCGAAATGGAAATAGGAAAGGGAAGACCAACAAAGCAGGGAGTGTGCGTCTGCCCAAATGACATGAGGAAAACCTGAGGTTGGAAATACTTTGGAAGAAGGAAGGAGAAGAGCCATGCTGTAGCAGGGACAGGACAGGCAAACTGAATGTCTATTACTGCCCCAACTGTTTCCCCTGAAATGAGAGCCAGCTTAAACAAGCTTGCCTGAAAAATGACAGCGGTTCAACAGCTGAGTTACAAACTGGTCTTCCTTGCTTCAGGACAACAATTCATGAGAAAAAAGTGAAGTGCTTGATATATCGTCAGCCATCCAAATTTAATATGATGTTGTAAGCCTGTCCAAAACCTATTCTAAAGGCTGCTCTGAGGGAGGATAAAAAAAGATTCTGCCATTTTCACAATGAAAATGAACTTAGCAGAATTAGCTGTTTCATGTGAAAGGAAACCCTGCTTGCCAGAAACAGATTATTTAAAGCCTTTGATTGACCTGAGAGACTTCCTAAACTTTCTTCCCTCTGCCTCCCACTCTCTGCACTATAAGGGTCTATTTTATTTCCGATGCATCTTGGCAATAAATTTAAAACTCCTGGATCTCTCAGCTCACTCTTCCTAGTTGGCGCCTCATTTGAGTAATAGGTCACGAAGTTGACATTCTTGCAGTGATGTATTGCTTGCTAGAGTGGCACTGACCAGGAAAGGCGGGTCAGCTAGTTTTTTTTTTTTTAATATAATCTTCTACAGCTAGAGATGAAATTGCTATAAAGAATTGCAAAAGAGCATATCCATGTGATACTCTCACTGGGGAGAGTATCCATAGCGGGAGAGAGAGACAACACCAAGAGCTACAGAGAGCTATATCTCAGGAAACATGGCTTATTTGGGGACAAGCCAAAGGCAAAATAACAAGTGAAAATGAAATGACTGGGAGATTCTAAGGAATTTTTCACTACCTGATTACCTTCTGTTTAAAGGTTTGGCTCTAACTTCTTTTTACTTGGCTTCATCCAAAATACCCTTCATAGCAGAGAAAAACTGTTACTTCCGCGAAGTCAAAGCTGAGTTCATTAAACTTGGTTTTCTTTCTGTAATTTTGATTAATAGTGTTTCTTAAAGTATGTGCTGTTTCTGTTGGGCCATTATTCCTGATGGCATGGTCCTGAAGTTTCTTAGACTGTTGCAATTTATTACATTGTTTTTTTAAAGTTTAGTGTGTCTTCTTCATTTCACAAGGAGCTGGAGTCCACACACGCGCACGCACACACACACACAAAAGAATAATAATAATAAATTAAAAAAAAAATGTGCAAGCTATTACCACTCTTCCAAGGTTTATCAGGCTATGTTAACCATTTAAACAGCCAAATTCAGCATGATATGTTTTTATTAGTTTCTACTCCTCTTGATAGTATAAAGTTTGTCTGATGCAATTCTATTTGTTATACAATTAGAGTAGACATGCCCTGAAGCCAAAGAACAGAAAGTATTCTCTTTCAAAGTTCTGAATCTCTTTTCCTGTTACTACTTTGCTGTTTTATTATTCCTCAGGCTGCATACAAGTAATGTTCTTGTTTTTTACCTCCTCTGACTTTCCAGACTTTTCGCCTGTCTTTCACTGAAAGAAAAAGTTTTGCAAAACTGTCATCAGGAAACTCATACAGCAAAGCTTGTATTGAATGAGCAGGGACACATGTTCTTGTACTTGCTAAGAAAACTTGCAATAGTTTCAGCAATCTGATTCCAGAAAGGAGATTAATAGACCTGACAACTGTCATAGATGAAGGACCATATTTCTGCTCAATCTATAATAGTACTTTTTGTTGTTGTTTCAGCCCCACATATTGTTTATGCTGATCCATCTCTTCATGCAGAAAACCAAATGTCTATATTTCATCTTGGCTGAAGTCACCCCGTATAGCATTATAAAGTTTGAGGAAGAAATTCTGACACCGTTATTCATTCATCACTGACACTGGAAAATTATGAGATATCATGAGAATGTCTGAAGAAAGAAAAATGTTTATATTTGACTTCTCGTTTCTTGACCCTCTGAGGTTACTTGCTTCATATTTTCAACTTTTATCCACATGCTGGAAGGCTAACAAGTCACTCTATTTAATGGAAGCTTAAATTCTCATGAACTTCCCTTATTCCAGCAACTAGGGCACAGAAAAAAACAAATTGCTAGTCGTGGTGATAAAATTGAAAAACTTGGCAGCAGTTTTCCCTCCTACTGATTAGCTCTTTATTCCATGAGTAATCTGATACAAATAAATGGAGTAAATCCATTTACCAGTAGATATTATTCACTGTGAGTAAAACCAGCGGAAATACGTCCTGTTTAAAACAGAATTCACTGGAACAAGCTCCCAAAATGATAGTCTTTGTTAGTCTTATCCAGATACACACTGTATAAAATGTATGCACATACATACACACACACATATCTATACACACACATGCACCTAAACTCTTATAAATACTGCACCAGGTTCTGAAATAAGTAGCAGTACTTGGGTTACAGTTCCAGTATTATCATACCTTGCTATGTAACACACCAAGTAGTTATTTCTGTCAATCTTAAATCAAGGGAACTGCATCTGTATGAAAAGAGGAATTTGTTTATGACTTGTCTCTTAAATGCCATGTGGCCACAGAAAGAGTGCTGCTGTGTGATCACAAGGTGACACACAACATGAGTTGATGTGCATAAACCAGGTCAGCTAGAGGAAGCATTGCTTGCATCTGATATTATAATTACAAAACCCTGTTGTTTGGACCACTTAGTTCTCTTGCTTGTATAGATTCTTGGTTGTATAATAAATGCATGTAGCAGCCTCTTCTTTAGACAGACGGCTTCAAAAACTCTCTCTCTTCTGCTTGAACACTGATTTTAACATTACTTGTAAGAACTTGATTTCCTTTGAAATTTCAGCTGCATCTGTCAAATTTATTTGAAAATCAGCTTATGTTGTAAAAAAAATTATCATGGAGACACACAGTATGACTGCAGAAAGAAAGAAAAAAAAAAGTCAGCTAATAGCAGTAATTCTGCCTTATTTCTGTATTCTATCACAAATCCCCATGAGAAACACTAGCTGGCGTTTGTAAATGGCAGCTGCTGCCTGTGAGCTAGCACAATCAATCTTCATGCTACTGCAACTATACACATAAAGAATATTCAGTGTCTGTGAGTCAACAGGCTGAAGCATATACCATTTATTCATTTCCCCTTAAAAGTATCAGAATAAAAGCTGACCAAGGCAGAAAAGAAGGCAGTAGCTTCTTATTTTCATGTCACATCTAATATGAATACAGAAGTTTAATATGGGTACTTGAAAAGTCTCAGCTTACACATTCATCTCACTTTATTGGTTTGATATAATTGGGACAAATTAAACCAACTTAATAGACTATATTCCATTAATGTCTTAGTCATTTGGAACTTTGATATCAGCTGCACTCTAGAAAAACAATGACTTCTAAACTGATATTTGGTCCAATACATATGATCTTATTTATTGGTAAAGAATAGAGAATGAATTCCCCAGTTCATTTATACTACTGATCATAGGACAAAGTTCTGCTAAACGGTATTATGGAATTTCCATTAAAAAAAAAAAAATGGAAGTTCAAAAAAAAAAGTGAGGAATTGTACTAAAAACTTACAATCCAAACTTTTAGCTACTCAAGTACCACAGAGAAAAAAATCAAATTTAAATATTATTTTCCTGTTTGAAGATTTACAAGTACCAGTGGATCCCAAACTGACTACTCTTAATACTAGACAAAGTGGTATTTCCTTTAATTTGAAGAAATAAATGTCCTGAATGTATTGCATGCATTGCATCTGGAGCCTTCTGATGTTTCTACGGTGGGGCAAAGATGAAAGAAATGGATGGCTGCTCTTTGAATTGATATTCAATATTGTGTGTTTGAAATCACCTTCAAGTCCCACCTAAGCCAGTTGTTTTCAGCTCATGGGCTGTGAATACAAGAGACTTGTGGACTACTGTGGTGTGGAAGGTAGCTATAAAAAAATAATGTCAGTGGCTCATATGAAATTGTGTTCCCATCTCTCAGGCTGAAAAGGACTGCCCGTGCATCTGGAAGGCATATGCTTATTTTAAGCACATAAGAAGCCCACTAATTTGAATGTGGGCATGCCAAAGCTTAAACTTAAGAAAGCATATTTTGCCTGATATTTTGTTAACCTTGTCTTTTGGATGTCAAATGCCCATAGATGAAACAATCACTCACGTGAATCTTCACATAACTTTAACTGGTTTTGTTATTCTTCTCCAGACGCTTCCTATTCATATCAAGGCAATTTATATTAAGGCATCCAAAACTGAACTATGGTGCAACTGAAAATGTATCATTCCTAGTTTTCCATTAAATCATTATTACAGTGAGATATTACTTCTGTAAAGTATTTCTCTAATCCATCTCTTTGTTAGTTTGTTTTGGAAAGGCATATTCATTAAACTGTAATACTCACAATGATTCATATCTGTTTTCTCAGGGAACCTTGTTAGATCAAAGTCCATTACGATAATGAGAAGTTTATTATATTTTCTAACACATACTACTTTTCATTAGAGCTGCCAGAATGCTGATAGATGGATGGAAGAACGAATGCTTTGGTTGAAAACAAGTATGTCTGGGAGTGTCTAATGATCCTCTTTTGCTGATACTGACCCAGAATCATTTGCTGACAAATTGCATTAAATCTCTTTTTTCCAAAATAGTTCAAATAAAAAATCTGATCAGAAGCGGTTTGGAATTCCACGTAAATTATGTTCAAAAGGTTCATTTCATCCCTTACTTTATGCACTTTTTCAAGGAATTCTTGAAAGACAGAGCAGCACAATTTGCCCTTACAGAAGCTGTGTCAGTTCTTCCTTATCATATTATGCTTATCTTAATGTGTAATCTAGTCTTGAAGTAGATTCTATTTGAGGTGTTATCTTTCCCAACTAGAGTAGATTAAAGAGGAAAGTCTGTTCATTGAAGTGCTGTGACTTTCTTGCTCTCAAATCCTTGGAATTCGGAGACTGAGCCCCTCAAGACCTCAGTCTAGCAAAGGGTTTTATGCACTTGCTTAACACAGAACACAAACAGTCTCCCTGCAGCCAGCAGCCCCCTCTCTCATGCTTAAAACTACACGTGTGATTAAATACTTTCCAAGCTGTACTGAGCAAGTAAAAAACCTGAACCCCAGGTGAAGAAAAAACAGCGGAATGCGACTATCTCAGGCAATTAGCACTTTTTTCCCCCTTTTTAATATAGTTTTCATAAATCATATACAACACTCAGATCATTCAGAAGGTTTCTCTTTAAATACCCCATTTCATTAGTTCTAACTTCCTCAAACATAGTTTCTGTCATACCTAAGGAACTGCCAAATGTTTCCAAAAGAAGCACATGATGAGAACATTTCTTGGTGAGAAAAATGAAAAGAAAACATGTGCCTAACTTTTCCGAGTCTGTTAGGAGTTCTGTCTAAATTTCTCTGCTTTCCTCACATGTACAGCTTTGAAAAGAATCCTACGCCCAACACCAAACTGCCAGAATTAGCCTCTTCCACATTTTTCCAGTGGCTAGTGGAAAATAGACCCCTTCTACTCCACCTTCTGCTATATCTCTTACTGTGAGGTTGTTTAGTTTCACTGTGTTAGCATCCAATGCAAGTCATTTTTGCTGCATATAGCTGGGTCTTTTAACTGTTGTAAACCCTTTGAAGTTTCCTCTTTCTGCCAAGAGGTCAACGCGGTCTTTCTTTTGCCCCTTCAAAAGGACCTTTCATTCATTCCTGTGTTTGGTCAAGTTGTTGTGGGTTCTGCTCTGGCCTGGCACCACGAGTCCCCCCTACACAAGCAATTGCTGCTTTCGTTGCTACTGCTGTTTGTACTCCTTATTGCTTCTTTCATTTATCTTCGCTGACACACCAAAAGAAAGAGGGGGCTGAAAGGGGAGAATTTGGCTGTAAGCTAAATTGATTGCATGTTATATTTCATGGAAGTCTGGCAGGAAGAGTCGAGTGATCTCAGAGTTTCAGGAATATTTTTGTTCCTATTGTGCAAATCAATCACAGCGAGGCTCAACCTGGGCTGCCCACCCCCCGGCAGCCCACAGCAGAGTTTGCTGCATGTCAACAAAGGCCTGAATAGAACAAAAGTCTCCCAAGTGGACACTGCATTCACTTGATAGGGTTGCATATTACCCAACATTTAATAAAACTCACATGAATTTTAAAAGGATTCTGAGATAGATCAATGACTGGAAAAGGAATACATTTAAACGGGAGAAGGGATGCCCTAAAATCAAGGTGATGCCATCACATCAAGGTGGCAGTTACTCTGTTCAGGTGTTAAATATCACGGGTATCTCGGGCATATTAGAATGAATTCTTGTCAAATAAACTTACCGCTTTCGTGTGATGGCTCCGCCCTCCCTGGATCCATCGTGGATGAATTCATCTAGAATGGGTTGTTTTTTCCCCAGCCTTCATCAGTAATACTGGCTTAACAGGCAGGTTTGGATCCTCCTCAGCTTTACATGTTTCTGTGTGGCACAGGTGTAACCCCATCAGAGCCAGTGGCTTCAGGAATGGTGAGGCTCAAGCAGCACCTAGGCAATTGCCCCCTAAGTGCTTGGGCTGAGGTGCCTCCAGCAGATCACTTTCCCTCGCCCTGTGCCAGAGCACTGTCTTAACCTTTCCTGAAAAACAGCACAGCTGCCACCCTGCCTCTCTCATCCTGTCTTTTTCTCTTAAGACCTGGAGTTTGCCTCCTGCAAATTGTAGCCACTCTGCTAACTTAGTCTTTCACCAGGCCCTGATTAAAAAATTGATCTTAGCAATCCTGGTTACTACTCAAGTAATGAACTCTTTGGTTCTGGCACATGTCACATTTTAATTTCATGCCTGAAAACAGAGTGAGAAATAATGACTCTGCATTCTTCCTTAGCCAATGCGTGTCCTTAGGCTATCTAAAGAACATAAGGCCATATGATGTGTCACTGCTCAAAAATTTTAAAGGAATCCAAAGGAGTACTTTATGCTTGTTCCTCCCACGTTATCTAGTTCACCACTAACTTTGGCAATCACTGTCACAAGTGAGAGCTGAGGGAACGCTGAGTCTGGAATCAACACTCATCTAACAAGTTAGTGCTCCTGCACGATACGCAGCAACTTGCTAGCTGCCAGCACCTTATTTTGGACACAAGTCAGATGAGAAAGAAGGAACAGATGCAAGAGCTCATGAAACCTTCTGCCCTGGCCCGACATCCATTCTGCAAAAAACTTCATGTGCCCGGTTTGGGTTTCGAAGGGCAGAGCATGTAATCTCTTCCAACCCAAACCATTCTATGATTCTATAATCCTATTTGCCAGAACCTCTTGTGCTTGGAGCTCATATTAATCACCCCCACTTCAGCATACCACAAAGTATCTAAAACATTTGGAATGTTGGGGTTTTTTTTTTAGTAATTCATTTCTCAGTACAAATATATGTCCAATTAACATATTTATGAAAGGAGGAATATGCAGATACAATTTTAAATCAATATAAATATGGAATACAGGCAACATAAAGATCAGAAGAAAATCTATGAAAAGAGACATATAGCCTTCTTTGAATATAAGGATTATTTTCAAAATATTTTCCTCTTTCTCTTCTAAAGAGCAATCATTTATTTTTAGAAAAATATGCAGGACTCAGTTTTCCAACTGGCTATCCAAATTCTTTCCACTGATTCCATGTCTCTACAGCCAGAAGAGCAATCGTGCACAAAGTAAGAATAGACTTGCCCTTTACCCATTTGTTATGCAGATATTCTGTACAGTAATTTCATCTGGTCCATGCAGAAACCCAAATTTTGATGTTATTGGAAAGACTGAGATTTTCAGAAGAGCTTAGGGAATGGCTTCCTAGCATGTGACAGTTAGGTGTCTGGCTGCAATAATCACTTCAAAAATCTCAGCCCGAAAAGCCAAGTGACAGCCATCAGTTCAAGGATCCAGCAGAAAAATTGTATTCTTGCTGGGACTTTACAGAAGCAGGCAGAAAGCCACAGTCAACAAACTTTTAAAACTGATCAGAACTTTACCCTCTTAAAAGCGAGTATTCTGAAGCTCAGACAGTGTATTTCATAAACATAGAACAAAAATGAGATCTTTGAGCAGCATGCATTTTTACAAAATTAAGCCTCCAGACCACCACAGCCCTGTTTGAAGCCACCCAATCTATCCCAGACTTGCGTATTAACACTGTAAAAAGAAAACATTATGACCTGGCGCACTGCTGCATTCCAGCATGGATGCTAACTGTTGAATACATGGATGCTAAGCTAAGTGTTGTTACTACCCAAAAGTAAATAATCCACCTAAAATGCACAGCTGTTTTCAAGCTCTCAGATCTATAGATAGATGGAAGAATAAATACATGGGATATGCCTTTCCTATTAACCTCAGAGTTAATCGTTTAGTTCTCTGCCTGCACCATCAGTTACCAAATCAACTTTGTTGACTGGTACTGAATGAGCCATTATGTACCAGAGTCCAAAACAGAGGTATTCTGCTAAGAAAAAATGTGCGTCTGAAGCTCATCTGCTGTGGAAAAAACTTCAGGGAATAAAATAAATACTTCTTTCACCATATATTGAAAGCAATTTGTGAAAAAAAAAATTGTGAACAAATGATCACACATACACACACAAAAATACTGATATTGCCGTCAATGCATTTTAAAATATTTAAACCTGCTTCTGATTATCTAACGTGCTTTCCATTTGGCATTTACTGCTTGTGATTATCTTATGTGCTTTCTATTTGTCATTTACCAAACCCTCCAGAGCATGATCAGACGTAAGCTAAAATTAAATCCTTCCTATTTCCACCAAATGCTATTCGGATTTGCACTGTGTTGCTCCGTGGTTAGTTTGGTCAGGGAGGCTGGTGGATGGATTTAAACACGTCCTCACCACAAGCTGGCACACACTGGCAGGGGCAGGAGGAGCAGGGAGAGGAGATGGAGGCAGGCATGGTATGCACTCCACATCCTGGAGTACAAATCCCACAGGAAAAACAACCTTCAGCTTCACTCGGGGCTGCAGCAAGCCCTTAAGACTCAGTTTGATGAAAGTAGCCCCTTTTCTGAATACATACAAGTTGAACGCAGCTCAGTCCGGTTAATCAGATATGCATTTAATTTTTGGCTGTAGTCACTGGTAAGCTGCATTCAGGTTGTGCTGCTTGGAGAAAACCGGCCAAATGACCTCAGATTGGTTTGGCTCTGCTTCTGCACTGAATGTGTGAACAAATACATCCGGAAGGAATAATTTCATGTTTACTTTGAAATGTATTTCCTCCAGTTTTCCAGTAATCCACTTGCTGCAAATATTTGAGCCAGTAAAGTCTAATCACACAAACATTATGGAAAGCAAACACCAAACAGGTGTGAGCCAAAGAAATTCATTTAAAATCTGGGGAAGACATTCTCAGAATTCAACCAGTACCACTGCCTATAGCTGCTGAGAGATCTCAGTTCCTTTTTCTGACCGAGTGCTATTTTGCATAATTAACTGAGATGTTGATGGATCAAGGATTTGATCCTGACTCTTCTCAAGTCTGGGTTGCACCGTAAGGGGTGGGCAGTGAGGAATATTTCTGTCTACTTACGCTTGGGTTTAGCCTGTTGTGCAACTGTAACCTCACGGGGATTTCGTGTGCGAGTGCTCTGCTGAGTCTAGAACTGTGCGAGTATACAACGTCGTTATACAGACTGAAATGAGGATAATTGAAATGATTGCATGGTTTAAATGAGGCCTCCTGCATTTTTTGCTGCCTACAAATCAACAAAAATGTTGATTTATTTATTTTCCATTTGAATTGTAGGAGGTAATCAGCTGGTAAATCCAGCGCAGAAGACACACTGGTGTGGGCTTGCAGCCAGGTCCAACCCTACCCCATGAAACAGTGGGGCACCTTGGTTTTGCTGGTGTCAGGAGGCACCCAGCACCAAACAGGGCTGGCCGGTGTAAATGAATGTTGGCAGGGCACCAATACACCCTGATTAAAGGTGATACGTAATTAGCCCATATGACTGTTAATGATAATAATTGCAGGTAACTGGCTGCATAGTATTAATCTAAATGGCAGTCACTGTGTGTTGAGGGCATATGTTATCTGCAAAGGTTTCATATTTCTTTTCAGACTGGGATTTATCCATTAGTAAAACAGAAAGTGATTACATTAATGTGCTCCCTGCCTAGACTGCCTAGCAAAACACATGCAAAGCCCTTTTTTTGCCAGAGTTTCCCCGCTGCGCAGCACTGCCCCTGCATCTCTCCAGCCACAGAAGGACTCCCAGGAAATGGGAGAACCGCCCAAGTAATTCACTGCAGGGAAGTGCAACAAGTAAATACTTGAACTGTGTTGTCCAGTGAAAAGGAAACAAGACTATCTTGCAGTGGGAGAAGGGGCATGAAAAGATGTTAATCGCATGAGCAGTAATCTCTTTGGCTGCTCAGTGTGCCACACTTGGGCTTTGTTTGCCTTGACTTATCTGGCTTACTTTTCCCAATCTGTATGATCATGGATGTGGTGGAGGGCCTCTTTAAGTGTGCACGAGATCAGCTACTGGGGAAGGGCAATGAAACATTAAGGAGGAAAGGTGGTATCATAAAAAAAGCAACCTTCAAGGCCACCTATCTAGACAAAAGGGCTCAGACGGGCAATAAAAGCAGAAAATCACTGAAACAGCAATGAATTATGAAGGCTATTAAAACCCACAACTGAATTTACAGAATCAACTTCCCCTGATGTATTATAAAAATGCTTTCCCCAGGAACTGGAGATACCAAAATTTCTACTGCAGATTAATTACAGCTTCATTTAGCAGAACTGGGGAGGGGGAGTTCAACTCGGTCAAAATTGCGTGGATATTAGTAGTGTTAAACTTTCTGAATTTCAACTACTGCCAGGAAATCATTAACATTACATTTAACAATTTCAGGTACTTCTGGTTTTGAACTCCAATTTTATTATTTATGGAATCTTGATTGCAGAAAAAACATACCCAGCACTTGTATTTAGATTCTGTTTACAAAGGAGCTCTGTGTTCTCCCTGGAACTTGCATAAGAACAGAAAAGTAGATTATGTGGTTTCTTAATAGTTCTTCACAAAGAGTCTTCTGTTTCTAACAAATGGTTTATGCAAATGTATTCTCTGTACTGCTTCAAGCAGTATTCATGGAAAAATGACATTTTGCAATAGGGAACAAATGAATATTCAGTGCGTCATTTCTTAGGTGAGCTCATGGACAACTTGTATTCCACAGCCACTGCCATTCTGCAATTTTGTAATGTTGACAGAGGGCAGAGAAGTATCGACCGGCAGTGGAAAACGCAAAGCACTGGCTTTCAGCCCTTCCAAGAGTATTCCAAGAAAGGCAGTTGGGGATTTTATATTGAGGACTATACAAAAATTTTCATGGTAAACTAAAGGGCTGTTTCACAAAGAGGCTGTATGGATTTAAAAAAAAAAAAAAAAAAAAGTAGCTGCATCTTCGAAGTCACAGCTACTGCTGGACTTTGGAAGGGCAAGAGGGTGAAGGCTTCACAAAAGCTCCCCACAGATATTAATCCCTGGTGTGAATGGCACAAAAAAAAAGAAGCAATTTGGAACGTACAGGCCGTATCTTACAGGGCTTATTCATACAAGCAGGCTTGCTGAAGTCAATGGCTTTGTTTGTACTGGGCTAGGGCTAGCCAGAGAGCAAAGGCTGTGTGAGGAGCCCTCGTTTTACAGTCCAGTCCAGAAAGGATGGGTTGGCAGTAGGAATTTGACCTTTCACGATAAAATAGACTTAAGCCATCAGTTCACATACAAATGCTTTCTGTGAATGATAGTGTAGCATGGTATAGAGCAAGAAACTGAAAGGAGTAAGAAAAGTGAGTTAAAGTAGCTGTACTGTGAATGTTTTAAGCCTCCTTTTCCTCTCATGCACCTCATGTGACAGCAGTAAGCTTTTTGAGTTGAGTCCCATGAGTGAACATAATGGTTTAGACAGACAGGCTTGTCGCTCTCCTTTCTCTTCCGCACGCCTGCGTTATTTTGCAAACATTTTTCTGGTCTGAAGATAGGGCACAAGTCGTTCACAAAACTAAGGGAATCTCAGCTTGTGCAGTTCCTTGGCTACTCGGATTTTTTCTTACTGGTCTTCTACAATTACCAGAAAGCTGGATGACTATATCTATCTTTGAAACTCAGACATATAAGGATAAATAATCGTCCATAAAATTTTCATACATTTTGAAAAGAGGATCAGATCTATGTTTGTTTAGAGCAAAGGTATTGAGTGTATGTAACAGTAATTAATACCTTTGATCACTGGGCTTTTCAAGTTAATATTAAGTGCAATCATATTAAGTGCAATTAGAGATTGGAAAACAATAGCTATTTTATGCATACATGTGTCTTCTAGTAAAGTATGTTTGATTAACAGGTGACCTCAAAAGAAAGATTTTGGACATACTTTAAAACTTGCATCCCAAACAGTGAATTTAACAGCAATGTTGAAGAGAAATCAGCTATCTAAAAGAAAAGTTAAGAAAATAAACACATATTTCATATCCACGCAGTTACTTGAAAGTAATAGTCCAAATTTAATGCTCAGTTACGTAAACATTCCTGAATTAGTTCAACCTATAATTCATACATTCAACAAGGTAATTTTGAACCAGAACTTAGCAACTGAGACTGGATATCCTGCACTACAGGATTATGTAGAATTGAATCTGCCTTAGTTATTTTTATAAACTATTCCTAAAATCAGGAATTTAGTGCTTAGTCCAGATCTAAATAATAGTAACATATGTCATAAAGAATGCAGTGTTACACTTCTTTGGTTCCATCAGCAGGGGTACTTTAGGAAACCTTCCTGACTAACAGTTCAAGAGGTGAGTAATAAAAAAATTCCAATGTACACATATCAATACCATCCACTGCAAGAGGTTTGCATTAATCTTCAAGGATGGTGAAAAGCCTTACCTTCTCTGCAGAGGCTGAGGCTTTGCTAAATATATGGTTTTAATGTCCTTGTGTTGCCTGTATGTGCTAATATCAAGATTCTAAGCTGAGTATTGTTTCCAACATCCCTTGGACCACATTTCTGGCTGATGAACAAACAAATATTGAAAGTAATTCACAGAGGAAAGAAATTACTGAAAACACCAAAGACGTGTTCCATTTGTAGATTTAATTAAGATACCATGTCTATAGAAAAGCATTCACTCCCAGAATAACGATTTCCTGCTGCTGTATGTGTACCAAGCCAAAGCTGAGGAGTTTATTTTCAAGGTGGGAGATACTGGATCTACCACAGCTACCAAGACAAATGATATGATGCTCTTATAGAGAAAGACTGGAGATGGTTTAATAATTTAACCTTGCAAAAATCCTGAAGTGCTGCTTGACAGAGAGTAGGAAAGTGTCAGAAGGAGGGCCATGTCTGTGCTTACTCTGGGTCTTTCCCTCAGGGTCAGTTGTTGGCCACTGTCAGATGCTGCAGATGGGGTGGCTGGCTTTGTGGTCAGACCCTTCAGGGTCACTTCAGAGTAGATGGAAGTTGCCTGAACAACAGACTCGGTGTGACCACTGTTATGCCATTCGTGATTGCAGTAAAGGATACCTAATTTCACGTGATCCTTTGAAAGGCAGCAGGACCTATGGAAAGCTAAGTGATGCTCAGTGTGGGGAAGGGTGCTGGACTTTGTGTCATCTGTCCAGTTTGCTTACTGGGCAGCATTCAAAGGAAGTCCAGCTTAGCTCTAAATAATTCATGTGGTGAAGCTGCAGCATTCTCACAATGTAAAACCAGGGCTGAGAAAGCTGCAGTGCTCGCTGTGGGTCACAGGTTGAAGAGAGAAGGAAATTAGAGAGCAAGGAGTAGGTGGAGCACTCTGACAGCTGCTCGGGGGCACGATGACCCATTGAGACCTGTGCAGAGCCCCAACACATAAAGAAAGCCTTTTGCAACATCTTTGTAGGGCCATGGTGAAAGAGAGATTCAGGATGTTGAATCTAGTGCTGGTCACTCTCTCACTGGTGCATTCAGCTCAGGCTCTGCACAGCACAGGCTTTAGAACAGTTAATTTATTTTTAGCCAGCTGGGTTATTCTCAGCAAGTAAAAATGAGATTTTATTTTGATTTGCAGTTTCCAGGGACTATTCCCCTCTGACAGATAAACAAGTAGGTATGTAGCCATTCACTATATGAAAGTCCTCAGTTTGCCCAAATTATTGTGCGTCAGGTTGCAGCTAAAGTCAATATTCTCATCTTTCCATCAGGCTATTTGATTTGTTATAAATAAAACCCTGAAGCAGACAAAGCCAGAAAACACTATGTCCCAATAACTTTCCCCAGACTGGCACAACTAAGTACTATGATGTTCACAAAACACATTTCTGACACTGAGCTTAACGTGAAGAAAAAATGGATTAAAATTTGACCAGAATCAACAGCGAGACTGTAACAGAAATGGGAGTGTAAACTCAGGCTCCTATTATTGTAACCTCAAAGTTTCTCTCAAATTCCTTCTTGGAAGTCATGCTTGCCCTACTTAGAAAGATACTAAAATATTTCTTATATAACTGCTCAGGAAAGGCCGTACATAGGGAATAAATTACGGAGCTGACATTAATTTCATTTTACCCTAATGCTCTGCAATATGACATATTTTACATCAGCTCCACTGTGTAAGGTTCTTCTATCTATCAACTTAAAGAGAAAAGTTTGACATTAAATTTATTTCTTGGATAATATACTGGATGCTTCTGAAGTCTACACTGAAGCATGAAGTGATAGTGTCTGTTGAAGCCATCAGTTCTTATTGACAAGTCTGGTTAAATTATCAGGTTGTATGTAATTTTATTTGAGTGTAGGAAAATGAAGGTTATAGCCAAGAGCTTGGTGGGGTTTTCTTTCCTGAGATGATGATTTATTCATTTTGGCTTCAATAGCTACGGTGTCAGGCGTATTTTATATTTTTCCAACTTTGACACTTCAAACATTTGATTTCCCTTTGCAACTTCCAACCTAAAACATGTTTCCCATTATACATATTCAAGTGACTGCCTTGCACATACTGACTCATGGGGCTGGTTTTTATTTTCACAAAACATATAACCCTATTTGAATAAAATACAGATGGTGTCCAATACATTAAACACAGCAAATTTGCCATTCCTTCCTTCATTCTCTCCATGTTCCGTTCCTCAGATTTTCTGTGGCTCTATGAAATCTTATCAGCCTGAGCCTCAACAACTCAAGAGGGTAAGGCAACAGAAATTTGATGCCATTCATATTTGGCTTGCTACAATAAATAATGTGTAGTTTTAAAGTTATTATTATTTTTTCCGTAGGCCTCTACACTCAGACCTCTGCTTTAAAAGTGAGATGCACGTCCCTCAGAAGGTATTGAACAGGCAGCATCACATGGTCCTTTGGTAGAGTTTGTATCAAGGGCACACAATATGGAAGATGCGGACGCTTGGCACCAAATAACTTTTCTTTCCACGTGACAGCTGGAGCAGAATCTGTGGCCTTTTACAGCATCAAACAATTTGGAAGGAATAAAAAAATGTAACATACTAATAGCACAGTAAATTACCTGAGTAAATTAGCCAGCTGAAACTGGTTGAAGAAAATTTGTTCCTGGTTTGCTATGAAAGCGTAAGAACCATAAAATACACATGCACAATGGTTATTTGGAAAACACAAGATCTAGATTTTTGAATAAATTCTGTCAGCATCACTAGATGGCATTGGAGGGTGGTTTATCTCGTCATAGCAGAAAGGTAGCTTTTGTCAGCAGTCTACAGTAAGTTTTGTTAGGAACACTGGGAGTTAAGAAACTTATTCCAAGCAAGCTGAAGGCATGTTCTATGCTACTTCGGTGAGTAAACTGCAACACAAAGCAAGAACCAAGGCTGGCTGACCTGTTACTGAATTGCTGGAATTTCACAAACAAGGAGGCCACTACCTGTGAGCTAGAACCGGAAGGATGAAGCTCAGGCAGAAATAAATTGCAAGGCACTGAAGAAACTGAGAACTGATAGTACATGGGCTGGTGACTGCAGGGAGGTAAAAGTTAATCTGTTCCTGAGATTTAGGGTGGTATTTTGGTACTGCATACTTGTTTCTCCACCACACTAAATTTTGACCACCATACCAATATTTATTATATAAATGGTATCTCTGTTATATAGTTCCCATGTCCCTTTCTGATTACTTTTAGAATTATATATATTTGCCATCCTGCGATGTTTTTGCTTAGCATCAGCATCCACTTGGGAATTACTGTTAATTTTAGTCAACTGAATCAGTTGCACCACAACTACAATGATTTCTGAATTGCATGAGTATTATTACACACATACAGTTCTCTTTTATTCACACTTTTAAGTAGTAGCTAAAAGGAACCAAAGAGAAGTCTGGTCTTATGTAACCACATGATTCAAGGAGCTTGGTCTTTAAGAAATGAACCATATATCAGAATAATTATAGGTCATGAAACATATGTTGCAATATAAGGCAGCAAAATGTAATTTCTTTCACATCTGCCACCTTGACCCACAGCCTAAGTCATTACGCATTAATTCTCCAGGAGGAATATGCAGTCTGTTTGCAAACTCGTTGCCTATACAACAAAGCAGACATTATTTTTTGCCTCTGTAGTATTCTCTCTGCTTAAGATCTGTTATCTAACTTTCATCCTGAATCAGGAATCAGAGCCATATACAGATGAAAACCTGATGTTTAATTGAAGTGTTTTCATTCTTGAAACAGGCATTGGGTTTGCCACTCTTGGGACTAAAGGCTGGGATGGTAAAATATGTAAAAACAGTAGTGTTCATTAGTAGATCAGATCAGTAGCTTGTGTCCAAGAACAAGGTAAGATCTGCTAATAGGTCATACAAGGTTTTAATAGGTCACGAACTCACACAAAGCCAAGGTCTTGTATGAAAAGTGAAGTACATACACTTCTAAAACTGCCACTGTGCCCCCAGTCATCTATTTGTCTGACTGGCTGCTTCACATTCCTTCTAGTGTATTTATAGAAGCTCCAATTTGTAAATACTAATTTGAAACATTATCTTCATACATGCTGGCTACTTCTGAATGTTGAAAATTGAGTTGTTGTTAGGACGTATTTGAACTCAGCAGAAGGATGATAGATGACAATGACTTTAAACCTGTTAAACATAAGTGTAAATATGTTACTTACTGCTTTCCTGAGGTTATTTATTGAATAGTGTGTCTTTAATATGTTTAGTTTTGCTAAAGCTTCCACCTTAAGAGTAAGGTTATCATTGTTTGACTCTCAAGGAAACCTATACATGTGCACATACACATGTATGTGTACATATATAGGGGAAAAATCAGTGTATTTTTCCCCACTTATATGGTCAAAGCATTTAGATTCAAGAGACAGGTTTTATTTAGATCCTACTCCATAGCTGCTCATCTAACAGTCTGATTCTGTTTTGTGAGAACGTAAATCAAGGATTAACTGAATTACCCTGGTAAAATCAAGCTAAGTACGATCAGATTCTGGCTTTATCATTTCAAGTAGTTGCTGGATAGTTTAGTCTTCCTTCTTAGCCTCACAATCATTTGCTGAAAAACTGTGGTGAGCAGGGATTTTTTGTTTACAAGCCACAATTGCTAATAAATGTGTTGTTTGGCCTCTGGCTTGACATCAAAGACACTTTCATAATCAGGATGGCTCCTACTGAATTATATTTCCCTTCAGCTTGCATGGGAAGTGGAGCACCTATTAAACAAAGGCAATTGTTGACCACATGCAACTACAAAGAGAAGAGATGTGATGCTTTGCTTCCTTCACATTTTTAAAAGGCAGCTCTGAAAATCTTCCATGTCAACTTGAAAAGAATTACTTGTAGTTACTTGCAAGCAACTTACCTGTCAGGGTTAAAATGCCAAGGTCCACGTCTGTGCTGAAGGATGGATGCAGACCCTACACGTACTGGGAGCTCTCAGAGGCAGTCAGCCTGAGTCAGCCTGATGCATCTTATGCCAGCCTAAAACTCTTAAGAGAAAAACACACTTTCTCTTAAAAAGAATCAAACAATCACATCTCAAAAAAAATGTTAAACAGACTATGATTGTAAAGTCTTCATATACTGCATGCTTTTCACAAACCTTCCTCCTCTTCGAGTCCCATTTTCTTATTTCTGCGATTGATTGATGAAGATTTTGATTGAGTCTTCTCAACTCAAATCTGTCTGACTTCTTTCAACAGTGTTTCACATTTTGACCCAAAAGTTAGAGACGTGATTACCTGGATAAAATTGCTGCTGCATTTTTTCCTTTGTTGTTGTTGTTCTCTGGTAGTAGGTTTTATTTAGTCTTTAAATATATTGCTATAAATACAAGATAAGGCTCTACACTGAAGTTTCAATACCCCTGTATTCATGTATTTCTCTCTGACAGGCAACATAACATGATCTCTGGTTGATCACTATCACCTGTAATGCTTTGAATTACAAGTTCTCTAAATAATTTTCTTAATCTAAATTATTATCAACAAAAGTGTCTTATTCACTCTAAATAGTAGCAGTGCCTGAAGTCACGGGGCCTTATAAGCATTTATAGGGTCAGCGCAGCGCAGCGCAGCTGCAGGACAGCTCTGCAGGAAGCGCTCCATGACCATGGCAGAGAGCCCCCATGGGTAACTTCATCCTTCAGGATGCTTGTGCAGAACTGACTGGTTAATCAAGTCTGTACCTTTCCTCACATGGTATAAACACGAGGTTGCATTGACTTTTTGTAAACTGTGGTAGAAGTGGTCTGTTATGGCCAATTTTGGAAGCAGAATGGCTCCTTCACCATGCACTGTGGACCTACTATGGTCAGGTCTAGCTCCAGCACAGTGATCCCCAGCAGTTACCACACCACATACAGTAGCTGTTCGTAGGAAGACCTGGCTTCATGCTGAGCTGCTGTTCTGTGCCCCACTCTGCCTGCCTTCTTACAAATCTTATGGGAAACTTAGTGGTCATGGCTGCAAGCAGCACTAAGTAAAATACCTCTGTGAAGCAGGAAAAGGCAGGAAAAAGTAAATTAGGAGCAGTACTTGCACTAAATTCCTTTATTTTGTGTTGGAAGAATATCTGAAATTTTCATTGACTTTGCACTGCACATCTAACTCCCTTTACTCCCTATACAAACTTACCTGAGGTCCTCAGCTGACAACAGAGGCTTTCAGGCTTTTTTTTCTCAGGCTTTCTGCCAGGGTGATGAACACTCATGGTCCTGTTGCAAATTTCACCACAGATTTCTCTTAGATGTGTTTTAACAACCTCAGTTTCTAGAGCTGAATACACAAGACCTCAGCTTTCTACTTAAAAAAAAAAAAAAAGATTGGCAGAAAAGCTTTGTGAAATGACCAGACAGAAAACAGTAGGCTCACAAACGATACAGTAAAATAGAACACATTCTAAGTCTGGTCTAAGCAAAGACCAAAACTCGTAAGGCAATTTTATTTCCCATGAGACTGAAAGGGCCTGACCACTGGAAGATAGCAGCACCCTTTTTTGCCAAGCAGGTGGGAAGGTCCCACTGGTTCTCTTGGTGGGAAGGTGTCTCCTCCACGTCTTCCTGGGCAGTGTTACATACCGCAGCTGCCAGTGGCTCCATCCACGTTTTTAGCACGTCTCCACTACATCCCTCGGGATGTCAGGTCAGAGGTGATGCTGAGCAGCGCCTGCTTCATTGTCTGAAATCTGTTCCCAGCACCGGGGACAGTGTGACCCCTTCATGGGACCAGCACAGGGACCACGTGCACATCTTGGAGGTGCTTTGAGCTGCAGCCTGGCCAGGGCATTGCAGCCCCAGGCTGGAATGAGCGCTCAGCACAGCCCACAGAGAGCCGCGACTTTGTGGAGCTCTCACTTCTCCAGATGAATTCAACATCCTGTTTAGCACTTCATTTTGTATGTAGCCAATTGGTTTTTCACTGGGTAAATAATCTCTGTTCAGTGTGACACGGACATAAATAAATGTACACATACACACATGTGCATGCACACACAGACATCAGTCATTTAAAGCTATGTGGGTGTCTTCTTTCATATTTCTACCTTGTGGCTGGAGTAAGCCAGGAAATGTAAAAAGCAGTCAAAATGTTGGGGGGGGGGGGGGGGGGGGGAAGAGATAGAAATGCCTTTTTCCACAGAAAACATGGTACAGCTCCCAGGCTGAGGGGTGCAGACCTGCCAGCTGCTTTTGTGCCTTGCCTCCTCCTCCTCCGTGGCTTCTCAGGGGTTTCCATGCCACAAGCGCCAGTCAGGCACTTTGCTGAATCAGACCCACAGCTGCCAAAGACACTCTCCCCATAAATTCAGACTTTTACCAGTGCTTATTACAGCTATTAAACTCACTTACTGTAGTATCACGCCTCTCTTATTAAGATTTTAATCAGCATTTCCATTGGAAAGCCTTACTCTCAAAGAGTTATAAAATTGCCTGTATAAAGTTGATTACTACTGTAATCCAGCATCCAGCTTCTTGGCTCATGGCTATGTTTCTTTCTTGCTTACTTGATCTCCGTTTGCAAAAGCTGATGTAAATTGGTTTGGCAAGTTTAATTCCAGAGATAAAAAAAAAATCTGACTTCAGAGGTGTTTTTTTCAGGTGTGCAGAAAACAATGAAACTATCCTAAGTTACCTGCCTACAATATTAAGGAATTGCCCCAGATATCTTTTTTCTTTTAACTGTTGATAAATTTTATCTAGGAACATAGCTAAAGGATTTAAGCCATCCACATTGTTTTTAAATGCTGAGTATTTTTGGAATGGTGTACAGCACTTAATGGGAAGGCAATCACAGGAGGTTAAAGACTTTCAAAATACATACCAACACCTCAGTGCCAACAACCCAGATCACTTCAATGAACTGTGCAGTATGTGTTGGCATGATTTATGTAGCAATTTTAGAAGAATCTGTAGTGTTTGTTTATTACCACAGTGTGATTGATGGGTTCCTAAGTGCACTGCGACGCAATCAGCTGAGCTATTAGGGGGGGCAGTTTGATAATTTGTGAGTTACGGCCATTACAGCATGTCACTTCAGTGAATTGCCAGAAGTCATTAGGGTATCAGTGACCTCGGAGAAACCGTGGTGAGACAAGACCTGCTGCCAACCGTGTCACTATCAGACCATCCCTCGTGCGTAATCACTCAGGCTATGAACACTTCTTCCCAGCTTCCCTGCTCTCCTGCCATCCATCCTTCCCTCTCTCTTCTTGGTAAAGCGCAGCAAGAAAAACACCATTTAGCACCACTGCTAATTACTTCAGGTTCTGTTCTCATCCTCTCCCCTTCCCAATGTTAGAAGGCTGGTGCTGACATGACTCAAACCACAAAGAAGAAAGGTTGCTGAGGCGTTGTTTTATAACGGCCACCTGCTTTGTGACAGGCAAGCCCATAGATAAAGCCACTCCAAAACCCATCCTTCATGGAAGACACTGATGCAACCTCAATTTGTTCCTGGAAATAGTATCCCATGCGTAATGTGACTTACAATGCATTATGGCTAAGTCTTCACTGGATTTTGGCATTTATTTGCAACACAAGAAAACTGAGTATGAAAGCGATCATATTTATCTTTTATTTATTTATTTATTTATTTATTTTTTTTACAAAAATAAACAATTTAAGAAACAAAAGCACATTTTTTCCTGGCTGTACAAACTACAAAACAGTATGACATTGGTCACTTTAGCATTTACTTTATTGCTTTCACTGAAAGCAAATTTTCTAGACACACCATGCCTATAAAAAGCATTTTATATAGAATTAAGGCTAGAATTCAATTACCATTATTGAGGTCATTTACTTCATTCACTCTAAGAATTAGCAAGCGGTGCCTTAGAAAACCAAGGATTTGATGATAAAAAAATATGAATAACTGCAAGATATTCAACAAAATAGTCCTGTTCAACCAGATGGATTGCTTTACCAATCTGTCAAAGATGTTGCTTCATGAACAATTCAGACTCGATTCAACAAAAGTCTTAAGCACAGGCTTAATTGTAAGCATATGCTTAGGCCTATCCCTATTCAGCAAAGCACTCAGCACTTGGGTAAGTCCCTAGCCTTTCAGTGGGACCATTCATATGCTTATGTGATTTGCTAGACCTACAAAATGGCTCTTTTAAATTAAAAAAATACGAACCTTTGTGATAACATTGGAAGCAAAAAAGAAAATTAGCTACAGTCTTGCAATTCTAAACATAACCAATTCCTTCATTTTGACAAACATGTTGCTATTGCATATTTGATAACGTTAACACGAATGCTGATTGTCTTCAGTAATGTTTGATACTTAGCTTACAAACTGATATGCTTCAGTTACTCAGTTGTACGTGCCCAAATAAATATCAATGCAGAGGATACAGACTTCTCGTAGAAATGATCAGTTTCCATCCCTGTACACACATGCACAGGTCAGAAAGGTCATGCTAACCTTGGTTAGAAAAGCTAGAGCTGCCAGCTGATTTGTAAGCAAAATTACATCCCAACAGTGTATCGTATTTTGTACTTTGCTTTGTTTTAAAATCACATTTTCAAAGTGTTGTTTTATTGCACATTCATCCTGGTCATGCAGGTTATTTCTTTAAAGTTTTGTTTAGCACTCTATAGATTAGAATGAGTAATAGTGCAATTATCTCCCCGTCCACAGCCATCCTATACATAACAGCTGCCTATATTTATACACAAACAGCTCTTGTCACTCACGCATCAGACCGAGCCACTTTAGCTGTCAGTCTGTCACTTTCACATACGTTATCTTGTCAGGATCAGGCATGATATGATTTGAGGCCGTCTTGAAGAAGACAAGCTGCCGACCTGCACGGAGTAGGAGAGGGGAGGGAGGAAAAAAAGGTAACTAGAAGTGATGAGCAAAAGGTTGCCTGCTTTACAGTACTGACATTTCATATTCACGATCAACCTGTATACCATTTAGGCACCCCAACATTGAACTTCTTAACTTCAACTATTATAAAACTGAAATGATTTCACTTCAAGGTACACTGATCTCTCCTGGGCTCTGTATTTTTATTCTTATGTGATTATGGTCAAGATATGGCTGCATATAGCTAACAAGGTAAAGGAAAGAGAGGTCTGAAGATTTTAATACAAATTTAACATAATCTTTAAAGAAAAAATGTCTTTAAAGACTCTCCCACTGATATAAATGGGCCTGGGTTCAGGGCTTAAATAAAGGGCAGACATTTGGTTGTACAGGAGCGGAATCATCTTTGCATGTTTGAATCTTTGCTGTACTGATCAGCACAAGATACATTAAGCTTTACTTGCTCTGAAATAGCTCTTGTTGATCACTTTGTAGCTCTGGGTTTTTACACATTCTGGAGCAAGGCATTTACTCCTCATACAAAAAATAAAGAAATAAATCCGCATCCATTGAGAACCCCCTGGCAGTGCAAGACACCCTGCCAAGTCCAGCGTGACTGATTTTAGTGAGGTTTCACTCACTGCTGTCCATGGGAGCTGCAGTACAGGTCTTGTACTTGCTTGCTGAACCAGCATCTTATTCACATCCCTATCTACCTGCTCTCCTTCAGACACAGCAGTTCCTTGGAGCAGAGGCCACAGAGGTATTCTCCACAGCTATTCAACCTCTGCCTTCACACTCTAATATTCAGAGGAAACAATTGCTCTTTACTCCCAGCCTGCCTCTCTAGGGGGCTCCCATAACACTATTTTCTTAGAAGTATCACATGGCAAACAGGATGTCTCAATTACTAACCAAATTTCCATGCTGCACATTGCAGGGACTTGTGTGCTTATATGTCAGGGATGGCACAGAAAAGGGAATGAAAAAATAACACTTGAAATATGGCTGCTATGTCTCATTTGCTTTTAATATCAAAATCTGAGACAGGAGCTGCTCTAAACTTCCTAGGAATTTCCATGTGACATAAGAATTATTTTTTAGTATGTGAGTTAACTTCAAAAGTCTGACTACAGATAGTCTGACATGATGACCTAGCAGTCACTGGTTAGCCACAGGCAAGGTTAATATAAACTAAGTTACTCTTGGATCCATGTAAGTCTCTGTTCAAATCTCTCAGAAGCACAAGAAATACAGAAAGCTGTAGCAGTACTGCCTAAAACGCCCTGGTATGTGTAGTTTCTCTTTAATCGTGTTACTTTTGGAGCTGGAGACCTGCACTGAGAAATAGGCACATATACAACCCTGACTTTGGTGTGTATTTATGTTGCTCAGCTAAGTACAACCAAAGCACCCAACTGCACACAGAGTAAATTTTGAGTATGAAGTTAAGACCTGCTGTGATCACAGCTGTACAGACAGAGAGCTGAGTCTTAGAGCCTAAATAACTTGCCGTGCTGAAATCTGTGGAACAGCAAGGCCTTAAATCAGCTTTCCCAAGCCTTGGCTCACATCATCCACCCTTCCTCTCAAACACAGGAGTAGGGTAACCAGCCTGGCTCTAGCCAAAATTGCTTGAGATTGCTCAAGCAGAAGAATAGCACTGTGTGCATGGAGAAGATGCAGAGCAGTCACAGGATGAGAGTCCACAGGACATACGTGCACAACCAGTCATCATGGGAGAAAAACCTCACACTGGCTTCAGTGGGGGCTTTATCTCATGAGATGACGACAGAAGAGCATGGATTTAGTCCAGTCCACCTTATACACACAATCATGTCTCTTTCTAGAAGGCACTTGTAACATTTTCGCTTCTTGGAGTGCTGTGGAGCTCCCTGAAACAAGCCTCGGTCTGGTTCAGCAGCCACGAGCCAGGATCGATGCTCCACTGATGTTAATCAGCACAGACTGGCTGCCTTCAGGGGAACCACACTGAGACTGCCAGGCCCACAAACCTTTTGGAAAGTGTATTTATCTTTTCAAGAAGCATATTCTGGTAGACAAGAAAATGAGTTGTGGTAGCAAATGGGATTTTCCCCTCAAAGTTCCTGTAGTTTCCCAGCTGAAATGCGCTGCGCATTTCCACCTCTAACTGGTGTAAACCCTCCCTCCTCACTGTCCTTCAGCCAAAGCCCTATGGGCAGTATGCTGCTCCCACCAGCACGAGAACATCTCTTACACCAGCTGGGAAGTCCCAGCTAGATGCGTGGGAGAACCTGTTTGGTTTTGTGTCAAAATGCAACAACGATATGGATTGGAAAGGTTTATATAAACCCAGATGTTGCACCACGGCCTGCACATTTAACTGCAGAAACAGGTCACAGATTTCTGTTGTTACCTCTGTCGCTGTACTTCAAAATAAAATTTTGGACTCTACGGTTTGGAAACCTATGGTGCATATCCTAAAGCCCTCTGGTGCCTGCTCCTTTGGGTCTACCAGCAGACTCCTGCTCCCCTGAAGGGAGGCAAGAAAATGTCCCACCAAAGCCCAAAAGACCTCCATTGAACCATCAGAAACTCTTCTCTCTTGTTGCTGTCAGTGGTGGCTCCCACAGTCCAGCACAGCATGCTCCCCAAGTGGTACTGAAACGCTTGAAGCAACCGGCATACATGACTCAGCTCCTGCTGCTCCTCTTCAGCAGCACCCGTGACCTACCTGTCCAAGTCGTCTGGTTAGTCAAGACGAAAGCTTTGCACTGGGAGTAGCTGTCACAGATCTCGATGGCTTCATTGACGTCAAACACGGAGAGGAGGCAGCCTTTGTGATGGTAAGATGGCCAGCATCTGTAGTTCTCATCAGGAATAAAGGCTTCAGGCACCCGCCTGTACTCTGCAAATAACCAGAGTAAAGCAATCGGTCTGAAAGCTCTAGCAAAGTGCTTGTTCTTAGCAGGCAAGGTTATTTTAACAGCTTAGGAGAGGGGTATTTATGATGGAAAAGGTGACTGTACCAGCCTCATTTCACTCCCAAGCGTGTTTATAGCTCTGCACCTTACTTTCCTTTTCCTTTCTTCTCACTTTTTTTTCCCCTTTCCAGAAAGGGTCTGTAAATAAACAGTCTGTGCACAAAATGCTTTCCCCTTCTCCACCGTACCAGCGAGGCTCTGGTCTTACCAGGAGTTTTAGGGGAAGAATGTCCCATTGAACCAAGAGCATCCACTCGAATGAACCGACTGGCTGTCCTACTTCTGCTCAGAGAGCGGGACTGCCGTGGGGAGCCCCACCATGCATCCCCAGCCCTCCCTTGCGCTCACAGCAGCATGCTAGTTTCCTCCAGCCCCTTTAGAGGGGGAAAAAAAAGACAGCCTTTTAATTAAGCAAACTTTTTTGTTTTGCTTGCTCAGATGAGCACAAAAGGGGAGTTGCTTGATGGGCCTCCGGGAGGAGAAGGGAAAAAAAGCTCAGGAAGCATGTCGGCATGGTGGCTGCCCTGGCCTCCGCGCTGCCCGGTGCTTTGCTCGTCCCCTTGGCTGCCGTTCAGTCTCCCCTGCCTTTATGAGCTCCCCTTGTTCTCTGTTCACAGCTCCTCTAGGTTTCCCAGCCACTTATGGGGGTTTCTCTAATGAATGCACCAGCAAATTAAACTAATCATTTAGACACATCTCTATTTAGCTTCCGGACACACAAACGGATGGTTCCCTCCTGTCTCTCTCCCCCACCCATCCTATTCAAAAAATAAATACATTCTATATTTCTTCTCATTGTATCTATTATAGAAACCAGAGATGGCTGCCCTGACTCACAGCCTATTCTTAAGTCACTTTCATTCAGGCATTTTCTTCCTGACATTGCAGATACAGCCTGCAAATATTTCAGACAGCACATTTTACAAACACCACCAAGTCAGAGGCAAGTGTGCCAGTGAGTCTAAACTGCTGGTATTTCAATTGGGAAAAGAATTGCACACCCACAAGTGCTCATTAATACCGCAGTCTGACACAGTGTGAAACAAATGCAGTCAGTACATTCTTTTTTAGGCCTGACTCATTAAAATTATCATAAGACACACACACAAACAGGAAGCAAAATCAGAGCTGATCATGTCCAACTTACACCAAAGGCAAAAATCCCTTTCATTAATTCAGGAAATACAGACACACTCATGAAGAAAAGAAAAAGACTAATTAGTTTCACATTAGAAACATTCATTTCACCATCAAAAATATATATGCAGTCCTTTTGAAGAAAAGTCGCTGCATGCATCAAGCTGCTACTGACTGGCTAGGTAAAGATCCCTTTTTCTTTCTAATTGTTTTTATCAGCCGTAGAGCAATAACCATAACTGAATGTAAGTGAATAATGTTCTCTTATCTCTGTACGGTTACTGCTGAATATTGATCGGTGCCTTACAACCAAGGTCAGTAAAATGATGCGTGCAAATGAGATGCCAAAAAATTGAGCCTGGTGAATCATTTGGGCAGCTTGTAAATGTTAAATGACAGAGGAGGGCCAGCAATGACCGTAATGGTGAAAGCAGGGTCCTGGCTCACATGGCAGGAGGGGATGCAAACCTCCCAGCTGGTACGTAGGGGCCCAAGCAGCCAAGGTGGATGCAGCAGGACCCTCTGGGGAGCATTCTGCTGCAGAGGAGCAGGGGGCAGGACAGGTGAGGGCGTGCAGCCATTCCAACCCAGCCAGGTGCTCCTGCTGCCCCAGGAAGCCAGCATGGGATTCTTTCTGAGATGATCACGGTCAGAAATTACCCAAAACTCAACACAATGCCAGCTGAGTGCAGGTCTGTGGAAACTGCATTTTTCTCCAAAACTCACTTTATCTCGAGTAGGGCAACGTAGCTGCCTTCACCCCCTGCACACCAAAGGCAAACATCCCTGGAATCTCTTGTTTACACAGCCACAAATTAGGAAGCTGACCCCTGAACCCTTACTTGCATGAGTTGAGAAGAAATACACTCTTCTCACATAAGTGCAAGGAGAGAGAGGAAGGGCCCTCCTGAAGCACGTCCCTTGGTGGAGATGTGTCCTGGCAATCACCAGAGCCTCCTGCTGCTCCTTGCCCCCCACCAGCCCCAGCCAGCTGAGAGAACCCACACTGTAACAGGCCTGCATCAGCTCCTCGCATTCAAGTCCAATTTATACCAGAGGGAAATACACTTGTGTATGAGAGACCTAAATGCATAAGGAACCCAAACATCAGTACTCATTGCATCAGTTTAAAGAGCTGTTCCCCTCTTACACAAAACCTGCTCGATAAATCACAAACAGGAACAAAGCTCTCCTGTGCAATCGCTATGCACTACCTTTTGCACCCAAACCCTTTCAGCCCTTTGTTTCTTGTTTTTGAAAGTCAGTAAAGCCTTTGTGGTATGCCATGCGATATATACCAAAACAAAAACATCATGGCACAGAATTGTCTGGTGTTACAAACGCAGGGCAAGTCAGACATCAAGGCCAACCATGCCAGATCCCAGTGATGGAGCTGGGCTTGCCCCACACCTTTAAATGATCACCCTCGTTGCCCCAGTCCAGTTACTCGCTCGATTTAGCGGTTCCCCACTGGGTTAGAGACAGCTCTAGCTCAGGTTTTTGTCCTGCCAAGACCTGAAACTTGCTTAAATGGAGTCCATGGAATTTGAAGGCTCACGGCAGTAAATCACATCATAAAAAGGTCAAAGTTCTGGTCGATTTCCAGACTAATGGTGTTTAAAACCAATAAATACTTGCCTAATACCATAAATGCAGCCATAAATTTACACTTTTGCATACGTATACATAGTTTGACACAGAGTATATAAAGTCTATCAAGGCAAGGAATAGATCAGAGAAATGCATGACACTCCTAATGCTATCACGATAGATGAACAAAAAGCCTTTTTTCCATCTAGTTATTTTGTGAGGGCTGAAGCAAATAAATGTAATGCAGTAAGCCCAATCTCGATGTCACTTATGACAGATTTACTCCAGCTTAACATACGGGAGCTGATTCGCTGCTCTCAGCTAGACAAATAAATCCTACTGGGAAACATTTTTCCTGCCACGTAAACATTTTGATAGTTCAGAATATCTTGCTATGCTGCATCTGGGCAACTCTCAGAAGTTTTGTCTTGCAATATTTTTAATAGTTTTCAAATATTTTTAAAAGCTTGCTCCGGACAATCAAAACATGCTGTTTCAATTGGTCCAAAATCTTCTTAAAATTTTCTTACAGGAATAGCCATCCCCACAACAGCCACAGCAATTTTCAAAACGTGTGCCTTCTCATGACAGGTAAGACAGGCAACTTAAAACACGATCTGTAGCCTCACTGACCAGTGGAAGAGCTCTGAGAGAAAGCCAGCCCTTGAAAATCTCATTCTAACCTCTTTCCATCAAAAATCACCTGTGTTGTCCCAAAGCTGACTATAATCTATAAACATACTCATTTTCACTCTACTAGACTGAGTCATATAAATAACTCCACAAGTATATTATAAACTATGTGAAACCGCCTGTGGTTTCCCCCTTTTAGGTTGTTTGAGTCACCCTAAATCTGACTTTAATCAGTCCTAATGACCGTTTATTTCAGCCACAGCAGCCAGATTGCACTTTTACTACCAACTACAGCTACTCGTTGGAAATTTGCCCAGTTTTCTTTTCTAGTTATCACCTGCCAATACAGCATGGGTCAGTGACATTTATGCAGTAACGTTCATCCTTGAAAAGAAATCAGAAATCATGTTACTCCTTTTCCTCCTTCCTCTGTTCCTCAACAATGGGAAAAAAAAAAAAAACACTGGCAGTCAAATCTGGATTTTCTTTTAATTGCTTTGCTTACAAGTAAGCAGAAAAGAGCCTCATCTTGCCAATCATCTCAGTGATAACAGCACTGAGCAGTATTTTGCTACACAAACTGTCCCACAGATTCCCAGGGAAATTAAGGAATGCAGAATCAGATCCTAAATAGATAATAATGCACTTATGTTTTTAGCATGTTTCGTTTTCTGCTTAAAACTTCCTCATGCCTCAGTACCTCACATTTAAACATTGTTCTGACGAAAAGCTTCACGCAGCCTTACGTACAGTTGTGCTACAGAAAACTAGTTTTTGTGTACCAGAGAAAACAGCCCGCTAGGTGTATCCTGCGTCTCTGTTTTTAATCATTTCTGACAAACCCCAACTGTTTGGAAGGACAGGAAGGCCTGCCAGGACACGGATTTGCTGTAAGACCGGGAGGTAGCACCGCTGCTCTGGCGTGCGTTTTCGTCCTTTGGCTGTTTCATGCATGCAGCCTGCAAACTAATGCTGCCTCTTCACATGCACCTATTGTGCTCACAGGAGCGCCATATTTAAATCGGTACGCGTGGTGTCACCGCAGCACAAGTAAATAAGAATGGCATGTTCTGTGACATTTTATTCCCATTAACGTTACACGGTGGGAGTCATCCCTGCTACAGTGAGGAGCCCTGCTGCCCCCACCGGCCCCTGCAGCGTGCACCGCTCATCCCGGGCAGCTCCTGCAAGCCACATCTGCCCAACCACCTATACATGCAATGAGATTGGTGAATGAGCCTAAAGGTGCATGGGGTCACATACGTAGGGTATCTGAGCTCAAAGCCAGGTGCCAGGCTGCCCACGTGACAGCCCTCTACAAGAGGGAGGCATCCTGCCTGTGCACCGTTCCCCCTCAGCCCACCACAAAGCAGCCTTGACATCCCTGGGGATGAAACGCCAAATGCACAAGTGCAAGATAAAGCAGGAATCCGGGCTGCAAGGACTGCCGTATGTTCCCAGCTGAGCCTGCAAGCACCGTCACCAGAATACTTTTGGTCTCTGCATTTTGGCCTGCCGTAGGATATACGAACGGCCTCCAACAATATTCCAGTGACCTTGCAAAATTTCCCTCTCACACATACACATGTGCACAAACATACACGCCCTGCTTGACTCCAATAATTCTTGGGTAGATTTACAATTTCCTAAGCACGTTGCTATAGTGACCCTGCAGAATATTTTCTCAAAACACTGTTGTACTGTAAATGTTTACATACAGCGTAATCCTGCCAAATTGTCTTAAGACAAAGGAAAACACCAAGTGTCTTTGCTTTATGTCCAGCCTTCCAGCTTTTTTAGCATTGTGAACGTACTTTCAACTAACAACAGAAGCTAATTATGCCTTTCTGTGGACTCGCACACCCTTAGGCCTAATAATGGGTCATCTATTAGCTTTAATGAATAACAAAGCTATTGGATTTACTAGTGTTAGCTGATTTCACGCATTTCTGAGTAAATTCTGAGCTAACTGAAAGGCCAGGGCTTAGCTATAGAGCCAGACACCCAGTTGGTACAAATCAGTGTCACTCGACTGCAGAAATACAAATTTTGATATTGAGACAGGGCTTTGCTGATAAGCATCAGTAGATTTCTTATAGTTTTCTTAATCTTGATAATTAAAGGAACAACTTAATCATTTTAGATAACACGTCAGAGAAAACACATGGTTTCTGTTTTAATTCACGTTCTTCTGGATTCTAGCAGAAGAGACCAAGAGTCGACAGAATATTAAAAAAAGTATTTGCTCACGGCGTTGTTTTAAACACTGTAATGTTCCTGTATCAACATTAACAGTAGTGTGATTTATGATTACAGAACACATACGTAGCTATCGAATGTCTCCCGTGCCTCTACTCTGTTTCTTAGATACTAAAGCAAAGTCCAGAGCATAATATAATTTACAGCACTATAAAATGTTTTACAACTGGAGCACAGTGAAAGCCTAATATCCAAGACCTTCTGTAATATGACTATGTCATCTTGTTAAACTTTCTTTATGGAAGCACTAGAGTTGAGAACTTTCTTCATGTCACTTCCCCACCAATTATCAGTATCACCTTTCTCACTTCATGTTGTTCACTTGGAAGGAAGAGGTCTTCCTTTCAAAAACATAGGTTCAGATAGATAAACTGTTTCCTAAAAGTTTATGTTTTAGTTACAGCCTTAGATCATCTGCCCAAGATCATGAACTCTTCTTTCCTAGTAAGAATTTATAATGACTCATCCAAGACAATGCGTAATTCAAAACATTTAGACCTAAGACAAATTCTGAAGCACCATTACTTGAATCGTCTATGGTTTCTTTTTTAAACAAACAAACAAGTTGTAATTCTTCGATTTGAATTCTCCTCTAAGATTTCAAACTAGATCTTACACCCGGAAGGCCTTCTTTTGTCACAACCCTTCAGATGCCAGTGGAGACTAGCATAGTTAATTTTTATCATGTTTATTACTTGAGAGAGTAAAATCCTCAGGAGACAGTTGCCCTGTGAGATTTTCATCATGTGAAGCAAAATTGATGTGAACTTGTGCCTGCCAGTCTTGGCATACTGGCATACAGATGCAAGGCTCTGACTAACTCCGATTTGGCCTCAGAACCAAACCATAATCTCTAGGTTTTATCTTAACCTGGCACTGGATTGAAAAACACTCTCCTTGAACATTCATTATGTTCCAAAACAAGATGGAAAAGGTTTAAAAAAATCCCGTAACCTCAAAAATATTTTGCTTTGCTTTCAGACAATTATACAGGGTCCTCCTAGACCCCAAACAGGGCCAAAGCACTACCTCAGCTGACAACGTGGGAGATTATCGTGGTTGTCCCTTTTCACCCATCTTCCCCTCCCCTACCCATCAAGAGTTATACAAAATATTCGACCTGTTCCACCGTTCAGCCCTGGTTTTGCTGGTCAGGAAGCCAGCTCAGCTGGGAATGCCTGCCAGTGGGAAGAGGACAACCACTTGGACAGCAGTCCTTTCCAGCACCCCTATCATCCTTTTCTGTAATTCCACTGTACCACAGAAGAATTCCTCATTTACTGAATAATCCCTGGACTGAGGATATTAAAATGAATTCTAGCATGGTATTACAAGTCAAATATTAGTTGAGGGAGGAATGTGCTCGGGATAAAAGGGATACGAACGAGGAGGTAGAGAGGGGTATTTTCACCCTCACAGTATAACTTCTTCATACTTTTCTGGCAAGGAAAAGGAACCTTAAAATAGAAATAAATTACAACTCCTTTTCTGTTTGGTTAAAGTAGCTTTAGAACAAACAAGAAACAGGCCTGCACATCTTAAAGACATGTCAGCTAAGGCTGAAAACATCTCATCTAAATGTAATTTCCACCAAGATATCTGATTTCTCAGGTTTGTCATTGGTTGAGATCTTTTTCGTCTCAAGGAATTCAATATTACACTCATGGTCTTTAATTTAGTGCCCTTTTAGACTGGCCAAATACGATACACAAAGTATCTACGGATTTTCAACATCCTTGCTTATGCTGCAGAGTGCTAAAGGCCATGAGCAGTGTCCTAAAAATAAAAAGGGCTACTTGCACAGAAGGGCATTACTAGCCATGAACAAGGATAGTGGATTCTGCATCATATTATCCAGGACTCTATGGAATTAAACTAACACAAAATATAGTAGCCAAATACACATGGAGTGCTGCTTCATACGAGTAGAAACTTACATTTACTAGTGCTGTCCTAACTTCTCCTCCCTCCTCCCTAAGACACTTTTATAAACATGACAGACCTCTAAAATTCAAAACTTCATATTGTCCTGATATGGCAGTTAAATCTGGAATCAACCAGCATCACAGAAAAACTTCAGCCCTCCTCGCACTTCTTCAACAAAGGACGTGTTTGTACTATCGATTGTACTGCTGAAAATAATTTTGCTGTGTTGACAGGCATCACTCAGCACAGACCATGATGAAAAGCTGAAAATTAGAAAGTTAAATGAACACCTGCAACAATTTTCCTGCCAATTTTACAACAAAATAAATATTGAATTATTCTGATAAGTGGGTCAAATTCATCCCTGGTGTCATGGCCCTTTGAGGTTAACAGCACTAAGACAGGAATGAATTTGGCTCCCGTGTCTCTTTCACAGAGAAAATGCTTCACTGAACTTCTGAAACCCTCTGTGCCAACATTCATCTTCATTTAGAACCCATCTTTCCTTCTTTACTGTGCTTTTGCAGCAAAACAGCAATTTTCCTATCAACTTGCTGTCAATTATGCTGACAGTTTGACATGAATATTGTACATACACAAAAATAATTTGCAAAACAGATTTTTCAATTGTTATATTTAACAGGAATTTCCTTCACACATAATCCTCTTTGACACGTTCAATTCCACAACCTACTCTTCCGGGAAGAACATGCATCCCTACATATCCCAGCTGTTTAAATTGCATCTTATATACCTGTGGTGCTGCAGAGATTTTATTAGGGAAAAAAAAATGCTATATGCAACTTCATTTTGATCCTGTCCTTTTTTTATCTTTTTTTAATTATTATTTTTATTGCAAACAGTGCTTTTCTCTTGTGCAGCAAGCAAGAACTTTACTCTTCCAATCTACAAGTGCTTAAGTCGCAAGAAACTCCCGTAAGTCTCAGGAAATCCACAAAGGGTTAGGGTATCTTTATGGGATTCCTATTTCAGTCTTGGTGTTTGGGTGGGTTCAAATGCTCCAACAGCAGAGAATTGTGTGGGTGTGATGAAACACAATTTCTGCAGACCCACTATGGAGAGCCATGATCTGCTGGGTTTCCTTTTCCCCATATAGCCTGCTTATTCCTATGGATGCCCAACCACCTCATTCAGTGAGAAGGGCTTCAGATGGCACCAAGGAAGCATAAAGTAGACAACTGATTATCATGTGCATGATTTTAAGGGCCTGTAAGCTCCCTGTTTTCTGCACATTTTCCCTTTCCAACCTCAAATACAAGACAAAGCAGAGTCTCTGTTTTCAAGTTTCAAGAAAGAATACTTTACCAGCTTTCGGTATCCGGGTGGTGTTCTGTAGGTACTCTCCACTCTTATACAGATTCAAAACTCTTTCTAACTGAGCAGCTGTTTCATCTATTCCCCAGTGAAGTTCTCCTTTAAAAGCACAGAAAAAGCATGATTCAGATGAGAAGCAGCCTTCACAAGGCTAAAGAGAGGCTGCATTCAAAGAAAGCCCTAAGCATCAGAGCCCAGCAGTGCCCTACTCCGTGACGATGTTGTGATGTGGACACGAAGTCTATTAGCTACTACAAAGTGACCACCAAATTGGATTTCATACCTGACATGAGCTAGGCATGTCAAAGGCTGGCTTGTCCAGATGGGAAGCCCAGGCCTGCGGGCGAAAAAACGCTGTGGTGAGCTCCCAGCATGGGATGAACCTCAGCCAATACAGGGAACTCCAAAGGATTTGCTTGCTAATTAGTTATAGCCTGGTATCATACAATTCCCCGTGGAATACACACAGTGCAAGACACAAAGCCCCTAGAACAATGCACCAAAAGCCCTCACATCAGAGCTGCAGGCGCATGTGGCTACTCTTGTCCCACAGACACTACCTTGGCTATTAGTCAAGGTCTATGGTAATTTCACTTGCCTCTGGCCTCTGAGGTATAAAAGCACCAACAGTACCATTGGCAACCGGGAAGTATCGTGTCTTTATAATTACAATTCCTCTTGCTAGAGGTAGGGACTCCTCCAGATGCCACAAGGAGCTCCTCACTAAGGACCGAGCTCTCCCTGTGGGATGGAAGAAACACAGAAATTGTGTTCTAATGCAATTCACTCCTGTGCAGAGGTGTCAGGAAGAAACACAGACATCTGTGAAGCATAGTTAAAACCTCAAAATTTAGAGTTCTCTGGTATATACAGCCCTTCTTGCCTTCTCTTATGGGGGGAAAGTTACCCTGGATATAAAAAATCTCATTCCCTTACAGGGAACACAAAAACAGCATCTTCTACATCCCCTGTGTGACGCTCACACTGAAAAGAGAAATATTTGGCATTACCCCATTCAGTGTGATTACCTGTGGCATTGACTATCTTATCCAGCAATGGTCTCAGAGAGGATGGCGCACTGTGTGGCAGAAGATATGTGAAAAAAAACCTGCAAAGGAGAAGTAATACATATTGAGAAATAAAGAGATTACAAACATGCAATAACTACCAAACAACATCAGGAATAAAATTATTATTGCTTGTAAGCTGTTGACCTATACAGGAAACATAATCATATTCTATTGTGAAATAAATACATAGCTGAGAGTATTCACACAGCTGTCTGGCATACCTAGACCATGCTGTTATATACAAGGCTGCCTTGTAACTATGTGTAAATTTTCCGTTAATGCAAAAATTTGCTACGAAGGCCCATGGATTGTGATTCTTTGCAAAGCTGTCTGTACCTTGACATGCTACAAGGATGCCATGAATCTCACAAGTCTCGGGGTTTTTTCAAGGCTTAAAAGTGCATAAATCAGATTTCTGCTCATTTCAAATAACTGACTTATTTCCTTTTCTAGTGTTTTTAGACTGTAAAAATTAACAGTCAGGAGAAAACCTGTTGTTTCTGTGCCACTGCAGTTCAGAACGTCTTCTCTGTCCTCACCATTTATCTAAATTCAAGACACATTCATGTGGATAGCCATATCTGGATGTATACTCTCCGTTTTAATATTTTTAATTACAAACGGAAAAACAATATGCCTTTATTTCACATCACTGAAGTATACTTAACTACACATTGTTCCTTTAAATTTCTCTTACTCTTCCAGTATTACTAACCATTGCAAACTCAGTGTCATAGCAACGTAAGATAGAGATGGACAGTTCAGGATCTGACAATATAAACAGAACTATCAGACATAAATATTAGGTAATGAGCAGAACAGTAACACAATTGGGAAATTGCCCTGCTTTACATCTAACCTGTGAAGCAAAGTAAACGTTTTTTCATATACAGAGACCACATTGTCAAACAGAAACCTACAGTGACTCATACTCAGGAGCAAGACTAGCAGATGCCTTACACAAGCACAAATTAAAAAATCGAGTTACTGATAGCAAAAATTGATCGCAGACAGGGGTATTATTGAGCTGACATAGTTCACTTACACAATGAATATTTCCTTGAGATTTTAAATCCCTTTTAATCCCTTACAAAAATAATACTTATGATTTTCACAAGCGGGATTATCCCCAGGTAGGTTTTCCTAGCCATGAGTATGAAACAGCCAATATAAATAGACATGGAACTCTAAAGAGCAACATCACATTTGTAGCGAACAATTTATCTAGCAAATTTAACCTCATTCTTCTGCTTAGAGAGTACTCATAAGCAGAGTCCAATTGATTGTGAACAGCTCTATGCAAAAACTTGGTAGCTGCCATTTATTTTCCTAAATGCCAGATAGATGCAAGTTGTGGAGCTCGTTGTTTTTCTGTGGCTATACATACACCTTGTCCTAATGCAAACACCCACATGTGAAATTCTGAAATGTACAGGCACTGGCACCTGCACAACTTAATTACATGAACATTTGTTATTCATAGATTGTAGGGTCAGTGGCATCACTTGTGATCTGCCTAACAGACCGTCAGATTCCTTTCAATCTGCTCCTACAGCCTTTTCCTCATTTCTTTTTTCTTTGGAGAACTATCTGATCCTAATTTAAGAATTGTCAGTGATGGAGAATTCATCTCAGCTGTTGGTCAATAGTTCAAAATATTAATTATCCTTACTTTTAAAACTATTCAGTGCTTTTAGGATTTTTCCCCTGGACATTTGGAGGAAAACCCATAGAGACATGTTTATGACAGAAGGTAACCATCTGAAAATTAAGATGGGCCAAGGCTTGTAGAGTTTTTTCTTCCCAAAATATTTCCTCTCTTTTAATTATTTATTTAAAGAAATTGAGTAGGTAGCCTAATTACCTTTTCAAGGCTAAGGCCTACTATATTTTAAAATTACAAGGTTTTTATGCATTATTTGACGGACTTCTACTTTTGACTTCTGCCTAACAACAGCTCAAGGAACCCTTTTGCTGAGCATAGGCAAAGAGTACTCTTAATTTCCACCCATACAGCCACAGAGTGCATGAAAATATGGAATCTAGTAGCCTACACCTAATCAATTAAAGATTTTGTCTTCTAATACAAGTGCATAGGGTCTGTAGCCAATGTTTCATCATTGACAGTCACAGCCTCCTATAGCCTGAATCTGCTGTTGAACAAAAAACGATTGTCTCCATCACATGAAGTAAAACGAGGGGCTGAAACCACTGGGATACTTTGTGCTGCATGCTGATGTGCGGTTCAAAGGAAATGTGAAGAGCTGTAATAGGAAAAGACTGCTTCCTTCAGTGAGACCGGCAACCTGCCTCAAGCCCACCACACCGCAGACGTATCTCCATTTAAGTCTGCGATGGATGGATGCCTATTTAAGGTTTCTTAGCCAGACCAGTAAAATGGTCTTAACCAAAAGTTAGCTAGCTAAGCAGGATCTTTAAACCAAGCAAATGGAAACGGAAAATTTTGCAGGACACACTAAAATCCGCGCTGCACAACTGCAGATGGCTGTCATGTGGTGCAGCCCATTTCAGTGTGGTCAGCTAATGCAACACACATGCTGGTAAGCACCCTGGGACCAAAGCAGAAGACTCTCTTTGGAGAAGAGTCTCCTCGCTGTGGTCTGGCAAGGAGTGAATGGCATGATACTTGAAAGGGAAGTCAGTCTAAGAAATGAGCGCACCATTATGGTATTGCTTTGAGATTCTCCATCCTCGTATCTGGATTCCCTTAAACATGGAAGATGGATGCTCCAGCCAAATGCTTTCTTCCACGCAGCTGAGTGGTCCAGCATGAATTGTCACCTCTGCACTCCCATGTTGTAGACACTACGAGCATGTCACGGAGCCCTGCCCAGCATGGTGGCACTGGGGACTGTTATCACCCTACCAAAGGCAGGCTCCTGCAAGGCAGGGGAGCACCGAGACAAAGTGCAAGATGACAGCTGAACTCTCACTCTGCCTCTGAAGCCAGCCCTTTCCTAAACTGGTGGTAAAAAATGTGTGATAACCTTTATTAACTCACACCAGAGAACAACAGTGAGAATTGCCTCACTACAGAGTTAATGGGCCCCCATCTCTACAAGCACCTCGGTTGTACTCATAAAAACCTCTACTTGTACGAAGACCTCAGTGGAATTAAACCAACATAAAATTAGACTAAGTGGTGAACCACACTCAAAGCATGCAAATATATTCCCAGTATAAATGCTATGTTATGGTATTTTCCCAAATGAAATGATTATTCACAGATCTTGGATAACGGATCTGAGACAAAATGTATTTATTGATGTGAATAACCATAGATGCTGCTGCAGGCTTTTTACCCATTTTTAATTCCCTTTTACCTTATAGAAAACTGATCAGGTACCTGTAAGCATTGTAGAGATTCCTCTTTTCATTCATGTTTTGGCACCGACCCTCAACAGAACAAGGCAGAGTGAAGTTTCTTGCTGGGAACTCCATAAAGCAGTCACTGTTACTGGTGCAAGAGCTTTCTTCAATACTGGCATCATCTAGATCTGTCACCTTCAGCTCCCCATCCACGATCACAAACTGTCGAGGGCGAAAATCCAGCAATGTCACAGAGCCAAGAGGAGAGTGAGCCAAATAATGCAAAAGCCGAACTAAGCTGAGACATATCTGAAATACAAAAACATGAGTACCTTGTGTTATTTTCTCAGTACAAAGTATATAAATGAAACTCCTTTAGCTGAAGATAGATTCATAAATACATGACTTAATATGGGCATTATAACTTATCCTCAACACTGAACGTTGCAACTAAGGTATTTTTCATAGGATTAACATAGTTGATTGTAAAGCCCTTGGAGACTTGAAACAAAAATAAGCTTCTTTACCAGTGCTTTCCCACACTATTCATGAAGCATGGCTCATTGTTGCTATTCTTACTTTTAATAGAAATAAAAGCCTTAACTTTTAATAACACATTACATACAGGCCCTGACCATGCAGCCTACAGTTCTGCTCTGTACAAACTCCAGGTCTGGGATTTTGGCCCAAGTGCTCTGCTCCTGCAGCTCAGGCTCAGACTGCAGAGGGTGTCTGTATTGCCTCGCTATTGACCATGCCTTTTGGCTGCCATTGTAATTGTTGTCTCCTGTTTTCCCTTGTGTTTGTCTTTTCCAGGGGGGAATGAAGCAAATACCCAGAACAAGCAGCTCCATGGCTCCTCTGTAGCTCTAAGGGTGAGTGTCTGTCACGGTGGACCCTCACATGCCATTTTGAGGCTGGGGTAGGAGCTCTGCACTGACACTGCACTTTTTAATTGCAAGTTGGGAACTCGAATAACTATTAACAGACAGCAAACTCAATGAATGCTGAACTCAGTTCCCTTACCAAAGTACTGTTTCCAATTCATGCATTCCTTTAAAATCCACTACATAATATATTAATGCAAAAGTAGCATTAACGTGAACACAGTTAAATACTGGAATTTTTATTCTATGTGTTACACTAATAACAGGTCTTATTCGGTCGAGCAAGCTTTTTGTTGTTTATATATAATCTTTGTTTTTGTTAAAATACACTGCCAAGGCCACATATATTGAAGTAGTCAAATCAAAATTTGATCTCAGGGCATAAACGATATGCTCAGGGGAGCACCTAAACACATACTTCATAAGAATGCAGAGGCTGAACATGTCTGAAGTTCCACCTCACAGACCGCATGTCTGTGGGACATTAGGACTACGCCACACTTCCATAATCACCTCCCTGCTTGACCGGACTGGAACGATTTTATCCTACTTAAATGATACCAAAGTTTACATGGCGATGCCTGTAGTATAAATGAATACAAGCGTAGAGATGAGATGCCAGACCTGACCTTCCTTTCCTCCCTCTGGAAGTACACCAAATTCCTGCACATGCTATCCCACAATACGTTGTATATAAAGGCACATCTAGCCAAAACTAACCTATAATACACATAGCTTTGACTGCCAGCAAAGCCAGAACTTAGCTTGAGTATAAATACAGGTTGTTGTCTGAAATTATCACCTTTTCTCAAACACCAAAGAGATGTTGGTCCTGCACTGGCAGGCTCTCTGACCAGGCTCAGCCCCTGTGGACTGATGGCCTGCATACCTATTGGGAGCCTGGAGTGCGAAAACCTCTGTACAACAAGCCTCGAGCAGAGAAGTGAAGTCTGTGCTCTGCATCACACAACTGCTGAGGGGAGCGGTGCTGCCCTGGGGACAAAGCTTGCTTCACAGTCCTCCAATACCAGGAAATTATTTGTAGGGATAAAGTCAAGCCATTTATTTAGCCCTTTTCAGGACCTGACCAATATGTCTCACGTATCAAGAAGATATGATTTTATTTCCTCTTTCTTCTCTGTGTTAGTTGAGACCTAGACAAGCTACTGAGCATGAAATTATCTAAGACAGCACACTTTCACCTACCTTTGCAAATGCTTGCTCAGAAATATCCACGCTAAGGGAAACATTTATTACAGATGTATTTCTTCCAGGAAAAGGGAGCTGAAGTTGAGCTCCCTCGCCTTTCCCAGACATAATTCAGAAGGCAGCATGGCCAAAGACCATGCCTGATAGGTATCTTGCACATAGCCACACACCCTCGAGAGAGCACCAAATTTAATAGTACAGATACAGGCTGCAGCATGCTGGTTAGTCCCCAAGCACAGTCAGGGGCACTTTTCATTTTCTGGTACAGATGTAGCCATACAGCCCAAAGTGTTTTAGATGAAAACTGCTTCTGCCTTGAAACTTCTTGGGAAGTTAACCTCAGCCGATTACACATTTCAGTATACACTGATCAAGACAGCACTGTCTTGATCAAAGCATTGCTGCAGTCTGGCTTCATTTTGGACAAATTAAGTGTGACCTTCGTGCTCCTGGTAAATTGCCAGCGTGGTGGACAACCTGGCTTTCAGATTTGTGTACATTGATTTTACTCTCCCCCAGTAAAAGACGAACAGAACAGGAAGCCGTAGAAAACAATTATAAAATCAACCTAGGATAATGATCAGGATAGAAATGTAACATACTTCTATTGTTTAAATTCCAGTTGCAGAGCATTATGCTCAACGCCAAAACTGCTGAGCCTCAAGCTTTAGAAAGTAAGAAACATTTACAGATATAATATAAAAAGCATATACCAGCTACAAATAGATAACATCAAAGACAAAATAGCACAACATCTTAAATACTAGAGAAAGGGAGTGTTAAATTTTGCTTCTAAACCAAGATGTAATCACAAGCAAAGCAAATGCTTAATAAATGTGAATTATACTGCATCGTACATACCCTCTGTTTCATGCTGGATGTTCATCACTCTCTTAAAAGACCTTTTAAAAGAACAGTTGTTACTTACTCGAAATCTGTCTTCCCAGGAAGTCTGTAAAAGCTGAATCATCTCTAAAGGCGAGCCTAGTTCAGTGATGGTCGTCAGTGTGTCTGGGATGTCATTGCTATCTTGGTAACAATAGCCATAGAGCTGAAAAAAATCACGATGCAGTATAAGTGTAACATATCTTGGCACGCTTTTACATTTCTCAGTGGATGAGGTGCAAAATAAACATTTTTTACAAGGCATTTAATTGCCTTGAAGTCCTCCCCAACAGCTTTTGTATCTTCTCATTTGAGGAACGCTCCCTTGAAACCCCCAAAGGAAGTTCCTGATTAGCTAGCACAGCCTCTGTGGGTATCACACAGCTCAAGGCAAGCAAAGTGGCCCCTGCACACCCTTCCATACAGGATTTTATCCCAACAAATGATTAAGAAAAAAAAAAAAAAAGTCCATTAATGCAGAAACAGAACTTTATGAGAGGAAAATTAGCTTAGCCTATGCAATACCTGGCTAAATAAGATAGGTTCTTAATTTTTCTTTAAATAAGTGCTTAAAAGACATCACAAAATATCTTTTAATTACATTTCTATAGGACTACTATTTGTGCACATAGTGGCAACGTGTATTTCAATGAAACACACCTTGAAAAGCAATTGAAATGCCAAAACTTATCTTTTGCCAGTCAGAAACTGCTTCTTGCAATACTTGATGGACTTTCATATGCAGTACCATTAAAGAAGGGCAAATATTCCAAAACAGTACCTGCCAGCAGATCCTTCAATTTAAAAGGAATTTAAATGGCAATTTCGGCCATGCTCCAGCAGCACCTTCTTGCATTTACTCTCCAAGGGCATCCGAATGATTAATTTTCACTTGCACAAATAATTGCCCAAGAACAACATTTAAAGGTTGTGGGGAAGCAATTTCTTGCTTTATATGGAGTGGGACAGTGTCTCACACAGCTATGGGGACTGGCTGTTATACACTCCTTGCCAATCCCTGGCAGAGAGGCAGTTAAAGGAGACTGATAAGGATCTGATTGCAACTTTCCAGCCAGAACAGAATGCACATGAAATAAAATTAAATGTAATCTCTGCCCCCAGTCAAATATACCTTACAGTAAAAGAGTCTGTGTGGGGAAAAAAGCACTTTAAAGGACGCTTTTAAAAGTGTCCTGGTTCTATTCATCCCTGGCTTTCCCTGAGTAATCTCATTTTTTCCAAACCAAGAAGGTTTGGAAAGGGAAGCTGACAAGGGTCTCCTGTGAGCTGGGGGTATGTGGATATGGCCCCAGAGAAGTCAGGCTCATCCAAACAGCAAACAGAGCAAATCCAGCAGGAAAGCCAAGAGCCAGATGAGTGAGTGCAGCCACTGGATAGAGCAGGCTGAGGCTGGCAGCTGCCACTGCGAGCAGGTTTGAGTATCGAGCACATTCCTACAACTAGTGACCCTCACAGAGGGAAAAGCAAAGAGAGAGGCTAAAGTCAGCAAATACATGATTTGTTAGGAACCACACTGCTAGCTCTGACTATAGCTGTCTGCATTTAAACGAAAAAAAGTGTTCCAAAAATGCAAGTGAAGTAAACAATTTTTCTTTTTGGTGTAAAAATGGCACTGTATTTCAAAACAGCTGCTTAAACACGGACATTAACCTAAACAAAAAAGAGCTAGAAGATTTTATCCTAAAACATGCCAAAAAGATTTTGGCACCGATGCAGAACAGAGGATTTGTGATGGATGCTGATAGGAACATTTGAAATAGGAAAACAGACCTTTCTCTTCACTGCCCCAGCTATGACAACAACTGCAACAGCAATAATTTTTTAAGCTAGAGCCATTCATATGGGACTTGAGTTTGTTCCTTACCATCTGTGACACAATTTTTGTGCAGCTTATATTCAGAAGTTAGAAATGTGTGTGTGTAATCACAGATGATCACAACGGCACAAGTCTGCTTAAACCTTCTGAATAAAAAAAATAAATGGAAATGAAAATATTTAACACACTACATATTGTTTCTCAGAGAATTACAAAATTTTCAGCATGCAGGGATCATGAGCTGGACTCTGCAATTTTTGCTAGGTATTTCTCTTCTCTCATGTGTGAGGGCAGACAAAAATCCCACTTATGAGTGTCAGAATCTAACATTTGTTCCTCTATCATCTGCAGAGATTAGCTCTTGACTGTAGTACACAATACTACCCATTGGGGAAAAAAAGTCACCAGGGAAATGAGGGATACAGACTGGGAAACAACTGTATCTCAATAAATGTTGATTCATGGTAACAGTGAATACAAAAAAGTTACCAGTCTTCCTTAACCATTCTCAATATTTGTGAAAACTACTCCATGAATAGAAATAAGACAAGCAGAAATTATACATTAATTGAACTATTAAAAAAAATATACTGTATATATATACACACGCCCATACAAACAAAATAGAGAAATCAGTCATTATCTATTTATGTGCAGATGATCACAAAAGTAGAAATCAATTACAGTACCTATGTGTATGTATTTTATCTCAATCCATGAATTCCCATAGTTATAAAAATTTAGACTCGTTCTCAGGGAGCTGGAACTTTGCTTTAAAGTCTTTCTTTCATTTGGGTAATCAATTTGTACCTTGGCAAAAGTCCTCACTGTCTGAGTATCTGAGTGTTTGGGGGTATATTTTACTATATTATTGCCCACTTAATCATTTCAGTCACTGTGGAAGCTTGAACGAGCTGGTCCAGTTTGGGTTCTTTATTCTCAGAAAAAAAAATTTCTTGCGCGAGTACTGCTGAACTTCATCAATCTTACAGCTAAAAACACAGCGCTGAGTAAGTTCACGTAGGTCTAATTCAAAAAATATATAATCTAACCTGAGCTCTTTATTGCTTTTACTTAAGTGAAACCTCTCCAGATTCAGTGTTATTATATAATTATACAGAGTTATAAAAGCACAGAAGTTTGAGATATAAAGGATTTATTGGGCCACATTTATACTTTTTCAAAATGAAGTCCTGAAACTAAATGCAAAAATGCACATGTAATTACATGGTCACATTTGTATGTGCAATTATCATGATTACAAACTGGGCATGTCCCAACAGCCAATTAAGCATCTAAAATGGTTACATTCATCCCCTCCTGATGAACCCCCACCCAGAACACAGACGCTACAACATACAGAATATATATAGATGCAAAATGCTCCAGTACTTCTTAGGCCATTCATTTCAGAAGTTGGCTTATTAGCACACAGACACAACATGTAGAGAGGTATTACCCAAAACCCTTTTTTTTTTTTTTCCTTTTTCTTTTTTGTCCAATCCATTTTAAGGTCTGAAATGAGACAAAATGGCTTGTGTTCCAGACAGTGAAGTAAGAAACAGAGAGCCAGATGCATAGAATAACAAGAAAAATAACCACATGGGGAAGCTGAATATAGTTGGAAGCAGAAGATGATCCAAAATATCTCCTCTATCTGAAATCCCGTTAGGCCGGACGTCAGTCTCAGTGTCGCAAAGCTACACTTTAGATATATTAGAGTGATGGCTTTCATACGCCTTTGCAGCATGGTTCCAATTAAACGAGTGGAAAGAAATACAATCCCACATCTTTTTGACATATCAACTCACTGCATTTAAACACCACCCCAATATATTTTTGTGTAGAATCTAATAGCAAACAGTCACAATATCGGGACGCCTTGCTTTCTGTTTAGAAAAATGGAAGCCAGATATGAAATGTTTAACTGTTCTCACATCACATGCCGTAACTCATTTAGGGCAGTCCTATTCACCGCATTCTTCCCGAACTGTTTGGGTTTCCTCAGCCACACAGGCCCAATCCCGCACGCCTCCATGCACCCGGTGCTGCCACAGGCCTCAGTGGCTGCAGCCATATGGGGACAGCCCCCAGGAAGCTATAGGGCCCCCGGGTAGGAGCCCACGGCCACCCGGATCGGGCTCACCTCCCTCCATAGCCCGACATGGGACAGGGACAGAGGTGCCCCTCTCAGGCGAGCCGGGGGGAAGGCAAAAGCAGAGGTCAGGCCCCGCACAAAAGCCGACAAGCTTACTGAATAAAAACACAAAATAAAGGAGCTTATTAAGCTGTCATCAGTGGGGTAAGTACAGGCAAACAACAGACCCTCCTGCATCAGTGTAGACACCCTCACTGGGCTTTCAGAAAAATAAACACCAGGGCAAAGCCTCGGCCAGAGCGCTATGCGTCACGAACCGAAGGTGCTCAGCCAGGACAGATGCCACCCATGACCTCCCAGCAAGGTCCCTGCTGGCTCCACTCTTCCCAGGTCAGGATGCATAGCTCCTCCTATGCCTTCCTAGTTTTCAGCCCTTTGTGATCACAGTTTTTAGATTGTTTTCTACAAAAAAAAAAAAAAAATCCCTGCTTTCCCACATCAAACACAAGCTCTTCCCCACTGCAGGAGCCATAACCTGGAGGCCACCTCTGCCAGCAGTAATACAAGTGACAGGCTCAACTGCATTACACCAGAAGCAATTTCCAGAGACTTAGTTCTCATCTCTTTCAAGAAGGACTTGCCCAAACTCACAATAGAAAAGTGCAAAAACAAAAAAAAAATCTCACTTTTATGAAGAGCAACAGCAGCCAGCACTTTCCACAGCCTCTGTTTTCCAAAACAAAGAGATGCATGGTTACCTAATGATGCTGGTTGCATCAAGATTACATTTTGCAGTGACTTGGGGCCCTGGGGAAATCAAAACTCCCACTGACACTGGTAGCCATTCGACGAGCTGTTTCTTTGGGCTGCTACATGTCAAAACGAGAAAGGCAGATTTTAGAAGCTCTTGCCACTTCACTGCTATCAAAATGAACATAATCCTTTTGATTCAACCAATTCCTGTATTCACCTTTCCTTCCTGGAGCACTGGGACAATCCCTGAAGAGCACAACACAGGATTTACCCATACATGATTTGAGACGTTTATGTCACTCTTAAGACCTAGTGATCGCTCAAGGTTTTAAATGTTTCTATCTATTGCTGATTGTACACACACATATAAAAATATATAATTTTTGTGTGTACATATATAGACATTTTTTTCTATATAATATATATGCATGCTATTTGCATTTTTATATTTACATTTATCTATATTTACATAAATACATATTTGCTACTCCTGCTCAGCCCAAAAGCATCTACAAACCTGTAACATGCCTCTCCCTAAAAAAAGGATAAGTTCCCTTAAAGTCTTAACCTTTACATTCAATTTTAATCTAATGCCAACCTTGCTGTTACAGGATACATAGAGATGCATGAGAAATTAATTCCTTTTCCTCATTGAAATCTAGAAATCAAGTCCTAATGAGCTTCTCTTGAAAAAGACGTTTATACTGAGAATGCTCAACATCACTCAGGACCATTGCACACTGGGACAAAAACTGTATGCTAAAAGCTGAGAGGCAGAATTTCTGCTGCTGCTGGACACTGAAACTGACAGCAAGCATGGGCAAATTTTAAATATTAACTCTAAATTCACAGCTCTGCCTAGGCTTTTATTTATAAATGTGTTATTATTAATAGCACTGAACTCAGAAGAGTTAGAAGGTACAGGAATTCCATACCTGGTTCTGTTACTAAACATGGAAGTACATTAATAGAAAAACTGGAATGCATTATTTAGAAATACACACATTTGTATATCTGACCGTATCTACTGGTATATCCACAGATACCTCTATATATTTTGTAAGTATGTGTGTGTATACATATCTATATATACCTGCTCATCTGACATATATTATACTGGTTATAATCTTAGGATTTAGTAACGTTATCTCCCTTTTACTCTCCCTGCTTTCCTTATAGCCTGAAGTGGAAAATTCTTCTACTAAAAACATTTATAGCACTTTGAATTTGCATTGCACTGCATAAGCTCAAGGCCTAACCCTGCAAATATTTAGTCACACAAGTAGTCTACTCTTGTAAAGCCTTCCAGTGAAGACAAATAGATCACTCATACAACCACAATTTCAATGGGAAGGCGCTGATATCACTGGAGGCGCAGTTCATTATCTTGTAAATAGCCAGACCAGAATCTACCCTGACCTCCATCCACAGCAGCTGCATTCAGTTCCACTGCCCCAGAAGTTTAACCCTTAATTATGACATTATTTTGCATTACAAAACTATCAAACAATCTCTGTGCACTGTGTTTTCAGAAAAGCTTGACTTGCCAGCATATTCATTAGACCTGCCTGTGCAATTCTTCCTTCTTAGGTGTCTGAGGCATATCACTGTGTACTTTGCCACGGTGAGTTTTAAAATTAGCTTAGGGTCTATCTGTAGCTACACAGTCCAGGAAAAATCAACTCTGTCCAAAATCCATTGTTCCAAATGTGGCCAAAAATGATACAGAGCATGCACGTTCAGCATCTACTACCTAACTTAACTGGTTCAGCTGAGCATGATGAAAAATAACAGCTCCTTCAAAATTAGTCCAGAGTCAATATTAGTATTAGCACAGCGCTCATGAGAACCAGTTCTTGTCAAGCTTTGCATGCCCATCACAGAAAAGAAAAATTGCAATGGGAGTTAGATGCCACAGGGCACCCATATGAGCTAGCAGATGACTGCATGTGTGTAAAAACCCATGAAAGAGACCTTGGAGGGGGAAAAAAAAAAAAAAAACAGCATGCATATCTGACACAGGTACTTCATAAACCAGGGATGCAGCACTTTGAGGCACGGGTCCACCAACACTCTCTATGCCCTTGCAGCAAGCAAAGGGCTGGCAAGCACAGGTTTTTCCAGGAATCTGGGGTGGTCTAAGTCTTTAGCTCAGACAGATTCCATATGTTACCTTGAGCAAGTTATTTATACTTCCTACATCTTGCACTCACTGTCTATAGTAGAAAAGGAACATGAATACTTAGCTTAGCTAGCTACCCCGTATTTGGGGTGGGGATAGACAAAAACTGCAAAAACTACACGCTTTGCTTTGCAATTCAGGTGGCACCACCCCTGTCAGAACTGATTTCTAGGGCAGGTTATTCTAAGGGTAGAGTGGCCTTGTTGACTCCCTGCCACTCGGAAAAAGGCGAGCAGCCAGGGAGAACCTGGCCACATCCAGAAAGCCCAGCAGTGGCCACCCATCTCCCCACACCACCACGCTGAAGGAGCGGTGCTGGGCTCCCCCAAAGGAAACCGGATGAGGTTGCAAGTCATCAGCTCCCATAAAGGAGGCAGAAATTCAAACCAGAGTCTTCTGGAATGATTTACATGGCACATAAAACAGAGAGGCAATCATAGACATCATTCAACAAATGATTGGGATTAGTTTTATGAATGCCGTCTTCAAAAGTGAGTGAGGAGGATGTAGTCCTTTTAACTAATTTGGCGGCATGTGCTCTTGCCTTATGGAAATCCCTTCCTGCCAACAGCTTTTGCAAGTTGAACAACCTCTGCCATCCCATGCAATTCAATGGGAAAAGATGGTTTTGGCGACTCAAGTGTCAAGATGTACAGCTTGCCTTACAGTGACACGAACGGTTAGAGTTGGTCTGCAATTGTATCGGCTCTGTGCTTCCAGCAGCTCTGGTGTTCTTGTTAACAGATCCTTTCTTCACTCTTAAAAGTGCAGGATAACATCTGGGCCTTTTGGGAAGCAGTCTTGCAATAAAGAAGCACTTTGTGTAATTCTTCTTTCCTCGCCAAACCGCATCTGTCTGCTCCCTCTGCCCTTCTCCACTCCACCCCGAGCTCCTTGGGGCTGTGGGGACACGTGTTAGCAGCAGCCAGCTGTCTCCACCGAGCCATCAGTAGGTGGCACTGCCTGCTTTTCTCTCTCCACCCATACAAATGTCCAGTGCTGACATCCCAAATCGACCAACACCAACGACTTCAAAAGACGCCCAAGTGACTTAGAGGCCTCGTCTCCTGCCAAGCACGCCTTGGAAACGGCAAGCAGAGACATTGAGAGGACAGGGCATGATGCAGCTCCATCCCTGCTGGGATGAAGCAGTGGCAGCGGCTTTCCAAGGAGAAGGAGGTGGTGAGCAGCAGTGGGAACCTCCCAGCCACCTCACCAGGATTCGGCCTGCCCAGGGCCTGAAGATCCTCCGATCCTACTGTAGTTAAATGGATGGCGTCAGGCTGGTCTGCCATTGTGTGCAGTGGCCTCACTTTAGTCAATATGTCCTAAGAGCAGCTCAAAGGAGCTGCTTTAAAAAAGCATTAGAGGAAAAATCTCAGCCCCAGACTGGAAGGTTAATTCCCATTAGGTATGCTGCCAGCAACTGAGACACTCTGCAGCCTCACCCCAAACTGAGAAAGCCCCAGTCAGTCACCCACCACTTGGTAGCAGCAGCCAGGCCAGCCATCCCCAGATCTCCCACGGTTAAGTTCCAGTCAGCTGCAAATAAAGGCCAGTGGCTGGGCATCCTGCACCATGGCAGCAAGGTTTGTCATCCGGCTTCCTGCACCATTGGCACCACAAAGGGGACGTGGTGCCCACCCGCAGGTGACAGGGAAGAGGTCCCTGAGCAGCTGTTTTCACCATGGCTTCATGGCTCGATGTCCCCTTCCCCCTGCATTTTGTGAAAACAACAACGGAGTCATGCAAGAAGGACAACGAAGGACCAGACCCTTCAAGAGTCTTTCCTATGCAAACGTGTTTGCTCTGGAAATTAATTGTATATTGACTTTCTTCACACTTGGAAAGACTGTCTACTTCCACCTGGAATAAGCAAACTTCATACAAAGCTTCACCACTTGAATTCTCATGCTAAAAATAAGACTGTGCCCTATCCCACTGACTATGCATATGTATAGGGAAGCCATCAGGGTAAAAAGTTTGTTAATTATCACTTGTAAGGAGAAGAAAATCAGATTTTAAATTAGGTATTTAAAAATATGATCAGCTAGCACGTCTTAAGTGCTACTGAGCTTGTCAACAGCGAGTGGCGTGTTATTTTTAGTACTATTTTATTCAGTGAATTTTCTAGGGCGATAAATATTCTCTCTGTAATCAGGGCCGTTCAAAATCAATCAGTAACAAATGCACTAGTCTGAACGGAATCAATTCGTATAGGCACTGCTTTGACATCGGAAGCCAGCTGGTGACTTAGCGTTGATGCCATCTCAGTATTCCACTGCTCGTGTTAACCTTAAAGGAGAGCTAAATAAGCCAAACGAAACGGCCCTGTCTGCGCAGGCAGCAAACTGCAGGATGTGTTAGCAGCTGTTTTCTCCCATTGTCTTCAGACAAAGCCAGCACTTTCCGTTGAGCTTTTGTGTTTGTTTTTAAGAAAGTGGTAGCTCCTTCTTAAATGAATCATTGTGAGCCTACGCGAGAAGTGCTGATAAATAGCTGTCAAAAAAATAAGCTTGCACTTTTCCAAACGTCTGCAGTTTCAAACCTTCCTTCCCTGCTCTTCTGCTTCAGCAATGCAAAGGAGGAAAGAATTCCTCCAAAGAACAGCTTCTGCCCATGAATGGCAGCACCCTTAATTCTGATACTCCGGGGCTATAATTACATTATTACAGCAAATCAAACATTGCCTTTGTGTCTTTACAATCGCGCCCATTGTTTGAAATTAACTGCAAATGGTTTGATTTTCTTGCCTTCCTCCAATACGGGCAGGGAGGAATTAAAGCGCACTAAATCATCTTTTGCACTAAACGCACGGAAAAGCTGCTCCAGGCAGCAGCATTTGAACTTTGCGAGAAAAGAAACCGCAGCACGGGGGGAAAGGAAGAGCTCAGGCACCGCGTTTGACACGGAGCGACTGCAAAGCAATTAGCGGGCCGCTAAATCCTCTGGTACAATAAATCAGTGACCCGCTTCCCCCTCTTCCCCAATGCCCTTCGTTAGAAAATCAACTTAACGAACACCCCTCCCTTCCCTGCTCCCCAGTAAATGCATTTCCACCGCAGCCTGCACCTGCGCTTCCCAGCGGCTGCAGCGGGGCACGGATGCTTCAGCGGGAGGGGAGAGGGATTTTGGGGAAGAGCAGAGCACGTAGAAGCAGAGAGGAAGGCAAGCTGCCCCTGCATCGGCACTGCCCGGTGCGAAACCACTCTCCCTCTCGCCGTTTTTTCTTTGGATGGACTTGATTCACCACATCTGCTGGGGCTGACACATCTGGCTCCATCCCCAGGCGGAGGGCACGGTGGATATGTCAACATGTTGTCTGGAGGCAGTGGTACATTCTGGAAAGCGCTCTTCCCCCCCCCTCTATCATATATCGTACAATAATCAAGTGTTTTAAAAGGATGGCTAAAGGAAAGGAAAAAAAAAAAAAAAGCTGATTTTGACAAGAGACAGGCCAGAATGGGAACTGCTGAGACAGTAAAGAACAAGTCTGTTATCTTACAAACTACACTTCAGGCTGTCAGCTGCCAGAGATTTACAGGAAAAGCCCCTTTCCTCGGACAGAACCTACACGAAACTTCCCTTCCAGCACGAGAAACTCACCGACATATTCCCCCAATTAGTCCTGGCCCCCAAGCAGGTGGCAGCGGGCAGGCAGGGAGCAGTCCCCATCCTGCCCTCAGCCAAGCCAAACCGGGCTGGCTTGGGGGTGGCAGCCCCCTGCCAGCTGTTGGGAACATCTGGCTGGTACCTGGGGATGCGGGGAGCGGCTCGCAGGGGTAGGGGTGAAGGCAGTGAACTCCCGGGCTGCGCTTGCCTGGTCAAAAGCCAGAAGAGAGGGGATGAGATGGTTTTGGCTTCTGAACCCATTTTCTTTCCCTCAGCCGCAGACCCCGACAGTGATTTCTAACCCCAAACAGGGCCCTGGGCCGGCTGAAAACAAGGAGAGTTTCAGCCTTGAGGCCAGCAGGTCGCGTCGCCTTTCAGATTTGAACACAGCCGTCATCAACTGATTTCCCGTTGCTCGTCAGTGCCCATTTTCCTCCCCTTCTACCTCTCCAGGATGACACCAGAGACCTATTCCCGGCCCAGAAGGCTGCCCCACCGTGCCCAGATCCCGCCTGAGTTTTTTTTTTTAGTGTCCTTCCAAGGTAACATCTTCTCAAACAGCCAGCCCCCGCTCACACCGCAGCAACCTCGGGCTGCCCTACAGCGAGATATGGCCAGAGGAAAGGTCGGTGATTTAGGGGGCTCCCCGCTCACCCCTGCCACGCTGCCTCGCTGCTCAGGCTGATGGAGCCGGGGGGGGGGGGGGGGGGGGGGGGGGGGACAGAAAAAGAAAACGACAAAATCGCAACGAAAGCGAAAAAAAAAAACGTGTTTCTGATTTAAGAGTAATCTATTTTTAAACGGGGTGGCATGTAAGTATGAAGCCCTAATTAACGAGCACGCGGGATTGCTGCCCGCTGCAGTGTTTTCCCAGCACGGAGCCCGGGCGCACTTCTCTCCCCGGTGCCTCCAGCGGCCCCGCTCCGAGCCCACCTGCGGCAGGGCCCGGCCACCCCTTTTCGGGTCCCCGCACCTCACCTTCCGTCCATCTGGCGAGGAGCAGCAGGTAGTTATAAATTAGTCTCTCCAGAACGGAGATTTACCCCCGAGGAGGACGCAGAAAAAAACGCAGTGTGGCCACGGGTGCCTACCCAAATGACCTGCGAGTTTCAAAGCGCACACAGCTCGACCCCAATCGCTTGGCACTGAGCAAGGAGAACAATTTCGGGGAAAAATCCCCTCGGTTTTACAACAATGGGGCGTACCGCCTGCCGCCAGCTCAGTCCATAAGGATGGCTGCACCCGACAAAACTCATCACAGCAACAGAGGAGCACACCACATCCTCACTGGGAGCACAGCTTTTTGTAGAGGGTCTTATTGTCTTTATGCACTGGTTAGAGCTGGCACCGCAGGGGAAAGCATATGGAAATGGAACGAAGGAAGGCAGGAAGGAAGGAAGGAAAAGGAAGGAAGGAAGCAAGCCTAATATCTATTTTCTTGTCGTGGGTAAATCACGACTCCCCTCTCTTTGAGCAGTATGTGAAACTCGAGAGCTTTGATCGCTGGGATCTGAAGTTCTCGTGGGGGAGCTGGTACCCCTGCTGCTGCTGAAAAAGAAACACAGAACTCCTTTCCTCGATTCAGTTCAAAAAGCGCCTACTGCGAGACCGCCTGCTCCAACGCTCATTTTCTGTCCTACTGCAGCCTTCGCGCTACGCGGAACGCAACGAGGAATTTCCATGGCAGCATTTACATCCGAATGGACCCGCGGAGCTCCACGCCGACTCCTACCAGCCCAACTACGCGGCGTTTGGGGCAAGGGGAGCGGTGTCAGCCGGGAACCCAAGGACCCGTCCGGGCGCCGTCGGGGTATCCCCTCCCGGAGGCAGTGGGCTTGCCTCCCCGGCGGCCTTTTTATTCCCACGTCCAGCCAGCGCTTTTCCACCTCCCCGTCCTTCCGAAGCCCTCACCCACCGGAGAGGATAGTCACGGGGAAGAGCGAGAGGGAGGAAAGCCGGCGGCGGGTCGGCCCTGCACCCGTCGGTGGGGTGGGACCGCGCCGGTCCCTGCGCCCTGCCCCGGCTCGGGGGCGCCCCGTCGGGGGTCGATCGCCCCCGGGGAAGGAGCGGGGGGCCGCGGGCGCCCTACCTGCAGGACGTTGGCGTGGCGCAGCCGCTGCAGCAGGATCATCTCCTTGACGATCTTGTAGGCGGCCAGGCGGTAGCAGTCCCCCAGCGCCGAGAACTGCCGCACGCAGTGGGCGACGTCGTGCCCGCCGAAATCCACCGCCTTCAGCGCCACGGCCAGCGAGCGGTTGAGCACCGCCTTGTACACGGCTTTGGTGTAGCCGGAGCCCAGGTACTGCACGCCGCTCACGTCGCGGATGTCGCGACAGCCCAGCAGCGGCGGCTCCAGCGACAGCTCGCCCGAAGCTCGGCCCCGGGGTTGCCCCGCCGCCGCCGCCGCCCGGCTCCGAGGCGCCCCCGGCCGCGGCTGCTCCGCCGAGGAGCGCGGCGGGGCCAGGTCCATCAGGCGCCGCTCCCGGGGCCGCAGCGCCCGGCGCCCCCCCGCCGCCGCCGCCGCCGCCCCCCGGTGCTGCCGGTAGCGCAGCACCTCCTCGTAGCGCTCCTGGAGCTGCCGAGCCAGGGCAGCGGCGGCAGCGGCCTCCTCCTCCTCCTCCGGGGGCTCCGGGGGGGGGCCCGGCGGGGAAGGGGGCGCCCCGTCGCGGGGCGGCGGCGGGGGGGGGTGCTCGGAGCCGGGGATGAAGAGCACGTTGAGCAGGGTGCCCAGCAGGAAGGCGAGGCAGCAGCCGGCAGCCACCGCGATCTTCCTGCGCCTCATCGCCACCTCGCTGCCGGCTTCTCCAGCCTCTCGGGTCTCTCTCCTCTCGCCCCTTCCCCGCGAACCGGCTCCGGGGGTTGTTATTATTATTTTTTTTTCCGCCCCCCCCCCCCCCCTCCCCGGTTTTGCCGGGGCGCTCAGCCGGACCTCACCCCCTTACGGCGCTCCTGCATGACACTTGCCTCCCTGCTTTTAAGCCTCCCAAGCACTTATTATTAGCGGGACCGGAGGAGGGCGGGGGGGCGGGGGGGGATCCCCGGCTCGCTCCCCCCGCTGACGCTCCCTGATTGACAGCCCGGCCCCTTCCAGCCGCCCGGCCGAGCTGCACGGGGGCCTGGGAATCGTAGTCCCCCGGAGAAGCCCCGCCGGCCTCCGGCTAGCCCGGGAGCCGGGACTACATCTCCCAGGCTCGGCCGAGCCCCCCGGCGGGGAAGGAGCGGGGCGGGCCGCCGGGGGGAGCGGGGCGGAGCGGGGCGGAGCGGGCGGGCGGCACCCCCCGACGGGAGCCGCGGCTCCGGCCCCGCTTCTCGGGCTGGGGTTGGGGTTTTGGGGGGCTGCAGGTCCTTCCCACGCGTGCCGTGGCGCCGAGCATCGCGCCGGGACGCGGGGGATGCTCCTGCTGCGCCCCGCCGTGGCTGCGCGGGGCCCCCCCGCACCAGGGGCCGCCCGTTTCCCACCTCTTCCCCCCCTAAAATAAAGGGGCCGCGGCTCCCTCCCGGCACCTCCGGCAGCAAAAGGGCCCGGCACACGGCCGGGGCTGCAGCTACAAATCACGGCCTCGCCGGGGGGTAGCCCCTTCCCCGCTGGAAATGTGAATTGCAGGGCTGAGCGCTAATGACACGGTTATCCATCAAGCCCACATTACGATGCTGTTAGCAACTAATTAACAAATACAATCAGCCCGAGAAACTTCCACAAAGGCAAGTCCATCAGCAAGAGAAAAGCCGTAAAAGAGTCAGGCGAGGCAAAGTTCGCCACAATAGGAGCGGTAAATCATTTCCAAGAAGGGAAAGGGCCAAGCCATTTAGGTAATACACATCGGGGGGACACACACACAATCCAAAAAAAAAAAAGAAAAAAGAAAAATCGGCCCGGAGGCTCAGCCTCCGCTCCGCGCTGCTCCGCGACCGCTGCGCACCGCCCCCGGCCTCGCTCCGCCCGTCGGGGCGGTGCCACCTGCAGCCCCCGGGGAGCCGCCGGCCGGGCTGCCGTTATTTTTTTTTCGTTTTTTTTCCCTTTTTTCCCCTTTCTCTAATGGTTTCTGCTCTTATCTAACGGGAGCAGCGCTTTGCCGATCAGCCGTGCCGGGGCGGCTTCTTCGCAGCTTTCCGCAGCCCTGCGGTCAGTGAGATTTCACGGGTACAGAGGGGGACGGGTGGATTTTATTTTATTTTTTTTTTGCCAAGTAAGCGGGTTCGTAACGCCGTTAAACGCGCTTGCAGAGAAGCCGGGCCACCTGCAGCCCTCCCGGTGTTGATCGGGACCCCCCCAACACGCCCGCAGGCGGCGGGAGACTCGGGTTGCCTCGCCGTGGCCTCGGACGTGCGGCGGACCTCCCCGGTGCGGAGGCCGCCCGGCCTCTCCGGAGGGGCCACCGGGCTCCCCCGGGGCCACCGAGCACCCCTGAGGCCACCGGGCTCCCCCGGGCACCCCGAGGCCACCGGACGATAGCATCCAGCCGGCCATCGCCGTCCTCCCCGTCGAGGCCAGCTTGGGGAGAGGGGAGGCTCGGCCGTCCTCCTGCACCCCCGGGTGGTTTGGGGGTGAGCCCCCCCCGTCCTGCTGTGCCCGCGGGACGGAAGGAGAGGGTTTGTCGGCTCCCTGAGGAGGTTTTGAAGGAGCCTTCCCCTGCCCTCGGCCTCTCCCGGCAGCGCCTGGCGACGCGGAGGCTGCGCGCCCGCCGCCGGCCGGCCGTGCTTGCGCGGGTTACGGCAGCAAAAGCCGACTGCAAACCAGCTGCCCCCGGCGCACATTAAAGCGGGCCACCTGTTTTCCACATCATGCCTCATCTCAAAGCCGGTTTTCTTCATTATATCGCTCCCGACAGATACCATGAAATACATCGCTCATTTAGATATGGGAGCCGACCTCTGGAGGACGACTTGCGCCGAGCGCTTTGATGTCGGGAGCCGGATTTCAAAAGACAGAAAAAAGCCGCTTCCATGGTTCTAATTACCCCGCGCCCGGGCCTGCCGCTGATTAGGGCGGCACGGCTCGGCACGGCCCGGTTAAAACGCGCCGCCCGAAAAGAGCTCGGCAAACAGCCCCTGTGGGCCCGGCACCAGCCGGCTGCTCGGAGCAGGGCGGGCAGGAGGTGTGGGAGCGGGTGCCCCCTGCTCCTGCCCCCAGGCTTTCGCAGGATGCTGCCCCAAAAGCGTTTCAGGGCTCGGCACCACTCGGGCGCACATGCGAGCCTCTTATCTGGGCAGCGGGGTTGGGAAAGCTGAGTCACTGCGGAGGGAGTGGGGACGAAGGGGCTTTTTTGTTCAGTGTGCAACAGGCTGTGCTTGATTTGATCCTCACAGCCCCTATTTCAATCGATATTCCTAAAGCCAAGGGATCAAACGCAGAGAAATTAAAACCATGCTACCACGCTAAATAAGATTAAGGTCGTGGCAATATATTGACTGCTCCCAGAGGAAATCATTCTGCTGCTGCAGCAGCCAGAGCCCTCCCGGAGGCCAATCTTGTGCTTCAGGATGGTCAAGAGCCTGCGTCGAAACCCTGCAGGGGGTCACCTTTAGTGCCTGTGCTCCTGTCCCCCTGGGCTCCCAGCCTGGCTGGCTGATGGAGGCCATGAACTTGGCCAGGCGAAGCCCAGCCATCTTTGTTTTCAGGCTCCCAAGCTGGTATTTGCAAGCAGGTCTCACTGTTCATCTTGAGAGATCATAGAATCATAGAATATCCCGAGCTGGAAGGGACCCACAAGGATCATCGAGTCCAACTCCTGGCACCACACAGGTCAACCCAAAAATTCAGACCATGTGACTAAGCGCACAGTCCAAACGCTTCTTAAACTCCAACAGATGTTGACTCCAGGCCCAAAAAATAGGAGTGCCATATTTTCAAGCATGGGTAGCTTCGGGATCTCAGTTGAAAAACAAGACTGGAAACATGTTTGTGGGAGCTGGGATCTGTCGGAGCTTCTGCTGGGGAAGTTTGTTCTTCCTGAAGTGCTACATAGTCACACTGCTCCCCTTCAACGCTTTGGAGTTAATTTTGTTTTTTGAAAGGATTTCATAACCTTTTGAATTCCTGGCCACCTGTTCTGGCTGTTTATGTGGAAGTGGAGCTTTTTTTGGAAAGCCCAGCCTCAGCCATGAGGCCCGAAGTCCCTCAAAAACACAAGCCCATGTCCTCATGCCTATTCAGTGAGGGCCCTTCCATGTCCAAACACTGCGTCATTCCCTGCTCTGCCAGGGTCTTGTCAGCCTTCAGCTCAGGGTGGAAAGCCTCTCATTCCTCAGGGATACAGGGCCAGAGGCAGGCCTTTGCACATACATATTTTGTAGTCTTTAGTAAGTGTTCTTACATGGCAAAATCTTTATAATGCTCTTTACTTTAAACAAGATCTCCCCCTCTCTCTCTCTCTCTCTCTTTTTAAATGCTGTTTCTTCCTTTCCTCTCAGGAAACCCACCCCTTGTATATTTGAAGCAAGCTGAGATGCAGCCAATTGTATTAGTTCTGGCTGGAACAAAAATGCATAATGAAACATTGAATGTGTGGTGTGAGTCCAAAATAAATGGTCACTAGCAGAGCCAGCAAAAACCTGCAAGTACAGACAGTCTGAGAAAAGGAAAAGCTTGGACTCTACCTACAGTGCTCTACAGTTTTTCCAAAGGGAAAAATGAGCTCTGGCTTTAGAGAGCTTGGGGAGAGATGCTGGGGCACTGTGCCTTTTTTGATTGCATTTATCAATGGTGACGATTCTTGCATTTTTTATTTTTATTTTTATTTTTTGTGTGAATACAGCATCTGTAAGTGGGTAAAGGTGTTTTATCTCTTATCCTGTATTCTCAAAGTACAGCAGCTTGGTTTTTATGTGCCAGATGTCAGTGTGCCCTGATTCTTCACCAGTCAGTCAGGATTAAAGCTGCCCTGTATCAGAGAGGTGTTACGAGGATAACTCTATTAATGCATGTGGAAATCTGGTACTGCAGCAATAAAGGCCCTGTAAATATTTACACAGACAGAGCGAGCTCATGGAAATTTTACATTATTAGCTTAACTTCATTACAAGGAAGTAGTTTAGAAAGTCACTGGTATATGACATGCACTTTTATTTTTAATTAAACATTGACAACATACTCAGTGCTGTTTCAAGCCACAGGACTCGGAGAGCTGCTTGCTGTTCTAAATATTTTACAATCTGCGGGGAAATATCAAGTCTCAAGCAAAGGAAAGAAGTAACATAGCTGCCTTAAGAATAAATCTTCCCAGTCAGACCTTTTACACTTCTAAGAGTTAATAAAATAGCAGGTACAGGACAACCAGAGGATATAATTTATTTGGACATTCAAAAGCCTTTTGATAAACACCCATACAAGAAACTGTTAAGGAAACTTGGTAACCACAAAGTGAGAGGTAAAGTCCTGTCATGGATAAAAATCTGGTTATAAATGGGTATGGAATAAATGGCCAATTCTAGTAGGGAAAGAGATTAATAATGAGGTGCCCCAGAGATCAGGACTCAGAACAATATTGTTTAATGCTGCATTAATAACCTGGGGGTGAACAGTGGAGTGGCAAAAGTTGATGTCAATAGAAAAGCAATTAGCTTAGGTCAGGAGCAACATCAGAAGAATTTAATAAAATCACAGGACCATGTGCAGAAGTATGAAGGCAGCTTGGAAAGTACCTTCAAAACTTACAACAGCACTACCATTCCTCGCGGTACACTGGCACCATCCCCCATCCGTACAAGGGTAAGGGTAGGTAAGCTGGGGACAGGCAGGTGTTTGCAAGTCTCCAAGTCTGCTTTTTCACTCCTCTCAGTGGCTGCCCAGCTCTCATAGTTTGTAACGCCAGAGGAACACCTGAGCTGCTGTATGGCAAGCCCCTCTACCAGTCTGTGAATAACGTCCCTGTGAGCTTCTCCAGCAACTGTTTAAGAAAGGTCACATGAGTTCCCATGGCTGATTCTTCCCTGAGGACATGCCAATGGCTCTAGGTCACTTCTCACTGGCATTTTAAGAATTACGTGTTTGGTCCGATGAAAGTGGCACGGGAACAAGCTTCAAGTCCGCTAGGTCTACAGACATCAGCTCCTGGATGCTGCCTGGCAGCAAGGAAAACGAAACCCAGCAGCACAGCTGGGGTGCAGCTATCTGTGTGCAAACAGCAGGCCCATCCTCTAGAGCTACGCAGGGTAAACGCACAGGCAGCTGTCTGAACTTAGAGCCCGTGGGCTTTCGGGTGGGTTGTTTACTATGTGGCTTTTTCTTCCCACTGGTTTCGCTCTTGCGGTGTGGCTGTGCTGTGCTACCCCTCGTTGCTGCAAACTGCAGCGTCCCAGCCTAGCAAAGGCCTGAAGTCTCACTGCAAGCTGTTTGTTTTGAGTCTGGTGCACAGACAGATGTACTTACCAGCAGTCTGGACAACATTTGATGGTATCTTTGTGTATCCTGATTGCTGCCAGTCCTCTCTTCCAACTGCTCTGTCTTCTCTGCAGTGCTGCCCAGACACAGCGCAGGCTCTGATGGCTTTTGAAGGCAATGACATTCATGGAAACTCAAACTGCTGTTCTTCACAGGGCTTTATTATTGTTTTGTTTTTAACCAGTGGGTCATTTCCAAGGATACTATTCTGGAAAAGAAAGCAACTCATAAAGAAAGATTTTTAAAAATCCTCTTGATATGACTTGTAAAGTGTTTTGAAGTACCAGCCACAAAATAAATTGTTTTTAAATCCCCTCTTTCAGCTGATGATTTACATTACATTAGAACCGCCCCACACCCCATCATCAGGACCCCGCTGTAGTTGGTGGGGCGTAAACGCAGCTCACCGGGGGCTCTGCTCCCAAAGGGAACTAGAAGGCATCGCACCCCAGGGGAGAAGCGGAAAGTCCATGTGCCGGTGAGAAGAGCCTTGTCTATGACCCTGCAGCACCGAGGAGGCAACCCAGGGCCCATTCCTCTCAGTTCTTGTCCCTGCCAGTGATTCCCACAGCCTTGCTTTGTGCAATCCAAGCTCAACATGGCTTGAGTGCACTCTTGGGTTTCTTACTTTTACTTTTTTTTTTTTTTCATAATCTAAAATAATAAATAATAATAAAAACATACACATAATATCCATTCAGCCTAATTAACAATAACCCCCTAGTTCAATGCAGGGGAATTGGCTCCAGTTGTGAGTAGGCTTCATTTATGGAGCTTTATGAACTGGCATCAGCTGAGGACCTGCTCAGAAGTGAAGGAACAGCTTCAGCAGCCCTGGGGCTAACAACCCAGCATGTGTGACCAGTGATGCTGCCAAGGATGAGGTAGGAAAGGAGCTATGTGCCAGGGTTGTGTGTTGTAGTTGCTGCCAGTCCTGGGTCATATTTCTCTCTGACCACATATCACTGTGTTGAGTTATTATGGGAAACAAGATGTTCAGGCCACAGTGTGATAAGTACGGTGCTACACGAGCAGTAATGCAAGCATGAAGGTCACTGAATATGTTGGGATTGCTGGTTTAAAATTGGTGTATTTTACCATTTGCACCATCAGTTTTCTCCATAAGTAAGATCCAAAGAGAAGCTTTGAGAACTTGTTTGGAGGAATCCAAATAGTCCAGAGTCTGGGGCAACTCATTGTTCTAGGTATGCTGCAGCCTTAAAGTAAGAAAACAAGTATTTGACCTCAAAACACCGAGGCAGAGCCCTGGTGTTTCCCTGGAAGTGGCTGCCCTCTGCCTGCCTCGCTGCCCCGGTGCAGTGGGAGGAACTGCTGCCTCGGCTCTGCTTTTGTTGCTGACCTCCCCAGGCTCCTGGCTGGCCCAGCTGATACCTGCCCTTCACACAGGCTTTGAAACCCTTTCTCGCCCAGCTCCTCCATTGCAGCCTGCCTGGAGGTGCGGGGTTCCCCTGCCATGCCCGTCCCACAGTTCGCCACAGCCATCCATCAGGGGCACTGCCAGCCACCACTGCTGCTCCTTCCTCCTGCCAGCTGAGAAAATAGGAACCATTTTCAACCCCAGCCTCATTCTCCGGGCTTTGAGGACCACGGTGGCCTGAGCCACTTCCAGCAGGGCAGTACTGATTCATTTCCTCCTGACCCCCAGGACAATTATCAAAAGCTGGCATTTTGTTAATCCAGGCATGATTAATCACCACCAGTGTTTTGATTTTAATTACTCTGTTTCCATAGTCTTTAAGAGCTTTAGGATCTGTGAGTTTTTATATGTGGTTTTAGAAGATACCAATGCTGATATTTTGCCAGGCCATAAAATCCTTTGCAGCAGTAGTAGTTTTTTAGAGGGCCTAAAATGTTTTGGATTAAAATCAGGACAAAAATGCAAGGGCCAGACTGAAGAGGTACAGAAGGAGGTTGTCTGACTCTCGGTTGTTTCAGCAACACAGAGCAATAGAAAGGATTAGGAGCAGAGTATTTTGTGCAGAGAAAATGATTTCTTGCCATCTACCAGTTTGCAAAAACATGGCAAAAAAAAAAAAAAAAAAAGACCTGAATCTGTAATTTCTTCCTTTGCCTTTGATATCAAGCAACCCCCAAGGATGCTGGAAGGACAATCACAGTAGATTTTGTCAGAGATTTGAGTGTCATTATGTGGTACTTTCTATGAGAATACCCAAAACTGCACCCAGGAAAGATGTCAGGTCATTTCACAGCCTCTCATTTGAATAAACAAGACATTTGAATTGTTTCTCAGAGTCACTTAAAAAAAAAAAAAAAAAAGCATGTGAAAATGTCAGAGAATTTCCTCTTTTTGTTTCCCACCCAAATACAAAATCAAATAAAAGCAAACACATGGGACACAAATATAGGAGCAGCCTCCTCTGCACATATTCTCTGTGATACACAAGCTGTTTCCAGATGTACGGATTACAACTCAACCAACTGCTGCTTAAAGATCAGCCTTAGGATATTGATAGAATGCCTCACCAAGTCAGAAACTGCTGTGAAAACTGATGTGCTTGGTGGTCAGGCTCCCCCCTCCTGCAGTGATGCTGCTGGCTGCACCCGTTTGGTGACCTGTTGCCATATCTTCACTCCAGCGAGGTGATTTTCAGGCCTCCCAAAGTATGGATTTAAAGTCCCTGGAATGTAATTACACATTAACAATTAAATATGGGAATTTTTCTTTCAGTTTTCAGTCTGAATATTTTTAAACCAACTGTTGCTATAATGTAGGAAATGTATAACCCTGACAGTAAGAGCAATGAAGGATACTCATGATAGAAAAAAAACACAGCATCAACTCTACAAAAAGTGTAAAAACCAACTGCCTGCTAAAGGCAGAGTACTTAAAAACATTTCAGGATTTGCACACAAAAACAGGTCAGGATTTTCACACATCATGTGGCTGCACATCTCTCATAACAAATTTTGCTAATTGGACATTTCTGTGTGCAACTGGATGAGACTTTTCAGACATAAATACTCATGCAGTAACACTGATTACATGTGCACTACAGCATCACTGTGCTTGTACAGGGCTCCTGCCCTAGGCTGTAGTTGTTCTTACTGACTTAACACAGTGCTTAATATTTCTGGAATATGCTTCAGTGCTGGTCCCATATTTTTGAGTGATATTGATCTGAACAAGACTAGAATGAGGTTCTTGGGGCTGTACAAGAGGCCCTTTGGCGTTGCAACAGCCAGCCGCACAATGTACTATCACTTGCAGGGTTTGCATCTTCATGTCATGCACAAGGGGAGGCTGGGTATCCTAGGAACAAGAATTGCCTACCGAATGGGCTCAGGACAACCACTAGGCTGAGAAAAGAGCTGCTTAAGGTCATCAGCGAGAACAGAGAGCAATATAGAGTTAGGTGCCCTGTTCATGGTTAAAAAGAGATGTCTCTGCACTTGGGATTCAGACCCTGAGACACCCCTGAGCAGGTGGCTCCTGTGAAAAATCAGAAATCAAGGCTCTGGACTGTGACTTTATCATGTCACCTGCAATGCAGGAGACCCACATACCTAAATCCCTCTGCTGCCTGACCAGGGTCTGTCCCTCGTCCATCTCCTTTTGCTGCAGTGCTCTGCAGGAGAGTAACTACTCACACATGGGATTCCCCCCATCATGGCTACTCAGATTGGGCCCTATATTAAAACTTATTACAGAAATTATTCTGTACTGCAGTGTTTTTTATCAGCTGCTGCATAAGGGAATTTGGAATTGGTCCCTGGTCCAACAAAACGTTGAGCAGAAGAGAAGACACAGAGACACGCAGCACATGCATTTTCAGCAGCTGTGGCACGTCCACGTCTAAGAACACAAAAGGTGGATTTGAAAGACAGTTTGCTGATGTCGGCTTTGGGAAACTAAGTGCACTGACTCATGGACCCAGGGGCAACACGGCACTTCGTGTGAGGCCGGCTGAGCCCTGAGGACGGTTGCAGAGCGAGGCCCTCTCCACAACACAGAGAGGCAGAGGGATGACAGAGCGAGGCAGCAATGCCGGGTGCTCCCACCTGCATGGGTCTGCACACGTTTGGCTGATAGAGGCTGATGTGCCACAGGGTTTAGGCACCCCTGGGTTAAGGTTCAAAAGGATTTCTGAGGAATTTTCAGACTCTAAAGACCATTAAACAGCTGAATTTGGGGAACTAGTGCTTAGAGAGAGGGGTTAATGACTACATCCCTCTATGGAGGTGTTTTTGTCAGAGCATTTTGCAGATGCCTTGTGGGTGTATCCTCAGTCAAATGCAAACTTTGCAGGGTGCTTTTTATGGCAGTCTTTCTCTAAATCATAATAACTACCAGCCAATAAAGTCAACAGTGTTGTTTTGCAAGTAGAAAAGCTGTCTACTTGTTTAACAAAACACTTCATCTTTTCTTCATAAAATATTCCTTGATAATTTGTTTCTATCTGTCCTGAGATTTTTTTTTATTTATTTTTTAATACTGTTATTAGGGAAAAAGAACTTAAAAAATATTTTAGTCCTCAAATGTAGGTCAAAGTCTGGAGCCACATTTGAATCTAGCACAGTCATGTTGATCTCAACTGTTTTTCCAGAAACGCTGAGCATTTTGTATTCTCTGAGCACCCCAATGGGCTGAAAATATTCCTGAGAGATTAGTAGGCTCTCAGCTACTGCTCCAATTCACAGAAATTAAACCTTCCATCATCTGGTTTTTATATTTGGAAAATGTCAGCTATACTTCCTATCACGTATATTGTTGCTTCAATGCACTGAGCCTTCTGTGAATTTCAAAACACATAACTCAGCTCTCAAGCATTTCTTTTGTAAATATTGATAATGGTTTCAAGTTCTTTATTAAATAACTTTTTAATGAGTTTGAGGACAAAGAACTATTTTTTCACAGTCTCATGAAGATAAGAATCATAACATATCTTTCTGTACCACGGAACACATGGTTCTCAATACCTCATTGTATAGCATAGGTTTCCTCACTTTAAAAAAGCTTACTTTAAGAGAGAAAAAAAAAAAAAGGTCCAGAATTATAAGAAATAAAATCTGACCAGGTCATTCTAAAATGTCTGAAATCACATGCAAATTCTATGTGACACCTTTGCAGGTCAGTGTGTGCTGCCATTTGGAGCAGCATTGGAAGGTCCCTTTACCCTTTAAATCCACCAGTAAGAACAACTACAAAATGCCACAGTCACTCCTAATGTGGTTCAGTGCATAGACCTCTCTTGCTGAGCATTATTTATTGCCTGCATTTTCACCAGCAAAGATCCCTGTGCATACACACAGGATCGAAGACAATAAAATATTATGGAGAGGTTCAGCAGGGGAGGTTTCCAGGGAGAGGTTTTTTATCAGTTTACAGGCATGGCCAAAGTACTGCAGGGGAGTTCCTCTTCAGAACAGGCTGTAAACAATTTACATTGGGTAGGTAATAGGAAGTCTTTAGAGTGCCTTGAAAAATATTAACTTATAGGAGTTCTGACCTCTGTCTTCTAGACCTGGTCCAGAGGACTCCAGAGGACTGGTGTTTACTAGTAAGCATTCGGCTTTCTAGGAAAATGCATGCTGTCAGGGAAAGTAAGGTTATTATTTTAATACATTTCAATTAAAAGTTGGACTACGCAGAGGTATCTTAAATCAAATATGCTGTACAACTAATTTTCTTTCAAAAAAAAAAAGTTTACCTTTGAACTTAAAATGTTGCCTTCAGGCATATAATATTCCAGCCAGCTGTAGTTTAAATGCATGGTGCGGGTTCCATAGCTTGCTTCTTCATTCAACACTCAAAACCATTCATGTTTCCTAAGCAGAATTAAAAGCCAGCTAGGAACAGATTACCGGTCCCCTGATATTAGCCATTCTTCTCACACGTTCCCTTGAAGACTTTCAGGTCTAATAATAACATTTTCCTGTACTGGTCCTATTGACAGCTTGAAACCTTAATGATGATCCATTTGAAATGTAAAATACTTGATCTTGTTTGTACATTTATTCAAGGGAATTTGTATTGAATTATATTGCTGTGACTACAAAGAGAGACGAAGAGACAAACAAGGAATCTTAGGTGATTTTAGAGGGCTGTCTTAGGCCTGGCCCACAGCTGGAGATGTTGTCAAAGTTGTACTTTCCTAGAAGACTGAGAGACATCTCAGTCTTTCCATTCTCCTTAGTTTCCACCTGGGGAATTCTTGTTCAAATGAAGTACACATGGCATGCATTGGTACTGTTGGTTTTGTTTGTGTGTTTCTGCAGTTGGGATGGTACCAAAGCCACAGGACATCTATTAAACATGTAACCCAAAGATAAGGGTTGGAAAGGAACTGTTGTTTACTGGCTAGCAGGTTCTTATTTGCATCTATTATTTTAATAATGCTGAGGCTTGGCTGCAGTGTTTAGGATGTGTTTGGGCACTGCATGCATTCCACAGGTATCTTTTCAGCCATTTCCAGTTAAGCAGTATATATTACTGGTTTGTGAATTAGAAGAACCATTCCAACTTCCATCTTTGTCGTTGTGCCAACACATGGGAAATGACCTTGTCCTAAGAGCTGAGCACCTGCAACTCTCGTTAAGATCCTCTTAAAGTCACCCATTGCTTTTCAGAATCCTAAATGGGCCTCTTACAATCTACCTGCTTCAAATTCCCTGATGATTTATTGGCTCAGTACAGAGATTACTTGTCTTGGTATCGGGGATTTCCTTTCTTTTTAACAGGAACATAAAAACACAAAGAAAGCCTAAACTCAAGTAATGTGAAAATGTGTTTGATTCCAACCCATACATCCAAAGTTACAGCTAAATGTCTGACTTTAACTTGAAATGTGATGCCTTAACTCTGCATATGATCTTATGCCATATAAAATGTTTGAAAGCCTTTGAAAAAATGGAGATATTCTTGGCTTTGGTTCACTCTTATTATGCTTTAATACATTTATATATTGCTCAATAGATCTTTACATTTATCAAGCCTGGGCAGCAAGTTTCAGGACTCATGAAATCTGTGTCATTACTGATTGCAATGGTCATGCACTGTCAGAAGTCTGATGTGCACTTTGCAGATGCTGTGTCTTTAGATGAGAGGATCCTGCACAAAAAAAATGCTATAGTCCAAAAGCTTTATCCAAATCTTCCTGAAACCCTTCTGTTCTGTTTTGGTGACATGCAGCACTGAAATTTATTTCAGTGACACCGAGCTGTTCTTGGTGAGCAGTAAAGTGCAGGCACCTGCAACTTTGCACTGGCCTGACGTTGCCCTACTTTTGCCCTTTTAAATTCAGACAAAGCAATAAAATTTAATGCACACATGCATTTACTGAATTAAAATTAATGGTTTCATTTCCAGACTTATTACTGACCATGAGCTTAAATGAAATTAGTTCTCCTAGAAGAAGTCTAAGTACCTGTAGAAGTGAATACTGTTTTTTAGACATAGTAAAAATGTAACAGAGAACAATGAAATTTTTCTGCTCAACATGCTTAATTGCCTTAGTGATCTCAGGCTTTTTTAATAGATCCTGGCCAGAAACAATCTCTAAGCTACATTCAACTGACACAAGCTTGAACTAAAAGAAAAACATCAGTCTTCTTGAAAGGTTTAGATGTAATCCTTTCTAATGAAGGATGTCTTTCCATTGCTCTACATTCCCCTTTAATTCTACCAGAAGTCTTCTCTAAGAACACTTAAGCAACTTTATACATATCTTCTTTTAAAGAAGAAGAGATCACATGTTCATCAAGCATTTTCAGAAATGTTCTCCTAGGGGTGACTTGTGCATTATGAGAGTAAAACTTTAAACCATGTAATTAATTAGTGGTAAGAGCTAGTTGGATGTAAATGGAATTAGAGAGCTTGCAATCAGACCTAATTAATGTACTCATGTAGTTAGCAGAGGCTGCAAGCTTATGCTTCCATTCAGCCAGATGCTGTGTGACTCCTGGAAGGAGACAGTCCCTATCCTACAAGCCTGTTAATTAAAAGAAACCCCTTTTCATTCTGCAAAGCTATCTTCAAGCATTTTAAACAATCCAAAAGCTGATATTATAACCTTTTTACTGATCGCTCTTTAATCAGTCTACTTGAAATACATGGAATTCCTTCAAGGCTAAAGTGGCATGACTGTGTTCTCAGGTAAGACTTTAATCATTAGGAAAAAGCATCTGAACTACAAAGTGACTGGAAAACAGTGTCAAATAACCTTAAACCGTAGTTTCACTGAGATCCCATAAACTCGGAAGTCAAAGCTAGTTCCACTGAATGCTCCCTTTGCTTACAGGCCTATTCCAAAGTTGTCAAAGTATTGTTGTTACAACTAGTCATAGTGAACAGTTAAAGTGTGACTGCATACTTCATATACATAGTTCATCTGTAGACTGTTTATTCCACTTGCAGCAATTTCTAGAGCAGCAATCTTTCCTCAATTTGCACTCATTATATGTGCTAATAATAGATGAGCAAAGTTGCAAAATATGAGTTGTGTATCGATCTCCCCAGAAACATAAAGAATACATAGGCTCTCCCTGTGCATCTTCTGTCTAACATGTCGATAGACATACAAGCAGACTACATCCTTAGCAATCAACATCTAGCAGCCTTAGCAAGTTCAGCAAACAACATCTGGAAAGTTGGCTCGGGATACGGATTACAGCTTTTTTGTTTTTTCACAAGGTGTGCAATTGTCCTAGGCAAATAAAGCCCTTAAGCCCCATAAGGAGCTCTAGAGTATGCAATTACTTTAAAGGACAATTTAAAGGACACTGAAAGCCTCACAAAGTTTTACAGCCTGTATGGCAAAATCTTCTGGCTCTTAACTGCCAAACTCAAACAAATGATAACTGTTTGTCTCTTGGGAAAAAAAAAATATCCTGATGAGTGTTCCTAATCCTACATGTAGTTCAGCACTTGCAGATCTCTGGATAGAAGAGTAGAGGTATTTTTCTGTACTTCCTTCTATTAGTTACCTGTCAGGGGAAAAAGAGTGGTACAGCTAACCTATTTTCCCTCTTATTTTCTCCCTGAATATAAGTTCCACAGTGGTGCTGGAAAACAGAAGTGTCTCTATTTTGTAACACTACAATGAACTGCAGGACATGTTCCTGAACCTAATCACCACATATGTGTAAGAAAGGCAGCATTTTAGCTAGGACCCAGAGGAAAGAAGCCCACAGTTATTTTATAAGCTGTTTTTGTGTGGAAAAGATTCAAAAACAATGCTGCTGAGCAGCTAATGCCTTATTTACTTTCCTGTTTTTGTTTTAACCCAGACTGTCTTACATAAAAGAAGACTCCGACACACTCATCCAGCATTTCTTGCCTGAGGCAACGAACCTAGCAATTTCATCTATCAGTTATACCAAACCACAGCACACTTTTCTAAGCTTAGCTTGTTATTGTCTTTCGGGCTGCAGAATAACCCAGGGCAATGGAACAGTTACTGGCTCTATAAATGTTTTCAGACACTGAAGCTAGTAATATGCAACCTTATTTGAATTAAATTACCTCTTTAAGAGAGTCTGAAACCGGATGACTTCATATAATTCATTATGTTTAAGAAGGTGGTTTAGTGTGGCAAGTTAAAACCCATTAAATTGCTCTGTAGTTTTCTTGGCTGTGGTTGTTTTTCTTAAGTGAAAGTAATTAAACATAAATATTTACTAATATCCCAGGCTGTGAAACTCTATAGCCAGTAACAAGAACAAGGAGAACCGACCCAGCATTGGCTTCCTACATTAATATCCCACACCGGCTGAAACATTCCTGCTGACTTTTCAACAAATAGGGCCAGCTGATGTGGATTCCTCTGATGGGGAATTCAGAAGCGGGGCAGTTAAATTTACTTAAACGAGGGGAGGAAACCACTACTGGGATGCAATTTATAGATAGAGAGATACATATACAGGATTAATGCAATGGGCTGTAAGACACCACAAGTAAATTAGTTTTTTCCCCATTGATCCTGTGTAAAGACCTGCTCCCAAAATCTGTTGATGTCAATGGAAAAAGTCCCACTGAGTTGCATGGGTTCTTCATCACAGCCTCACTGTAAGCGAGCCCAACCACAGAAGCAACATTGCTTTCTCCTGCCCTGGCCACCCAATCTCACTGTTGCTAAACCATCTGCCTCCAACCAGCACAAGTGATGGTGTAGCCACACAAGGAACCAGACCATAGAACCAATACCAGCAAATAGTGGCCAGAGGTGGTGCTGCCAGGTTAACCGAAGGTTTCTGTTGCTATAAAACAAAAACTTCCCCTAGCTAAGCTACTGGTAAGCTGGTGATATAGCAGACACTGGCAAAGGCAGCAAACCACATCGGTCTAAATAGTATAAATATGCAAACAGGTATGTTTTTGAAGGGCCTGCCAGGATGCCAAAAAATGGTGCAGACAGGCCCGAAGTGCCCAGTAAGTGTCTCGGCTGAGGCTGGTCCAGATGTGATTTTCAGAAACAGGTATATAGGACTTAGCCTTGCAATAGTACTCTGTATTTTCTCTTTGCACTCCGTTGGAAACCAAGCAGCCTCTTGTAACTATTCATGACTCAAAGTTAGCAGAATTAAATTATTTAGATGCTGTGGTACCTCACTGAGTTGATTTATGGACAGATTTTACCATTAGTATGCATACCGGGTCTGGTTCATGCTTATAACAAGACTTTTCTTCCCCAACATCTGATGAAAGGACTGATAAAAGACCTAAGCTCTCCAATGTTGCCAGAAGAATGCAAACCTGCTAGGTGTGAGGAAAGTATCAATGGTGGGCCAGGGCCCTACTCCCAGAGTGAGACACCATGCACTATGAAAAAGAGCAACAAACCCTTAAAACAGATGGCCCAACGTGACTAGGGATGGATATATGCCTGATCCTAACTGGGGTCATATATGGGGGAACAAGGGGCATGCAGGGCTGGGTGGCTCGTGCTGGCCACGTGCAGGAGGGTGCCTCAGGCCTGAGGGTGGGTGCTGAGCTCCAACTTCTCCCATAAACCATGCCCTGCCTGTGGAGGAAAGGCAGCACGAGCAGTAAAGTTGCAGTCCTCCCCCCAACGGCCCCTTCACAGAGGCACTGCAAAGGTCCACGTCAACCCTGGCCCAGCATTTCTTTGCATCTCCTGCCAAGCGGGGTGCCAGTTCATGCAAAGTATGCTGCTGAGACACATGGTGTGTTTCAGCCATCGTTAATTCCAAAACCTTTTGCCAAGAAAGAGCTTGTTAAAAGCTGCTTTAGTCAGAAAGATGAAATGCTAAGCTGCCTGCCTTTGCAAGACAATAGCTCATGTGAGAGGCCTGCATTACTGAAATGCAGACATTTTCCTTTGGAATAAGCTGGCTGGATCATTTCAGTCTTTTGGGGGTCTAAAGCGCAAAGGAACTGCCAAAACGATTAAAACCTGAGTTATATACGTGGCTGAGAAGCAATCTGTGTGTTCTGCTGGAGCAGATCAACTCGCATGTGCTCCCAGCCCTGCCCGGATGGCCGCCAGGCCTCGCATCAGGCCCTCACAGCTGCTCAGCCCCCAGCAGCCATGCACAACTTGTCTCAGGCAACACTGCGGCAAGGGGCTAACTTTTCTGCCAATTAATATTGATAGCAAATAAAACATCAGACATTTGCTGACTCTGTTGGGTTATAAGAAAAAAGTTAAAGCTGCATTTATTGAATGAGCAGGCCCTTTGCTAATTTATAAATTAGTCAGTCAGCAACCTTCAGCCATACTACCCCAGACTGGATTTGTCAGACTTTTGTCATCAATTCAGTAGAATTTGATCAAATTAATATCTGGAAGTCCAATTGCCAACAAAAATTCAGGTCTGAAAGTGGTAATTCAGTAGATGGCATGTTTCTGTCTCAATTAATACTAAGCAAATGAATACCCAGAGTCAGGCTTAGTTTTTTTGTTTGAACTCTGGAGGCAGCCTTCCAGAATCTGACAATGTAGTCATCTACATTGAGTATGCAGAGGGCCCCGGCACGTGAGATGCTTCACTTAGGACTATACTTAAATTTTAACCATTCCTTTTCATACAGGATAAAGATACAGGTAGAATAACCTCTGGCCAGCTCCCAGACCCATGGAGCAAGCCTGCAGCTGCCCTAAAGCCTTCAGCAAGTGTCAGGACAGAGAAGACTTGCATTGAGCTGAGCGCCTCAAAGAAGTCTCTGTAAAAGCATGGCATAGCTGAACCACCTTGCAGGGCCACCTGCAAGCATAGCTGCCACCTTGTCAAGGAAACTGATATCAGGGGGCCCATCCATGTCCCATTTAAAGCACTGTGGTATTTCTGGACAGAACAAAGACAAAAGTCTCTTCGATGTCTGAGAAGACTTCCTTGCACTAATGTACCAGGCAAATATGGTTCCTAATGCTGTAGAGAGAAGCTGCTTGTTTTGCTCATATTATCATCCAAAGGCTCTAGCAAACTCTTGCTAGATGTTGTAGCGGTTCTGATGACAGCAAATGATTTCTATACCTTCAGGGATTCTTCTACTTTTTTATCCTTTTCTTGTGTTTTACTTGCTCTGAGTGTTTTGGTTCCCCATATATTTCAGCTAAGCAAAGCAGTGAGAAAGATAGGGAGGATACACATTTATTTCCATTGCACTTAATTAGGAGTTTCCCCACAACCTGTGTGGCAAGTAATAGGCTTAGTCTTATTTGTACAGTAACACTTGATTTACTTGTTACTCCCCTTCTGCCTTTCTCTTACCATGGTGGCACATTATTGTTTCAAACCACTGATCTTTGCTGTGGTCTCGTTTCCCACAACTTGCATTGCTGGGATGTTTACTTCCTGGATTTAATTCTAATTTAGCTACTACACTAATCCTTAAATAAATCTTTTTCAGTTCAACTCTTTCCCTTAACCCCATACACCAATGTTTACTCTGATTTAAATAGGCAGGATATTAGATTAAAGTTAATTGAGGGAGTCAACATGCTAGTTCAGTTTCTACAGGTTTACACGCCTGAAGAAAATATTAAGAGCAACCATATAGATTAGCTTTTCTCATAGGATGAGGGAGAATAAGTTTGGAGAGTGTCTTACTATTAGGTTTTAGAAATCCAAGTAATTTGTATCACATGTTTCTCAAACCATCAAACCTAGGATAATAAAAGACAGCACATGCAACTAAGCTAATTGTCACTTTTTTTTCCACATTTCAAGGCTGACAGTTCAGGAAAGCATTTTGAGTAAAGCTTGAGGAACTACAAGTTTCTGTGAGAGCAAATGACAGCAAATTATCAAAAAAACAACAATCCATATAGAATTTCCAAGCAGTACAACTAAAATGGGGAGGGAGAGGAAAAAGAAGAAAAGAAAAAAATTGAATGACGTGCATCAAATATTATATTTTCTTAAAGATGCAAAACTGAATTTTAAAACAGTTCATCTAGTATTTCAGTTTCCAACTTACAAAATATTTATACCAATATTTGTTGGTGCCAGTTTTTACCCATAATGATATGCAAGTGTAATCTAACGTATATAAATATCTAAAAGCTAGAACAATAACATCTAAGTGATTAAAATATTATCATAGTTAATACAAATAAATAACTAAAATCCAAAGCCCACTATCCCAAACTTTAAAAATTCTGTCCATAGCTTTTTAGCTTTTTTTTTTTTTTTTTTTTTTGGAGCCGGGGAGGAGGGTGTGTCTAAAGATAAGTTTACTCATCTTTCGGCTGTGCTACAAGCTCTAGTTATTTTCTTTCATTGTGAGGGAATGAAAAGCTGTGATGGTAACATTTTTGCTAGTTATTTTTTGTGATTTAACATTGGCTCTGAGATAGCTACTTCAAGTAATAACTTCCCTGTGTTCTGTATTGCACAGGCATATAAGAAAATGGCCAAGTATCACTGCAGCTGTGTATTTTGTTTCTATCTATACAAGATTTATCAAAATGTGTAGAAATTGAGAGGCTGCAGAGCTACACATAAAATATAGTCAATTCTACTCTATAAATAAACATGGAAGAAATTTCTCCTTTTGAAAAACCAAAATTTACTTTTGACTACTACAGCATGGAGTAGTTCTGGGTTCCTAGAGCTGAAAGCCACACAGAGTTACACTGCTCTCCTTTTAAATTCCAGATGTCTACCTTTCTTTCATGATCTCTCATAGCAAGCTGGGTGCTGACTTAGACCCATTAATAACAAGATCCAGGGCGAAAATCAGCTTCGAAGGGCAGCAAATCTGTTCTGAACTCCTTGTATCAATTGCTTGTCCATAGCCCATGCACAGATTTATGCAATAAATTCAGTCACTGTACTATGCTGAATTCTGTTAAACTCCCAGTGCTCTGGGGCAGAAGTTGTAGCTTTTCCCTGCCAGGTAGGTGTTTACGAGCCTGGTAGCACCAGAAGCGTTTCTGGAGCCCACAAACATAATTTAGCTGCAGTAATGTGAAATTACTGAGTCTGTCTCGTGCCGACATGTGTTACATGCAATTGTAAAAAGGAAAAAAGTTTAACAGCTTAGCCACAAAGGAATGTTTATATCTGATTACGCTAACTGCTAATTTAATGGTAGTTAATCAGTGGCATGTAATACAAGCCAAGCAGCCCAATGGATTTATTGATGAACGGCTTTTAAAGTTGTTAGAAAACTGGTGCATTTGTTACATTAAACAAGCAAGTAAAGAGCCCAATGAAACAGTAGTATATTTGCTAAGGGCAAATTTCTGCTTCAGTTACTATGGTTCAAATCCCAGGTTACTCCAAATTCACATTGAACCAAAAGGCCAGTATATGAGCTGCAGGCCCAATCCTGCCCAACACAGAAGAAATTCCTTGAGGGTGATATCAGGGGGTGCCACCTCACTGGGACACACTCTGAATTTTCAGGCAAAACCAGGAACCATCCTGGAACCTGTGTTTTGCTCTTTACCTAAATTCAGCTATTTAGAGGAGGGAAGAGAAAAAAAAAAACAAAACAAAAAAAAAACACTGGGACTACAACTCGAGGTTTAAATACTGGAGTGGGATTTTTATTCTGTCTGGTATTGGTGTGTCTGTGCCCTTGCACACCAGCTACAGGCCTATAAGCTGCAAGGAGCATGTTTCCTTCCCCCTGAAGTCAGCAGGCACTGAGAAATGGATGCAGCACTAGCAGCTGCACAAAAACATCGTCTCACAATGTGTGAGACAGCGTACATATGGGCTGAGGGGGGCCGATTTAGGGGAAAGGAAAAGAAAGGTACGGCCGCCTTATCCCCTCTGGCAAGTATTGATTTGCCTGGATGCACACCTCACCTCCCCAAATCTGACCCACACAGCTGCCACTACCACACAGCTTGTTTTTCTTAGAATGAAATATGAGCGAAGAGAGTCAGCAAAGCAGAGCTGGAAGCAGATCCCTGCAGAGTGCATCCATGCCTGAGATTAAAAAACTGAGCAAAAGCTTTTAAAGAAGATCAGGCTGAACCTTCTCACTCACGGGGACTTCTCTGAGTGGCTGCTGCTCTCTGCTCCCCCCCCGAGAGCACTGCAGCATCCTGCCTCAGCCTCCTGACCCTTAGGCCAGCTGTAATCATTGGGAGTTTTTACTCCTGACTTGGCTGGGAAGAGGCCAGCTGCCAAGTGAGAGGCATCTGTAAAGGAGTAAAAAGTTTAAAATTATGTCAGTTATTTATTAATGTGAGACAGTTTACTGAATGCTGCCAAAATTTAAGAGCTTCTGTTTCTCTGAGAGCTTCAGTTCCTTCTTGTGTAACTGTCAGGAGCGCGTCCAACATTGCCTATTTCATGAATAACTTTCTTTTATAATTTAACTGGTGGATTTCAAAGGCAGGCAAAGAAAAAAATAACTACTACATTTGGGCAGACCTGGCAAATGAGGTGCCTCATGACCCAGTGTTGTAACTCTGGGGTATTCAAGTAAGGTTCAAGTGAAACATAAAACCCAGCCAAAACTTTGATACCATATTAAATTCACCCCAATGATATTATTGCAGGGAAAACAGACTAACTAGCATGGCAGTAATTTCTTGTTCAGACTTAAGTGTGAGCCAACCCTTAGAGGAGGCAGTTCATTAAACCACCTCTCAGCTTGATGGCAAGCATGGGGAGCCCCAGCAGGCCTCCAGTTCCTGATGAAAATAGTATCAGCTATGCTAAACCAGTTGCTCTATTAATAAAATCTGTCATTAACATTATGATTCATTTGATCCTGCATGACACAGGTATAGAAATGCACATCTGGAAGCAACAAACAAGATACAGGAGGCAAAGGGGAATTAAATCTTTCAGGCATGGGAACATTGCCATACAGTTTCCAAGTGGCCCTCTCCTGGTGGCAGGGTTGGGCACAAGAAGTAGTCCATTTCTGTGCTGAATTGAAAAAAAAAAAACAAAAAACAAACAAACAAAAAAAAACAAACACACCCACAGGAGATACCTATTCTCTTCACCAGCTCTTAAGAAGGCATAGGTGACTAGGCTCCAGCTAGCTTAGCTGACCAGCAGTAGGGGCAATAATCCTTTTTTGGGTGGGTATTGCTCAACCCCATGTCTTTTCCCTCTGCACTCCTTCCTAGGGCCACAGCCAGGAAAGCACAGGCAGCTGAGGCCCAGAACTGAAAGAAAGTCAAAATTCATTTGGAATTAAAAGTCAAACACATACAGAACTGATGAGGTGAGTGACAGATATATAGAACTGAAGATTTAAGTATCAAGACTGCATTTTCCAGAAACAGTAAGAGATTTCTGATTTCCCAGAATCACTTAGAAGAGAAACACTCAAGCATAGACGTCTCTCCATTTAGCTAGGGATCTGGAGCCAGCTACACCCTGAGTTAAACACACTGCAAATCTGTATTTGCAGCTGAAATAGACTAGTTAAGTGCTTACCAACATGTCCTTTGCGTCCCCTGTAGATGGAGACAAACATCAGCTTGGACTGCACGCTTTCTCCTCCACCCTTTCCCATCATTTACCATTCACGATGTGCCAGGCTAATTCCCCATGCTGTGTATTTTTGAACATACCATTAAAAAGTTATGGTGCTGGTCATTTCTCAGGCAAGAGGGAATACTCCACACATAGGAGGGTTTGCTGCTTGTTTATTTCCAGAGCTGAGTTTTTATTTCTTTCCAGCTCTGCACATATAAAGGAGCAGCAGTGGTAGACACAGACCATGCTGTGGAATTTGTTGCTGGTCTGGTATAAACAGCCCGTCCTGTGTATTGACCTAATGTAAACAGCCAGTAGCCTGTATAAACAACCAGCAGTTGAGCTCAGGCTAAACGAAGCCCTAAAGTATGTTTGGGCAGCAAGAAATCAAACATCAATACATGTATTTCCATCTTGTAAACTGTTGTTTCTTGGCTTGCCAGAAAACTTTTTGCAAATTTCTTGGAAGTCTGCATGTCAAGTAGTTTGCAGTTTTGCTAAAGGGTAAGGGCGCCAGGGGGACATTACCAGTGTCTCACAGCCTTGTTGTGCACTCAGCTGAGCATCTCCCAAAATTAGGCTGCTGGAAGGAGGAGGAGCCCAGAGGCAGGGGCTGAAGGAGCCTTGGTAAGGGAGGATGGGACAGGTTCAGCCCCAACATCCTAAAGAGGGTTCTGTGAGTTTCAGATCTTCCCACTGGAAAAAAAAAAAAAAAAAAAAAGTCGTCAAACTGATTTTCCAGAAAGCATTTACATTTATTATTATCCATAGAGTCATCATCTTTAAAGAACTGGACTGTTCTGAGAAGTTGTCTAATTTGTTAGAAGACTAACAAATAGCCTTAGGGTCTAACAAATAGGGGTAGGAGTCTGAGAAAACAGCAGTCTCTGAAATGCATTTTTTCCTCCTTTTGTGAGACGGGCAGCTCTCAGTTTCAAAATCCCCATCATTCTTAAAGAAATGTATTAAACAGCCTTTAAAAATTCAGTTCATAGGTCAAGATTAATCTTTACTGCAGATTTGACTACTTAGCTATTTCTCTGTCTTACTCACGGGCCAATTCTGAACTGAGCTGGAATTAAATGGAAATGGTGAAAGAGGTGAGAGGTGCAAAGGGCAGAGTTTTAGAAAAGAGGACTAGGAGGAAGACCCTCACATAGCTATACTTAGTAACACTAGGGAAGAAAATAAATAGTTATTTTGGGTGGCTGAGAGAAACTACAGAAAGAAAAACCTTTTATCTTGAGATACTCCATCTGACTTCAGCCCACCTTGGCAGATAGCTGTTTGCTCTCTAGGAGAAAGGAACCAGATGGTTCTCATATTTCTAATGGCTGCATATCTATATGACAAACACCATCACGAGGTTAGCAGTAACTGCTGGAAGCTCCATTGGTGTGTGTGGGGGCAAATGATTAAAAGAATTAACATTTCCCTCTTCCCCTCCCCCTTTTTTCCCCATTTTCTTCTCTTCTTTTTGTCTTTTCTTTTTTCCACCAAGGCAGGCTGGGATGGGAAACACCCTCCCAACAGGGGCTGGGCATCAAACACGCAGGCTGCATCCTTCCCCTGGCAGAGTGGATGGAAGACTCCAGTCTGGCATCATTTTAGCACTTTTCACTACCATTGAATTCATCGCAAGGATACAGGGGTGGTCCACAGACAAGCAGTCTAGTGTAACTATGCCTCTTGCAAGACTCTTGAGTTTTCACAGACATAAGAGTGAAAATCTTGCAGATTTCAGCCTGAGGTGAACCCTACTGGGGCATAATGCATTATGTTTCTGTACTGCTGAACCATGTAATGAATCCCAGGGTCAGCGCTAATGCAAAACTAGTGGTGATGTGCTAAATGGTTTAACTGCTCATAAAATGGTGGCTAACCACCTGTCCAGTTATTATCGGGCAGAGGAAATTTAGCTGTAGTAATAAAAGCGTACTATATTGAATTACAGCTTTGCTTAAAAGTGGCTAGCTATACTAAACAAAAGAAGAAAGTTAAAATAGTTAATTAAAATAACTATGTTACAAATAAAGACTCAGAGAAAGTAGACTGAAGTCTTCCCCTTATTATCCTGAAGGGGACAGGTTCTCATTCAAGAGAGGGTGTCCACAGTAAAAATGACACTTCACACTATTTTAAAGCTACCTTGAACTCTGCTTAACTATTCATAGGAGGAGATTGGAGTAAGTGGAGTGAATGTTAAGAATTCAGTTACCCTCAGGACTGTCCAGACAGCTGCATACTTCAACCCTACTTGGGGTAGTAACTGTATTTTCATTACACAAAAATAAATAAATAATGCAAAACACACAAGATTTTGCCTTAGATTGCTGTGCAATCTGAAAGGAGTGCTCTGGTGGCTTTCAGAAGTGGAAACCCATGACCATCCCACTTTAGTTACATTTTCTTAAAACGATAAAAGAATGCACTGTTAAAATAAGCTTACTAGAATATTAAACAACTGGGAGGGGAGGGGGGAGAGGAGAAAGAAGGATGTCTTAACAAATATGAAGGCTCACAAGAAGGATAGTTACTGCCACAGTAAGTCTCAGAACTAATAAAGTAAGTTTGAATCTTTAGGACAGAATGAAAATTAAGGTGTCCACCATACGTAGTAGTAATGTTTCTTTCTAGCACTTCCCATACCAGCACCCAGTAAGTACATTCCCCAAGGTATACAAGAGAGAAAGCTGCATTTGTTTATGAGACTCTGATTTCCTGGAACACTTCAGATACACTAAGTTACTTTTGTGTTGTAAGAAGCATCAGATACTGAACTGCAAGGTCATTAATAGAAATTCACTTAATTTCATTGCTCAACACTTCACCCTGGTGTTTCTTAAACCGCAGGTCAGGATCCCCAACAGACTCAAACATACCCACAAAGCTTCAGAAACATCTTACAGTTCATGTAGCGTTACACTTTTGTACAAATACTAGCTATTGTTAGGATCATTTATTATCATAAAATTTAAAAAGGAAAAAGAAATTATTTGAACTCTTACTGCCAACAGCTCAGTTCCTCAAGGTCAGAGAAGTGAAATACCAGCTGCAGGTACTTCTGTAAATACCTACACTAACCAAGGAGCAACCACACTGCTCTAACTGCTGGTAAAGTCTAGCCCTTCAAGGCCAGTGCAGCAAGTATATAAATGCAGATCTATTAATTACAGCTGCTTCCTGTTTCCTCTACATGAAAAGATATCTAAAAATAGCAAGCTCCCAGCAGACTAATAATAAGGGTCACCTAAGAAGAGATACACTCCAAAGAGGTCACGTTTGCAAAAAATTTAAAAAACATCAGCAACAACAAAACTATCAACAAAATCTGAATCTGAAAACCTGCATGCTTTTTCTAGTCAGTCTACTAAAATAATATATATATTGTAGTATTAAATAATCCTTCAAGGATTTCTTTGCCAAAGATTAGAAATCTCAACCAGGACACATACCCATACCCACACCATTCTTGAGCAGGATGCAAGAAAATGACATTTCACTCTTCTCTTTCTATGGGGCACTGTGGCCAGTGTCACCTCTATGCCCATGTTGTCCTCCCTTACAGGACAAAGCACTGTTCTCTGCACCTATGGTAGGGTTGAGCTGCTCCAGTGCCAGCCAGGTCAGGATCTTGGGCACCAACCTCTCTGACCAGACTGGTACCACAAGTAATTTCCCCTAAGTATAGCAGAAGTGCTATAAATTGCTTTTATTGGAGCAAAATATCACAGTGGCAGGGGCAGGAGTTTGACCCCAGATGTCTTAGCAGCGCAGGCATGGCCATCTGGGTCCCTGACCATGGGAATAAGCTAGCACAAGCAAGAAATTACCGTGTGTAAAGATAGTGTTGAAATTTGCTGCTTCTAAGTTGCTGGGGTCCATGGGTTACTAAATTCCAATGCTCACCTCAAGGTCAGTAATTTGGCATTACCAGAGGTGCCAAAGCTTCTTTCAAGCTGAGCTGCTGGCTGTGATGGTGGTAGCTTTCAAGCGTCCTCGGGATCTGACCACTCACACACCATCATACCCGTCCTCATTAATACCCACTGTTTTCATAAATTCAGAAACTAAAAATATTGCAATGGTTAAGGAATGCTTCCCATCAGCAGCATAGGGGGTTTGAAGGTCTCCTTCTCCATTTTTAGGAATCGGTGTTGTGTTACCATGATTCCGACAGCTTTATAGTGATGGACATACAACAAAATATAATTTAGAAGGAGAAGCTAAGTGGTGTGAGACCAGGAATAACTGAAATTGAAGTTCCAGTTTCACTAGAAAAGCAAAACTTTTATAATTAAACTCCTTTCAGTATGATGGATGTTTTTGATTTGCATAGACAGCTCTATGAGCGTACATCTGGGTAATACCAAACTACTGTCCAGAAAACATGTCAGATGCTTTAGATTAGGGATTATATTTTTAGTCTTTCCGTAGGTCCCTTGTTATACATATCATTTCGCAACAGTTGATTTGCCAGTTGCCATAAAACCTGTTTAAATATTCTGCATGTCTAACAATATCACCAAAGGAAAGCTGAGCACTGAAAACCGCACTGGTCCAGCATGACCTTTTTGCTCTGGAGAGCCAGCAAATGCAGCTCTCGTGGTAGCAGCACCTTGCCCTGCTGTGGACTTTACAGAACTGTTGTACCTCTAACAGTTCAGATGGTTCAGATCTGGTCGTGTATGCATCATTTCAGAGGTTTAAATGACAGATCCAAATCTCAAAACTCTATACTGAACATGATGCTTATCATATGGCAAAGGAGTAGAGACTATGTTTATTATTAATAGTAGCCCATATAAATACAAGTCAAGTACAGTCAGAGATGCTGCTCCCCACCCAGCATTTCTGTAGATTACATTTGCCTGCTGCTTTTTCCATTACCATTATTCATAGCCCTCCGTTTTGTTCAGCTATGAATGATGGACAGAAATGGACAATGCACGACAGTTTAGAGTGTGGATTTTAAAACACGTGGGAAGAATAGAAATGATATATGTACGGACAGACTCTCAGAGGGTCTCAGCTCTAACACCACAAAAGAGGGACTCCAAGCAGTGAGTTCTTTCTGGCAAGGAGGCTGAGGGAAGCAGAAATTAGAGTTACACTCTTGGAGACTCGGCAGATTTTCACTTGGCAGACACATGGGGCATTAATGCAAGTCTGGCCAATGTTATCTGCCTAGCTGTGTCTTCCACCTTCACTGCAAGGAAATAAAGATATATTTTGATCCAAAGATATATATGCACATGTCTTTATACATACACATACATACAATTAACCCATTGTTTTCCTTATGGATAAAATACTGGTTTTCAAGCCTAAGCTTGACCCCTTTTACTAGGCACTCTACTTCATCCTTTCAGGAGCCCACAGTTTCCTCTGAAATATTTTTTCTTCAAAGGACATCACCTGAATTTATACATATTTATGTCTCTAAAAATGTATCTTTTTTTTTCTCTCTACATATATATATACACCCACATATATTTAAATGGTCTTAAGTACTTATTGTTAGCTCCTTAGTTTATATGCACCACCAGCACAAGCAGTGGAAATGAATTCTCAGTATCTCATGAAGATCAGACCTTTAAGTATGTAGCTACAAATTCAATTCACCTTACTGAATTTTTATAGGACTCCTATCACCTAATGATGATATATCTGAATAGATATAATGCTTTGAGATAATAAGGCTAAGCTACCACAGTGAGGAATGCAGTACAAATCTAGATGGGCAGAAGAAACAGAATGGGTTTAATGATGTTTTAAAGCTCATGGAAGACAGGAAAATGTACATCAGTAGCTTCCAAAATAGTTGTAAAAACTTCCAGGTTCAAAAAGAAATGGTGTTCTTGCTTAGTGGCCTGTCTCCTTTCAGCCTTTCTGTTTGTAAATGTTATTGTTGTGTGTGTCTTCATTAGTCTCTTTTGAGAATAACCTTTAAGCAGTCAGTGTGTTCATATGATATTAATACAGTATGCCTAAAACATTTGATATTCTGTTACTTATAGGAATGGTCGTTCTGATGGGTAAACATTTTAGGCAAAACACATAAACTGGATTTTGTTGAGCTAGCAAGATGCATCCAAAAAAGAGGATGCTTTGGGAGACAGGCTCAATGAAGAATTCATACCTTAAAATTCCTTTTATTTATAGCCTGTGATTTGATTACACCGTTGGATACCAATTATTCCAGAAATTAACGAGCTGTGTAATTTCCCATAAAAGAACAATCTCACGTAAAATATGTCAGTAAAGGAAACACTGTAATTTGGGGGAATACGCTGTGTTTGTTTTGTTGTTGTTTCATAAAATAAACAAAATAATTTCAAAGCACTATTTTGAAATTACGTATAATTAACAATTAACTATGCAAAGCCTCTCAGCATGAGATAGACTCTCTAAGGAATGGGAGCATGAGGAGGAAAAATCCTCAATTAAACAGAGAGGGAATTACATCCAGCAAATGTTGTGGCCCAGACTCCAAGGACTCTCCCAGGAAGAGTGGGATGCCGTGTAAAAATGCTTTCTGTCTTCTCCCATGACCTTTTAGGCAGCAGGTCTCCAACAACTGCAGTTCCTTCCTTTCTCTGAAAAGGAGCTACCATCTTCTCTACATGACAAACCCACACTGGAATCCATCTGTTTGCTACAAGACATGCTTTTGCTGTGCCCAAGGTGAAATAAAGTACACCTGGGACTACTTTTGTCCAAAATTCCTCCCACCGTGGGCAGCTGTGCACCTGCTGCCTGGCACTGTTGCATATGTACCCTGAAAGGTGCCTGCACCCCAGTCCACCAGCACTGGAAACAGATCACTCAGCATTGGTTCAGAATACCTTACCATGTATCTGGACATTTTTAAGGTAGTAAATTACATCCATAATTGCTGTAGAGAAAAATCACCGGCTTTCTTCTTTGGATAACTTATGGGAAGGGGGTTGAGCCAAAGATGCTCGGATGAACAGAATGCCCAGAGTACAGAGAAGATAATTTTTCCCATTCAAGTGGCACAGACCAAAATATTCTCTCAAGCACCTCATTATTCCTATTAAGGTAACATTTTGATTTGAAACATCTGCAGGTTCTTGAGGCCTGAGTGAACCTGACATTCTCAACCTTTGGCAACTGTATTACGCATGGCATGTATTTCTGCATACGTGTGCCTTAAGGGAAACATAGGGAAGGACTGGAATCACTCTCCAAACTGCTTCTGAATGTAGGGTAGCAGCAATATTCCAGTCCATGGTCTACAGCAAGTTTGAGGAACACAAGCTGTACCTCCAAAAGGATAGCCATAGAAATCCTTTCTGTCTTTTCACCCAAAACAGGCTACTACCCTTCCTTTACCACTGCGAGATGACAGATCCAGGCTGAAGCCCATCTGGCTGCTGCTGAAAAAAAAAACACAGATTCCTGCATTTCTTTCCCAATTATAGCAGGTATCTAATATTATCCTCCTTTTCCAAGATAACAAAGATTTTAGCTGCAAGCAGGAAAAAAAGAATAACAGGGAAAAAAACTTCTTTCTTACATAGTTATAATTTAAAGCCCTGCAAAATGCAGGCATTTCTGAATAACTAACTAGACTTGTCTCTGGTTAGCATAAAGGCATGCCTACTGCAAAGTCTTTGTATAGAAATCCTTGAGGAGGAAAAGATATATTCTCAGCAAAATAAAATGTTGTCAGCTGTTTAAGCCTTAGTGGAAACTGAAAATGTCAAGCTTATACCTGTTAGGCATCATTTAAATTGAAATATGGACCTTCTTCAGTCTTCAAAGTAATGCACTTCAGGTGATAATGATGGATTAACGTTGAGAGAAAATGACCTAGCAGCCTGTTAGTTACTTTTTTCAATTGAGTGGGAGCACACCAAATTTTTCATCGATCTGCCAATTGGAGACAGCTGAGAAATGACGACTGTGCTTACTACAGGGTTCATACATAAATATTCACTGATGAGCACATTAAAATATGGGAAAGCAGAGGAACAGTTTGTTCAAATTCTGCTGCGTTTAGACTCGTGTTCAAACAGCTATATATTTCTAAACAGCGAGGGTTTACAAGTTCAAAGAGCTGCCCCCTTCACAGTCAAGTTTCTTATAAGTTTCTTACAACATCACACAAATGCATTTTACGAGGCAACTCTGTTACTCACAAGATTAATTCAGTGCCCTTTAAACTGTGGGAGTTGTATTCAAACGTGGTTTAGATTAAAGTGATTTAGCATTATTCCAACATCCAACAACATGAATGTATGTTTTCAATGGATGAATCTGAAATCAGCTGTTCTGCATTGTTAAGCCTCTTACAACAAGCTATTTGGATTTCTGGCTGTTCAGCACCCCAAAGGGACAGATTAATCTCTGAACCCTGTGGCTGACTCCTATTTCGGTTTCTCAAGCGTCTGCTGTTCATCTGGGCAGCGCTCAGACAAATAGGACAATTTACAGGAATCAATAACAAGCAATCCCAGGCAGCGGTGAATTGGAGATAACTCAGCCTAGGCAGATGCAGATGATAGCTGCACCCTTTGCTTCGTAAAAACCTTTGCTGAGATTGTTGGGCCTGGCTGCTACCTTGTGGTGCTACTCCAACCAAGGTAATCCTCTGTGAGCAGGGAAGAGGCATCTGGAGTTCTGAGGATGCACAGCCTCAGAGAAGTGATGAGGATTTTGTCCAAAATACGGCACGTGCCACACAGCCCACAGCAACACTGTGAAGAGCACGTTTGCTTGGGAATGTAGCATCAAGTCCATGAATGCACGCTGTGATACACCCCCAGCAGCAGCAAGGACAGAAACACAACAGCAAAGCCCTTCATAATGTCGTTAGTCATAAGTAATAAAGTAGGAACAAAAGGGGTTTTCTTTCTGAAGGGAACAGTTAGCTTTTCCACTTCAGAGACCAGAGAGAGATGACTTCTGTTACCGAAAGCCCTGAAACAGGCAGGAAATGGAGCTCCATGGATCACTCAGGCGTGAAGGCTGTGAATCTGAGATCTTTTCCAGAGAGAGAAAGAGATGAGAAAAAAGCACAAGAAAAGAAATGTAATTCAATAACAGCTTAGAAGAGAAAATCTTTGCCTCTCCTTGTCAGTGAAACATAACAGTAATAGCAGGTGCATGGAAAGTAAATCCACCACACAAATGTGAAGCAGATAGACCTTACCAATGTATTTGAAGGAGCTGGAGAAGGAGCTGTTTAGATTATTAGAAAACAAGTTCACCAATGTGTTGATAAATCACTAGCTTGAATTTAAGTTGGTTGTTGTTTGGAGGAGTCCAGTTACCTACTATCATCTTCCAGCACTGCACAAATCAATCTTGAGGAGTCCTGCCAGTATTCACGGTCCTCTGGGTGCCTCTGTTCAGCTTTCTGAGGGCTCTGAAAAATGAAAGGAAAAGGTAAATCACTAAAAAAAAAATAGCTAGGAGTGGCTACAATGGTTCGAAAAAACACTGCGGTTACAGGAAAAATAACCAGTTACTCTTTTTTGAATATCTATTAGCACAGATAACATTAAAAGTGACTGGCAAGAAATATTTGGATAGTGAAAGTAAGGGGTCTCCACTGGCTCAGAGATGGCACTACTTTTCCATCTGGTCCTTCTCCTGGTGTGTGTCATGGGTTTGCAGACACCAAAGATGGGTGCAGGGCTGCAGCAGCCAGGCAAAGGTGCTGGTGCTCTGATGGAGCACACGGTGAGGTTCAGAGGAGAGGTACCCAGTCCACGGAGGCACATGGGGATATGCTGCATGATCCAGAGCAAGGGCTCTCTGCATAGACACAGTTTGGCCTTTTCATGCTCTGGTTAAAAATTAATGGCAAACAAGCTTCTAGTGAGTAACACAGACTGAATAAAACAAAAACAAGCTGTAGTGTAACAACAAATATAATTTATTATCAGAGAAGGAAGTTTTGTACTCTGTACTTTACAGCTTTTTTTCCCCCAAATGCTATTTTTTCTGTGTAATGCATGATCTCAAATCAAGCTAAGTACTCAAACCATGTACAAGGTTCCCAAGATCTCTTTTTGGTTTCTTGCAAGGGTCCTTTGAAATAGTGATTTGAATTCTAATAACCCATTATTTGTAGGAGAGTCAGGATATGGAACTGGCAGGATCTTTTTGCAAATTATGGAATTTCTTTATGATGATGAAAACCTTATCTCACAGCTCTGGAGATTTGCACAGAACATCCTAATCACCTAGTCCTTTAAGCTGTCTTGTCCCCATGCTAAGATTTCTGCTATATCCAGTTATGGCAAGGAGACCCTAGATGGCAAGTTGTTATGCTGACACTGCTTAACATCTGGGTAACCTCACTGCTGTTTTGGTATCAGGAGTCTGACCAGGGTCTCTCTGGAGAATAAGGACTCTTTTTACTCAGTGGCTGAAACCCAGATTTTGCTGTCCACACAGGAGGTCCCGAAAACCCCAGTAGTACTGTAGGGATACCATACCAGAAGACAACCAGCATGTTAGCAGGGCAAAGCCAGTGTCAAAGGGCCAGTGGAGGCGAGAGCCTACAGGAGAGATGTGTGTCAGGCAGGAGCACAAATGATGGGCTTCATCTGAGAGGTCTCATTGTGGCGATGAAAACATGAGTGCCTGAGGTATGAGATGTGCTTTTTCTGGGAGTTGCACCAGTTTCGAGGGCACTCCCAGTGCTCTGCACATGCTGCTGGCTGCCTTGACAGGGAAATGCTCCTGGGTCTGCCTCAGTGCCATGAGATAAGTGAGGTTGCTGTGATGCTTTGGGCTCCTTCCCTGAGTGGCATGCCTGGCTCGGAGGGCTTTCACCTTTGCTTTGGGGTGCTTCTCCCAGGGGGAGACTACTGAGCTCCAGCTGTGGTCCTGTGGCTCACTTTGGTTACCAGCTGTCATACCTGCAGTGTCAGTGCCAGCCTCGGTGCCTGACCTCAGCAGAGGTCAGATGAATGCAGCTGTGAAAACCACAGCCTGCTCTGGGGAGTGCGAGGCAGCCTGATGCTTCATGGTTTCAGAGAAGGGAGGTAATAGTACAAGGCAGTCAAGTCAAATATGGGCTTTTCCAGGCAGGCATGCCATGTTTCCCGAAACCAGTCTCCCACCACAAAGAGGATCCTGCAAGTTGTCCGTCACTAAATTGCCACCTGTGACTCCACACTTTCCTGAGAGCATCGGCAGCACTTTAATTACTTTTTCTATCCATGGATCTAAAGACCACCACAATATTAAGTCACGTCCATTCAAAGGTTTGCCATCTAACCTCTCCCAGCATTACGGATTAGTTATTAATTCAGCTCTGCACTCAGTGCGCCACCTGCCTTCCTCAAAGAGATGGAATGGTGGAAGGGCAGGGAGAGACAAAGGAAACAACCACAGAGCTACATTAAAAACTGTGAATGTGAAAGAAAGGCAACAGCCCAGTTGAATGCTAAAGACAACAAAAGGTAAATGCAGAGCAGGGTTGAGCATTGCAGAGGGGAGCGAGAACCACAGACACAGCCCATGGTTTTGCCCCCACCATGTCCAGCCTCAGCTCTTGAGGCAAAACTGCCCCGTAGATGTCAGCACACTTCTTCGGGACTTGCCTGTGACAGTCCCAAGGGCCAGGAAAGGAGAGGAGCTGAGCTCCAACTGTGATTGAAGCATTAGTTTCTCCAGGAATAGCAGTGGGAATCAAGACTACAGTTATTCTCTCCTATCAAGGATTTTCTTCAGATTTGATACAGTGACTTAATGCTGCTCTCATACTTTCATTCCCACCACAGGCACCAGACGAGAGCTTCTGAGGCTGATCAGATGTTGAACTTTCACTGCAGATATCCCCGGAAGAGTGTAGGATGGTAATTTTGATACGCTGGAAAAAGTCACAGTCTTGAACAGTGATAAAACATGCTTTGTTGGCTGGGCTTGTGTTTGCATTTTTGTTCACATTTCTTACCGTGGCTTCACCCTCACCCCGGGTCACTTTGCTAGTGGTTGCAACAGCAGGAGAATTTCTGTAGACCACTGAGCTGTTCACAGCTGCTGCCTTATCACATTGGTGTTTTTCCCACTTTTCTCACTGCTATCTTTAATGTAGCTTATGTGTACAATTGGGTACCTTCAGGATATTGGGCTCTACCTAGTTTTGTAGCTCCCATGTTTTTAACTCTCTGGCTTCTTTATGAAACTACCACTTTTGAAAACCTTTGATCCAAAAGTAATGCGAAATATGGCTGGCACAAATGTTGCCCTGAAACAATAAGTAAAACCTGTGCAGTAAGGACAGTCTTGCTCTTTCCTGCTGTGTGGATATCCCCATGGGATTCAAGCAGGCATAAGCTAGAATAGCCTTAAGACAGCTGTAATATACACCTAGGAGAAGGTGAGTCTAAGGGCTAGCTTAGGAAGAGAGGAATTTGAGGACTGTCATAGTTAGTGTTTACTCACCACTTCTGGCCCTACACAAAGGACAGATCATATGGAACTAAGGGTGAAAGCCAGAAAATTTAATATAGCTTTAAAATTATGGCTAGCAAGGAACACACATCAGAAGTCTGGCAATTACTTCAGTTTACATAATCTCCACAAAATCCAGCTGCTTAGCAGAATTATCCAAAGTAAACTACCATTGGCATTCCTTTTTTTTCTTAATAAAAATATATTATTATTTTTTAATAACTAAAAATAATCCCAGTATGCCAAATTTGTGCCTAATTGAACATACCTGTTTCTTTTTACCCAAAACTTCTTCAGTGAGAGGCTTGTCTTGGACACATTCACAAGTATCATGTGAATTTCTGTGATATGTTTTAATTTACATCATTACGGCACCCATTAAAAGATGGACATTTGTCCCGTACCTAAGACATGTCAAGACCCAGTGCAATAAAATGATCAATATACTCTATTCAATAGAGGACACACAAAAGAGGAAGAGAAATATACAGAGTAAACAAAATTTGTTAAAGGCAAGTGCATCCAAAAGCAATGAGACAAGACTTTGATTCACGTTATTTCCACTGACAGTTTCAAATTGGCTTAGGCTAGCATGTGTCTGAGTCCCGGGCTGACAAGAGGCTGGTGAACCTTGGAAGACCCGGGACTTCTTTTGGCTTTGAATTTCAGTTTGGAAGTGAAACCTGATGCTGGGCAAGTTTCACCTGGTTTCAGGTTTCACTGGAAAAGGGGGAAACAGATGAGTAAATCCAGGTAGCTGTCAGAAGGCAATTACAGCAAGACATGGGTTGTGAGCTGCGGCAGCACAGGGAGCACGTTCCTATTGCAAATGGGAAAGCATCGTCAGGTCAGGAGCTTCTGTTTTCCCCGCATCTATGAAGCTGCTGCATCTAATAGAGATGCACAGAACCTGGTCCCAACAAAGTGTTGATGTTTTTGATGGTCTTTGGCCAAACTCCTGTCTGTGTGTGACCTGTCTAAGCTATGGGGAAACAAACCTGCAACATACCAGAAGGCACAGCCAGACTCTGTGGATTTTCCCACAAATATAGTCTGCCCCACAGCCCCCTTCCCCAAAAGCTATGGGATGGTAAAGTATTCGTACGATAGTAAGATAAATGCACAACAGCTGGAATGCGAGACCTGGCACCAGAGGGCTTTTGCCAACAGGCCAAGGAAAAGTGTGCAAAGCGAGCAGGAATGAAATTACATGCCTCGTCTGTCTGCACCACGTAAGAGCACGAGAGCAACTAACCCAGAGTGATAGATCAGTAATTCATCATTGTAAGGGAAGCAGTTTACAAAGAGCACACAATCCTTGAAAGATGTGTAACACATTGATTGAATTCCCTGCATAATATTTTACCAGTAAGAAAAGCCCAAAAGAGATTTAATTATAAACCCCGCAAAAAAATCATTAAGCATTACAGCTGCTTCATTCCACCCTTCCCAATCGCTGATTTTTATCAGCAGATTAAAATGCTTCCAGCTGAAAGACCAATTAGCTGATTCCATGTTTTCTGCCTGTCCTGATCACAGGAAAAGTCTGCAGTCTGAGGGAAGCACAGCTCTAAGTGACTGGTAGGATTACTACCTACGCTGTGTGGTTCACAATAACAGAGAAGGTGCTGGCCTGCAGCTCCCCATCTGGCTCTGTTACACTCACAGGCCATGGTGCCTGTCTTCTGGCTGATAGTGCTCCTTTGTCACCAGTGTCCCTCCTGCCTGTCACACACACACGTGCTCTGCATGCATGGATTGTTCACAGAAGAATTTAGTGGTAAACATGCAAAAGAGCACAAAAATTTATGAACGTAGCAGGGTACACTGCAGCCTCTCAGGGAGCAAAACTGTGCTTACGACTACAGCACTGCAGACATAGGATCAAGCCCTAGGGTCCCTTTCTGCACCTGAAAATTTTTCCTACCAGCTTTTATTAGGCGCTTTATATTTTCCAACCATTCTCCAAGTCTGACCACGTGAAAATCTTTGTCACTGAAAGTTTCACAGAAAAATTGGAAAAATTGCTGGTGAGGATGCCTTGCAGAGCTCTCTGAGGTAAAACATGCCAGTATTACGCAAACAATACTCACATAAACTGTAATATGAAAGAAGAGGAAGGAACAACCCAAGCCCTGGTTGAGAGGCTGAGAAAATGAAATGGCAGTCTTGTCACTCTCTTTAGTGGGGGCAGAATTACAACCGTGGCCCCATCCAGCTCTGCAGGAAACAGTAAAAACTTTCTCATTCCAGCTGCAGTGCTTGGATAAACAGACTGTATTGATTTCTTACTGGAACAATGTAATGCTTGCCATCTTCTAATGCCCACCAAATAGGCAACTTTCCCTGCACATAGCCAACATTACACTGCTGCGTCTTTCCTGAAAAAAACTATGAATGAAAAATCGGCATACTTAGGTGCAGAGATGATAGGGATAGACATTTTCCTACTCCCTTCAGTACCCCCAGTAAAGCATCTACATAATTATTAAAAAAAATATATATAGAAAAATCTAATTGTATAACAATTCAGAAAATCACACGTTGAAAAACCTATTTTCTGGCAGACATAATATATTTTTTTTGGACTAGCGTTTAGTTGTCTGTGTGTTTGTATATATTTATACATACACATATCAGGCCAAAACATTTACAGCCTGTTTAAAAATATCATCCTGGTTTTAATTTTGAGGAATATTTTGTTTCATTTTTCTTCTGGCTTTTCTTTCTTTCTCTCTTTCATTTTTTCTTTCTCTCTTCCTTTCTTTCTTTCTTTCTTTTTGGAGCAGCTGCATTTAGAGCACAGCACATCATCTTTAATGAAAAATGGGAAAGCTCCACAAAGGAACACTCTGGACTAAGTCATAGAGCTTTTGACTTAAATTAAGGCCTGGTGCTGCACATATTTTATTTTGTGTTCTGTGTGCAGCAGTGGGTCTGCTGAATGTGTAAAGTTAAGTATGTATTTTCATAGTTTAAAATTAACAAAGCCAGATCCCTAGCATATATAGCATAGCATTCATTGAAACAAGACCAATATTGCACCAGTTTGGAACATAGCCCAAATCAATTACGTGTAACCTGTCTAAACACGTATATGTAATATATATATACACACACACACAAATTTTATGCATATATAAAATAGAAGCTGGAAAAATATTGATAAAATTATTTCATACATCTGGTCATTTCTGAGTTTTTTCAAACTATGCTGTTCAAAGTAGAACCCAAAGCCAGCATTCAAACAAGAAAACACACCCTGAACATCCCTTACTTAACAGATATGTAACACGTTCTGTTCAAGTAAATAAATAATTTGCATGAAACTTTTGCAATATAAATTTTTGGATGAGTTGAGCTTTCCTTTTTGTACTTATAAGAAGCATAGCTTCCCCCCAACCCCTTCCCAACATTTTACAGTGAGAGAATTTTACAATGGCATTTGGCAATAGAGCTCTGGTCACTGGATGCACTTCAGTGGTCATCACAGCCAGGGAGTACCTCATACAGCCATGCTACTGAGGGATCGGATCACAATTTACTTGAGAGTGCAGCATAGAGGGAATCAGTGCATACCCGGGTCCAGTGCTCCCAAGAGCCCCAGCCTAAACATCACCGATGGGTTGGCTGGGATGGGCTCCAAAAAAGAGCCTGACATACCCCAAACACAGCTGAGGCACTACCAGTGCTATATACACCAGGAAAATATTACTACTGAAATAGGTTCTATATATATTTATATATTTAAATCCTTTAAAAAAGAACAAAATAACATTTAGAAACCACCAGTTCTATATTTTACCTCAAACCTAAACTTTTCTTACACTCTACTAGAAGATGTCATCATGACTGCAGCACGGTATGTAATGAGAAAGCAATTCCAAGCTGCCAACAGAGATGATCTAAAATAAGCAGCACACTGTAAATCCACAAATAGAAAAATTAAGGCTTGCATTTAACATTTTTTCCCTGAACAAATCTTAAAACTAGGCTGAAATTCCCTTATCAGTATTGAAGCTCCATACCCTTTATGACGCAGGTTGTGAAACCCTGATCTAAACAAGTCAACAGGTTGAAAGGAAATAGCAGGGATCTCTTCATGCACTTAGCCATGGCTCTGTGAAGTCACACATTTCCAGCATGCAAGCAAAAACCACGTAAAAGTTGAAGACCTTGAAACACCCTATTCATACGTATATCCTAATAGGTAGAGAGGCCACGGAAGAGTCTCTGATTTCAAAATCTGATTATAAGTCAGACCCTTATATTTTGCCAGTTTTACACACCATCTGACCAAAAAGCATTTCACAATGGCACTAGCCTTCAAAGCTCTCCGCTGAGAGCAGTCACTGAGCTTTCATAAGCACCAGTCACATCTAAGCCACTTTTGGAAGTGGGATGTAAGAATTTCGGAAAACAAAATATCTTTTAGCTTTTAGGTGCTATCTATGCTGACTGTTTCAGATAAAAATTTAGTGTTGATAGGAGTCTTTACAAGGATATGAGATTAAAATTTCTCTTTCTCTGGAACAGCGCTTATTCCAGTCATTTAACACTTCTTCCTGTGAAAGTCATTCCATTGGCTTCAGGGGACAATTTTTACTCAAATTATAATAAAAAAATAGCTCAATACAAGAATGAATCCTGCGTTAGCTCAAGATAAAATGTGATCCCTACTCTTTAACTCCCACAAATGTGATGCAGGACAGAGTAATGCATGCTAGAAAAGGTGGCGGTGTCTTCTAGTCAGACCTTAATGTGAGCTATTTTTCTGGGAACTGTGTTTAAATTCAAGATAAAAGAGGCTGTTGATAATGAAAGCTCTTTTCTTTTGTACGTAATAAAAGAGAAAGGTTACAAATTTGGTGGCTTCCAGCTAAGCAGCCCTTTTATACCTTTTCAGCTTTAATACTGCAGCCCTGCAAAGACAAAGCACATGTTTGACTTTATTACGCTGACTCCAATGTGGTTACTTACCATATCTAAAAGTTAATCAAATAAATAAGTCTCTGCCTGATTGAGATTAATTCCCACATATGCGTTGTCTGGGACACACATTATAGCTTATTTTATGAGAACCAACTGCTATCTTAATTTGCTGATTTATTTTTTAAGAATATTGACAGCTGTGCCATTCAACAAGTGTAGAAGTGCATTATGAATCAGACTTCATTCTCAGATGTCAGATTTTAGCCCTGCTAACACCAGAGCTGTTACTTGCATACAATGGTGTAAGACAGGGAAGAATCAGATGTAGGGTCATTTAATTCTCTCTTATTTAAATCTTGATTCATCTTTATGGGCGCTAAAGAACAAAGTGCCACTGTCCATAGTCATGGAGAAATCAGGCATTAAAGATGAAGTTTTAGCCTAGAGGTCTTCCCAACTGCATTTTCTGCTGGGTGCAATGTACTTTGTTAATGTTATTGTTGCTTGCATAAAAAGAAAAAATATATATATTATTTTGTTTCCTCTGAATTTTTTCAAAAGAGACTTTAGTGACAAAGCTCTGCTTTAACATCCATGTTTCATTTTAATGTTCCTGTTCTTCTGCTGCTTATGTTCACCCTCCCACTTGCTGGGCTATTTTACCCTCCAAAACTGGATGGCACATCAGCAGCTATTCCCCCTCCAGAAGCTGTCAGAAGCCTGGTTTTAAAATACCACAAGCAGAAAGCCTGACAACTCCAGGGAAGATAAAAAAACAAAAGCACAAGAGATGCAAGGCGACGTCCCACTGACTTCCTCATCTGTCTGTCAGACAGCAGCCCTGGCACTCATGAGCCAGGCCACCCACCTCCACCAGGAGAGCCGTGCTAAACGGGGCCACCTCCAACAGGGAAACTGTCACTGGCTCAGTGTCGAGTTGACCCACAGTGACAAAGGCAGGAAGAGAGCCAATAAATCACACGTCAAGCAGGGACGGCTCTCGGCAGGGCTTTCGAGGAAGCTCTCGGCAGGCGCCGCAAGATAAGAAAGGGATTGTGGCAATCCTAAGTGCTGTTTGTGTCTGTGTGTGTTCACCCGCTGCCAGGAGGGAAACAGGTTTCAAAGACTAGAAAGCAAAGCAGGCAGCAATTCTTCTTGGGAACAGCAAGAAGAAATGTTTTAAGGCCTACAAACACTGGAGGCTGAATTAGACCTGCCTCTCCAGCTCTGGACAGCAGCTGAGATCCAACAGAGAAGCCCAGGTCAGCATGTGATGGATTACGGTAAGCTAAGTCAGCTCACGAGCTCCTGAGAGCACTCAGACTACTGCAGGAATGAAATCCTGCTCCAGAGGGAAGCCTTTTGGCTGGTGCTCACCTCCAAACCACTCTCCCATGGAGGACCATAAACCCAAGAACTTTTAAGCCAACAGAGATTTGGCTTGGTCCCATTGTCTTCACATCTCCTGATGTTCACGTGGAAGGTTTTATCTTGGCCAAAGTTGTTGGATCAAACTCTTGACAGCTAAAGTGCCTAATTTTTACAGATGCAGACTTTTAAAATATGATACACATGGAAATTCATAGGGATAATATATTCCTGATGAGAGTTTTAATATTTGTAAACAACACAGGCATATGAAGCAATCCTGACAAAAAAAAAAAAGATACTTGAGATGCTTCCTTAGAACAGAAAGAGGTTAGGAGGGCTGACAGGCAGAAAGAAAACAGCTCCTGAAAACTTTCAGCAGAAATTATGTAAGTAAACACCACTTTGAATTTCTGGGGTTTTGTCAAAAAGCTATTTATTTGGGTTTCATTTGGGGCAACCAAAAAAACCCACATTTTCAGCTTTTGCTTTTTTATTTCATGGAAACCTTTTAAAAATTATATGCATGCATTTCTCATAAGAAAGAATTCAAGAGAGAACTGTGTCCATCTCTAGGGAGTATCGAGATGACTTAAGTTTCATGTCCTTATTGCATATTGAAAAAGAAAAAGTGCCTAATGTAATAAGTAAGCCCTGATTTTTGCAGGCAATCTTTTCCTTGCCAAGTTTTACACTGGAACAAACTGCAGATCCCCCATATATTTGCTTCTTGTGAATTTTTGCCAAATTAGAAGATACAGTTTGCTTGCAAGTACCACCTGCTGATTTTGTGGAAAACACGGAAAACTCAAGTTTGACACACGACCTCAGAAAATTCTGCTTTTTACAAACAAAACAGAAAACACTTCTCCAGCATCATCACATCCCAAGCCAATATAATTTGCTAAAAGTTAGAGCATTTTTCTTTTAAACGAAAACACTCTTGGGCTGTTTCCACAGAAACCACATGAGAATGTTTGACAGCTTTTGTCTCATACTTTCAGACGGAAGTCAAGAAGAAAGTTGTACTTTTCCTTTAAGTACTTTAATGTGATATAGTAATTAGCATTAAAAAAGCACAATTCACTAATATTTTTCTTATTAAACACTTGTGCAAATTGCCAATGGTAATAGTGTTTGTTTTTTTTTAATTTAGTAAATGGTTTAGTTTTTTCCTTCATTTAAATGTATTTTGTTCAAATTTGGTTTAAATCTAGTGAACACTTTCATTTCTAGCACTTTAAAGTGCTTCCATAGTTCCCTGTTAGCTTTCCTCTGTACAGGCACTAGCATTCGAAAGACAACCTACAGAGTCCCAGCCTAACATGCTAATTGCTTCTGCTACTTGTAATTTATCTTCTTTCTGATGTCCACATAAAATAAATTACTTGTAATGGCAACAAAAACAACTATCAAATGTATGGCACTGTCCCACTCGGCATTGTTAAAGCCTCCTTTTAACAACACAAGCACAGATCCTGTTGGTCTCACCTGCTCAGCTATTAGTTTCAATTTGTCTCCCAGTGCTTGCCAACACGCTGGGGTGTGTGAGCAGTCCCAGAAGACCTCTTTGGAAAATCTCACCACATTCCCACACCTCTGACAATATTTCACTATACCTCAGGGTAATTCTAAACAATCTTTGCATTGTCCAATGCCATCTGTTCAGCATTTCAAAGCATAACTGTTCAGTATTCGCATCGCATGCGTGGTAACCAGTTTCTGTTATACCATACCATTCGTTTTTGTCATATCCTTTCCTTCCAGTTCATTCCTTTTTCCATCACCAGCCAGCGCTGCGCATCGTACAGACGCACGGCATGACAGCCAGGAGGCTGAAGCAGTGGAGGGAGCATCGCGTTGCTCTGTTATTGCCAGGAGCAGCATATTCTCGACTCCCCACCTAGGGGGACTGTCCCGCATCTCTGCTAGGAGAGCTGGCAGGTGTCGTGTGACAAATTCCTGCCTAGCAAGCCCAGATTACCCCGGTCAGTAACAGGATAGCGTGCCTGCCTGAGGGGAAGCAGGCACTGAACCAAAGCCAAGTAAGACAGTGCCGTTGCAAAGTGCTGACCAGTGCCATCCCCACGGCCAGTCACACCCCAGCATCTCAGACGAGGGAGCACGTCCAGCCAGGAGCTATTTCCATCCCCGCAGGGCTGACACTGGACAGGGATGGAAATCATCTCTTGACTCCGCTGATGGCTGGCTGCTTGTCTCTAACCCTGCGCTTAATCTGGGTAAATAAATTACATCAGGATTCCTCACTTGTAAAATGAGGATGGCGCATGGCCTTATTTGGCAAGTATTTTGGTGCCAGTAGTGAGGATATTATAGAAATGCTAAAAACATCGCTATTGCACTTTTGCTGCTTGAATTGGGCTAACGTTTTTAATTAAAGTATTTTGTTCAAAATCTCCTAGCTTTTAGACTCCTCAGTAGATAACAGTGACTCCTTTCCCTAATATTTCATGTCTTCAAGTACTTGCTGGTGTCCTAAGTCAGTGCATTTCCAATACCTGAGGAATTAATAAAAATTTTTCATAATAATTTGAGATCAAAAGCCCACTGGAAGAGATGGGAGTCTGTCTGTGGTCATGCTTGAATTCAAGAATGCCTAAGTATTAATTAAAAAATAATAATAATAATTTTGAATATTCGTGTGTTGTTTCTTCAGTTCTGGAACAAACCATAAATTAATTGAAAGGCCTACTGAATCTGCCTGACCATCATCCTGAACTGATATTTTTGAAATCTTGACCATATCTCAAATAAGTGCTTTTTTTTTTTTCTTTATCTTCCCAAAACACTGTTCATTCACCTAAAGCCTGCCCATCACTATTTTTGCAAACGAGCACATGTGGTGACATCCATCTCCAGTAACCGTTGACCTCAGGAAGTTAAGAAAACAAACGGTTTCAAAACCATACTGTGAAATATGGCTGCTGAGATCGCCAACACATTCCTCTCATTTTTCATTGGCCTCTCCTGTAGCTGTCACAGGACAAATCACGGGGCAGGAAATGCCAGCCCTGGCTCGATACGGCAAAGTCAGGCTAGACTTAAGTCTGCAGCTAGACTTTTTCCATTAAAACCTGATGGCAGCACTACAAGGTAGCACCTCTCGGGCACACCCCAATGCCGATGTTCAGAGATGAGAGGATTTGGAGCCAAGGCTCCCAAAAGGCACTTTGGAGAGCAGTAAACCCCCAGGGATCCCAGCAGCCCCCCTGCAGCATGCCCAGGGAAACACCTGGGCAATGCCAGCTTTGGCTCCTTATGACCCTATGCTTGAGTACTCACAAGGGAAATTTTATTTGACAATTTTTTTCTGCATTGGTGAGGTTGTCTTTCATATACAACTGTTCCCATGCAGCTGAGTTTCACTGGGATTAGTTATCCAAGATACTGAGGAGGAAAAATCTGTTTACTCCTTCCCACTCTGGAAGTCTCACTGCTTGCAGAGGCCAGTAAAGGTGGAAGGGATTTTTTTTTTATTATTTTTTTTTCAGAGGGAGGACTGGGACTCAGGAGCTTCTTGCTCCCATTTACCCAACAGCTTACATTGCAGCCAGCAACATGTACCAGCAGCTCAAGCCCTGCCCTGCAGTGCCAGGTTTGGAGCCAGGCTAAGCTGTCCAGCAAAGAGCTAGAGGAGCACTGTGCCTGCCTGCGCCAGGAAGGACTAGTGGTCCCACAGAGGGGGTTAATGGCTTCAGCTAAGTAGCGCTTAATAGGAGCTACTTAGCTTCCCTGCTAGTAAACAGATAGCTCTGCTCGGGTGTGACTCCCTGTACCTGGTAAGTGGAGGCTTAATTGAGTTCTTAAGGGAGAAGCTGTGTTTGGTTTTTTTTTTGTGGGGAGGAATATCCACAGGGAATCAAATTAGGTTTGTTGTTTAAATTTCATTAATCTGAACAAACAATGGTATTGTTATTACACGATTCCCAGAGGAAATAACAAGAAAGCAAGGCAAGATGGATCAGAACCAATCCCTGAGTAAGGTGAAATACCTCACACCTAAGAGGGGGCAAGTTAGCAGGCAGAAAGGTTCCCGAAGCTGCATTCTTAACACAACTCATAGCCTCAGTGGAAGTGCTAAAAGGTAGACAAGTGCTCAGATCCATCTGAGGACATGAGTCTTTCCAAAGTCAGACTTTGTCTTGCACAGAGCTGGGGAGCAATGTTCTCTGCAGAGGTGAGGGTCCTGCATCCAGCAATGTCTGCTGTTTTAACTGTCATGCCAACTATACTTACTCACAAGCAAAAGAGCTAAAAACAATATCATCAACATTTTAAAATATCTAATCCAAATAATGCTGCTTCTAATCAAAATGTCATGCTTCTTGAAAATACTTCGTACTGCTGGTTTGAGTTGGAGAATTAATTTGACTGCCATTAGGCTGATCAGGACAATCAAGTATCTAGTATTCCATTACTATTCATGTTCAGACTTATGAGATATGAAATGCACAAATGTGTATAATTCTGCACAACCCCCTTGGAAATAAAAACATATGTATTAGCCAACAGCATGTTTTAATAATTAGAGGACAGCAGCCAAGGAATAGCAATAGCGGTATTCAGAACGTATCAGAACCAGTTTATCTTTCCCTTTTTCCTCTCTTATTTCTGTTGCTGTCATCTTGTCTTTTAGGAGGGAGGGGAAACATTTCTGATCCCCTAACCTCTGGTATCTGAGGGAAGTCATCTCCAGCTTCCAAACTGTGCTTCACCCTCCCCAGGTGGGAATGAAGATTCCTATGGAATACTGCAAAATTGGTTCAGAGAGAGAAAACAACTGGCCTGTTCTGCAGGTTTGTTCATCTCCTTTTTTAGGGACTTCTCAGAAACAGGCTAGAGAAAAGCCAAAGGATACAAAAATGTTGAATCAGTCTTAAAAATTCAGGACATCAGCCTCAAAAAATATCACAAGGTCTCTAAAAAACAAACCAAAGCAACAATCCCTTCCAATTCTTTCATTCACCTTCTGCTTTCTGAAGAATTTGTATTCACATGGCATATTTAAAAATTTCTCCTTAAGGGCTAGATGTGCTTAAGAAGAAAAAGGATCCAAAATGACCCTACGAGATTCTCACGTAACTACACATGTCCAGAAACTAAGACTTTAAAAAACAGGAGAAAATATGGATACCCTAATAAAATCGCAAGCTGGCAGTAACCAGCTCACCCTTCACTTGGTCTCCTTTAGGTGCAGTTTTTGTTCATATGGCAAACGGTCCTTTTCTGGTTGTTGTCACTAAAATCCACATTCTCCGATTTATTATTCGATGACGACCCAAAAATGTATACCTTTTATTGCATGTATCCATCTAATAGTGTGTAATAAAGTTTTTTTGGGGCCACTACATTAGTCTCAAAACTGGTAACTTTCACAGCCTGCTAATTGTGCCCTTTACAGGATGATAGTTATAATTCAGACTATTTTTTCTTCTCTCATTGTTTTTAGCCCAAGACCCAGTTGTTCCCTACATGTTCAGCTTCCTCCTGTTTCACCTGCCTGCCTTGCTCTCATGGAGCTGGCAGCCTCCAGAGTCTCTGCCAGCAACGCTCGTTCATTGTCCGGCTCCTTCATCCCACAGGTCTGGTCCTGCACTACGTCCAACAGTCAAGATTTGACTCACTTGCCTTGACCACAACCCTATTGAATCTTTGGAAATATTACTATAAATATCAGGAGGTATTTGGGCTGCAAATAACATGTAATTGGTTGAAAAGAGAATGTCAGCATCTTTTACTTTTTAAGTGGACTAATGGACAGCATATTGGCATATCAATGGGAGAAACATGAATTCTTCTGTCCCTCTTTCTGCTGCAGAGCTAGAAACAAAGTGCCTCATCTCTGCATACCTCTCTATGCCCCTCCAGTCCTTTATTTATCTTCTTGTATTGCAAGCTCCCTCACAGTATTCATTACCTTACTCTGTTTTTACTATGTTAAGACACCATGAAATCATTTGGGATTAGATTTCTGGACATTGCTCCATATTGTGACACAAACAATCAGAATTAAAACTGAAAGAAGATACCTCTTTTCCTCATATTTCTGAGTGGGAGAAGCTGTTAACTAAAGATAGTTCAAACAGCAAGAGCCTGGTGGAAACCCTTATTTACTGCAATACCAATACACTTCTAATCCAGCTTTCCCTGAAAAACACTGCACAGCATAACACAGAGCCTTCATATAACAAACAGTTACAAAAAAACATTGACTTCTCTGAGCAACATGAGCTGCCAAAAATTCATTCAGCCTCTGTGGAAAAGACCTTCACCTCTGGATACAGCCCATCAGTGCACACCCTGTTAGCAATTGCTAGCTCTTAGAAAATGACTTTCATCTGGTTGCAGAAAATAAGTATGTAAAAGCAAGTCTGGCAGGCCTTCTCAGAGCTTTATTCACTGCAGTTTCAATTAGATAACCATCCGTCACTCCATCCTGCACACCAGTCCAGTATCTTGATGACACATGGCCTCTACCATACCTGACAGATACTTTGAGTATCCTATCATTGTCACCACATTTTCCTATCTTTAAGGGAAATACTCATGCCTGGCATCTTTTTCTTCCATCCTATGGAAGGATGTGGGGGAGGTGCTTCCAGTCTCCCTTGCTATTCCTACAGGCACTCAAGAGGTTTTGTTTTATTCTTATTTCTTTTCTTATAGGATGGTGCACAGAGAATGGCTCCCCAAAGTGTTCAGTTCTTGCTCACTCGGGCATTGTTTTCACTAATTCAAGCACTTATCAGCACAGAGAAGTAAATATCATGAAAGCAGAGTAAGAAAAATAAGAGGAAGAAACATTTATTACAGCATTTCTGCCACAAATACTTTCTTAACAGTGCATACCCTTCATGCGTGCAGCCTTTTTGTCCCCTATAGCCCCCCAAAAGAGGTGCCCACAGTGGCTGTCCCACCACTTCTTTCTTGATTCAGAGATGCTTTCATCTCTCTGCATGTGGTACGTTACTCCTCTGCATATCAGTGCCAGTTCTAACTAGATGTAAGTTTTCCTTACCCAAACTATTTGACAGCTGTCTCTGATGCTTCCTGCAGACTCTGCCCACCACTGATGGTGACAGAGCTGCAGAGCTGGCCCAATAAATCAAGACAGCGGCCATTTTGATCACAGAGGTTGATATCCTTTAAGTGTTTTCAGACCTCATCCTTTGAAACTAAGGGGTGGCACCCAAAAGTTATTAGCTTTTGGGGGCCTTTATTCTGCTGTTCCTGTGGCTCCTGCAAGGAATCACTCCTACCAGCAGGTCACCAGGAAGAGTACAAGACTCATCCTACCTCCTGAACAGTCTGTGGAGCCAGCAGCCTGTTCTCAGACTGGCTTCTGCAAGAAAAACACACTCTTCTGGTAACACACATGCCATCATGCCATTAATATGAATTTCATATGCTTTGAAACACAACCGTTGAATATATATAAACTGACCAGTCTCTCATATTTCTGAAAACGTTACTGGATTACAAAAACTAGACAAGCCCGTAAAATACAACTTTTCTGGTAGGTAAGTAATGACAAAGTGAAAATAACTTCAGTAGATCCAAGTTTCTTCTTGACAAAGTCACTATCTGGCCTTTTCCAAGCAGCCTGAAGGAAGCACCTCTATACTATGATCAGGCAGATCTTCACACTTACTAGAACACCAGACTTCAAACTTACCTAGAAAGTTATCAGTACAAAACCGCCTTTGCTCCGCAATAAGGCTCTTTTACGTAAGCAAAAGCAATAAATGTTCAAGTACTGTTTGTCATTTATTAAGTCCCTAATTCACTTGGGAAAGAGTGGTAAAATCAAATCACAGAGAAGAAATATTCAGCCTAGTAACAAGAACTCTCTGTGAGTTCTGAGAAACTGTTCACACCAATGCCATGTGCATTGCCAGACAAGTTACTGAAACATGGCCAAGTTGTTTGAAAACACAACAAGCTAAACAAACACATACGCAAAAAAAATAAAATTATCTTGCAACCGTAGGGTTTGTGCTTTCCCTTAGTATTCTGATGCTGACAGAGAACTTACTAGCCTATGATAGTCACCAGAAATTATTTAGTCCATTTGGACACCTGTCTTAGCAGCATGAGCAGGTATATTGGAGAGGGCCCCGGTGCCCTTTGGCTTCCCTTGGAACACACACCACATAAAGGTGCTGTGCGTGATCCCGTATCTGAAAGAATGGAAAGTCTTTTCTATTCATCTTAGCATAGCTTAATACAGGGTACAGATAAATGCAAATAAACACTGTGTTCAAAAAACTAGACATTTTTGCTGCCACACTTGTAGAATTAGGAGAATAGAAGTTAAAAAGAATGCTGTGTGTGATTAAGTAGTATCTAGATTTATACTAGCTTCATGGGTTTCTCTCAACTCTCCAATTTACAGGCACAGTAATAGGCAGGTCCACATTTTGCTGCCTAGTAAGCTAGTTTTTGAGCAACCCTTTTTCCTAGGAGAGTAGGAAGGTCTTAAATAACTCTACCTTCATGACTGACTGTTAGGATTTAGGTGAACAACCTTCATAATATTGATTCTACCCTTGGAGAACATTCATGTCTTCCTCCATGCCATCCCATCAGGAGATTTCTTCATCACAAAATTTTGATCTTCCATGCACTAATTCAGTTCAATTACCATTTAACGTGGTAGCCAGTAAGTGCAATTTTAATTTGTCCAGACAGTAAATAAAGTTAAGTAATGAGTATTTGGCTAAACCCTATAGCCAAATGGCCATGTGAATCCATAGAGGAATGGCTTGTGCTGGGTAACGGTCTAATCTCAGAATGAGGTTTCTCTTCATGTTATACACTTCACACTCCCTGCCATTTTATACCTTCTTAATCATACCCTAATCTCATAATCAGACACAACGATAACCAATCTGTCTGGAGTGATAATAGATTTATGGCTCACTGAAAGAAATCGTGATGGAAGGAACTAGGGACTAATCTCCTACATCCTATTTGCATTAACAGGGAAAATGGCAAACTTTTTTCCTATTGCTCTCACTGAGCAATACCAGCAAACATTGAGGAAAAAAAGATAGTAATCACTGGAAGTACATGAGATTTAAGACCAGCACACACAGGGACTGAAGGGATCAGATCCAATTTAAAACTAACACAGGCCTTCAAGGCACAGCTATAGGTTGAGATCATGTGGAATGGTATCAGGCCACTCTAGTGTTAGCACACAGGATGAGCCAGTCTGTTGCTTGACAACGTATGGTTTGTGTACTACTCAGCCTAATCCTGCACTGTGGGCCAACATGGAAAGGGTCACTGACTTGCTTCCTACCTTTAGGGTGTTACTGCAGTCAATGGATTAGGGAATAAAAAATAAAATTTAAAAAGGAGCTTTCCTGGCAATAGCTCAGCTCCTTTTAAAAAACGGCTTCTCAATTTTCTTTGATCATAATTTTGTTTGTTTTATACGTTTTTGAAGGCTCTCTGATGTGACAATCCCCTATTCTGCTGCTTGCATCCAGATACAGCTTTGTGATGAAAAGCTTTGTTCTCCTCTAATATTGCAACAGTTGTGATTGTTAATGTACTCTGCTATTCATCTCTGCATGAAGTTATCAGACCTTATTCTTTACTGGCTTCCACTGATGAACATCAGGAATCTTTCCAAAGATATGACACTGTAATATTGAAGTAAGCAAAAGGAGGTCCAGACTTTTCATGCTTCCCAGAAGCTACTTCAAAATGAGGGGACTTTACATTGTTGTGATTGTCTTTTTGCAATGAATGCCTTTTTAAAAAAAAGTTTTTAGGCAATTATATCTGGCATGCAGCCATTACTCTACGGGGAGTTGTGGAGTGGGTAGACAACGTATTGTGTCACAGCTGCAAATAAAACACTAACATCACAGTCATATTTTTAATATTGTTAGCTCTAAGATTCAACTGGTTCTAACATACCAGTGCTTCAAAACATCTTATATGCTGGCATTGCTCACAGTAATGCTAACTCATTCCTGTTGAACCATCCAAAGCAGATGACTGGAAGCGATTAAGATCTTCATCTGCCCTCCAGCCCCAACGGTGTCATTCAGGCAGGAGGTTCTGAGCCCTCTCAAACCCACCACACATTCCCCAAATTGGAAATTTTTGAGGAGTAAGCTCTCATTTTTAGCACAAAGCTACTGGATGCCAAGAACTGCCATTGTGCAAATGACATGCTCCAATACTCGTTTTACTCTTCAGATCCCAAATCCCCTATTTCCTGTTGACTCTCATTGCTTAAGCTAATATCATTCAGCCTACTCTTTCAACTGGGTAGAAGGGCTTAGTCAAACCCTACTGCAGGCAGAGGAACACAGTGCACATGTGTAACAGAGTAGAAATTGTTGGCTCAGAGCATATTCATTTGTTGTGTGTAACTCAGTAATAAAAAGCAAATGCAGAGACTTCATTTTATATATAATAAAAGTACTGCAATATTTTATGTGTCTCATTTTAGCAGCCCGTTTTTAAATAACAACCTTATTTTTTTCCAATTGCAAATCTCTGAACAGAGGAGCAAAACATTAAAGTATTTTTAGTTTATGGGCTAAACGTCCAGCCCAGCAGTTTGCTAGTAATATATGTATACTGATAATAACCACAACTAGCAGGGGATGCAAAACAGCCTCAGTTATTTCTCTTTTCTCTGTGAGAACGTACTCCTCCTGTTAAGAATTCAGATGTCAGCCAGGATTTCTAACTGCATCAGTTCACACTTCCCTGAAGAGAAGCAAAACAGTAGATTGTTCTTTAAAATACCACAAAGCCTGTCTGAACACCTTGGCTCAACTGCTCAGGGTAACTGAGGAAACAGCGCTGAAAATTTAATTTTTCTTTTTCACATAGTTGTTTTTAAACATCAATAAGCTGAGTACTGTTGGAAATTTGTCATTTTGCCCAGAGAGAAATCAGTACATCTCTGAGCATGCAGGGCATTCCCCCACTGGTCTTCCTCCAGGGAATGCCAGTGATGCATTCCCTGGAACCAACAGTGAGGGACTTCCTAAGCTTAGAAAGATATCTGACAGAGTTTAAAAATAGCTAAGTGGACATCTCTTTGCACCAACACATCTGTCTTTTCCAGAACATTTGCCTTTTATCTCCTGAGTGCACAGAGGTCTCTGCAGAGCCTGACATGGGCATGACCCATAGTGGGCAGACATCACCCAGGGTTTGGGCAGAGACCATGCACAGGGCTCCTCAAGGCACAGGCAGGGACATTGACCACCACAGATGGACAGACAAAAGGATCCACTTTGCTTTAGGTAAAAAGTTAAGGGCCCTGTGTAATGAATGCACACTGAGTGAAATGCCACCGGAGATGTCAACCCAGAGCTGCATGAGATTCAGTATTAATCAGTGTCATAGCAGCATTTCTATACCACCAAATGAATTTGTGGTTTCCACAGAGACTCTCCAAACAATATTGGTATCATTCTAATAAAATCTGTAGTGAAAGACAATAACTTCCTAGAAGCAGATGGGCTTAACACCTTCAAAAATGAAACCATCTCAGAAGGGCTGGCACCAGCTCTCTGTAGTTTACTTCTGAATTTCGTAATCACAGTTGACACTACAATACCTTTCTTTTTCCCTTCGGCCACTGTATTTCTACTAAGATGCATTTAAAGGATACCACAAACATCTTAAAGGAATAATCATCATCCTCTAAAAGTTGTGCCAGTCTCTACAAGAGACTGGATTTGGAGAACTGAAACTGAAGAGCCTTTTTCCTTTTCCCAAGACAGTTTGGAAAGAGCAGGGTGTATTGTTTCCCCTCTGGTGCTCCGAGGTGAAGACAAATTAGCCTTTGCTTCTGACAAATTGGCTTCTTGTTTTCAATAATAAAGTCTCCTAATTGAAAACGTAAACCCTAATTTGAAAATCCCTTGTGTTTTTACACACATTGCTTTTATCATACTCATGCTTCTTCACTTCATCATCTTTGCAAAACATTTATGAAAAGTGAGATGGTCACAATGCCTCCCAGTAAAAGTAATGCTAATCATCATCAACCTGACTTTACAGGTGGGGACAGAACAATGTACTCAATTACAGACAGAAAACAGCTTTTACCACAAGCCTGACTCTTTCCCCTACTGTATACTTCCAAGTAGCAAGGATGCCAGCAAGCTAGCTCCTGGCCTGATTGTGGCTTCAAGGAAAGGGGCTCGGAGGGCTCTGCTGAAGCTTACTTTGTCCATAAACATCTGTGAAGTGCTTGGGGATCCAAAGCTTGAGTGACTACCTACAAGATGGTACAAACCAGTAACTCCTCTCCTGAAAGAGGGAAGAAAAAGAAGGGTGTCCTGTCCCCACAGTGACTTGGTTGATGAGGGGAGATAGGGCACTTCACAAGAGGAGCAACGTCACATCTTCCCTTCCTCTTTCCTTTGAGCCCTGGAAAGCAGTCAGATAATTAGACAGTTGTACTGCCCCTGAGAAGCAATGAACAAATGAGCCAATTAGCCCCAATTCATTGTTAAGCTTGAAACTAACAAACAGCAGCACTTTTCAGAGCAAATTTCCTTGCTGGTGACTTTATTTTGTTACCATTTTTACTGCCATCTAATTGAAGCCACTGATGGCTAATTGCTTCATTTATCATCAAGTTTACAGGCCACACACTGCAAAACTAATTAGAGACCAGACGTTGCATTTCAGCCTCCCTTTGAAATACTGCTGGCATTTACATAAAATTTCAATTCATTATGTTTTAAAGAAGCCAAGAGAGTGGGAACAGGAGGATTATTTTTGAAAAGCAGTGCTGAGATTAGGCAGGCCCAGATAGAGCTCTAGTGCACCATGTACTTTAAACCTGGGGAGCAGGGTGGAGAAGAATTAGCAGTTTCCTCCCCAGTTTCTGATGCTACTGAGTGCAAACCCAAACCCACAGAATGAATGTTGGACAAACACTAGAAGCTAGCTCTGCACGCATAGCTCTCGACCATACCGATTTTCACAGGGAAGTGGTGAATTTTGCACTCGAGGTGAGAAATACTGCCCTAAGGATTTAAATCTGACAAGTGCCAAGGTCTTGTGAAGGTTCCTCTGTTTGGCATGGAAAGACAGGAAGGCAGACTTTGGCATTCACTGCGCATTGATTCGACAATAAATCACCCGAAGCCTGCAGACATTTGGCAGGTCTGCAAAGAATTGCTGTTATTTTAACTGAAATCTGATAGATTTTCTACTTTTAAGGTATTTTCAGATAGATGCCTCTGATTTGGAGCCAGCTTTGCTCTTGCCTTGCACAGGTTTCCCCTCTAACTTTACCAGGGCTACACTTTGGACAGAGGTTCACCAGTTCTGGCTCCAAGTGAGAATAAAGCTTATATTCTCCTTCCTGCTTGTTGTTTGATATTCTCCTGTTGCAACTATTCCTCTTCCTTCCCCTTTTTAGGTCCCCTACATCCTGACAGGCTCATTTCTCCCTAAATAAACTTAAAGCACAGAAGCAAAATGCATTTGTTGCCTGGGAAACACGCAATTCAGCATAAGGGGCTGCCATCCTAAGAGAGCTATAGACCTCCAAGGAAGTTTTTATATCAATAATTGTAACCAACCAGAAGTACCAGGTTAGTAAAACATTCCCCACTATGTGCTCACTACTTTCGAAAGTTTTTGATGAGTTCTTCATTTTAACCAGTGATTTATTGTTTTTTAATGGGGAATCTTAGTCTTATTTTCAGATTTTTTTCACTATTACAGCAACAGAATTTGACAGAGTTTCAGAAAGGAGCAGGAGTCCCTGGCTGAGGTTTACTGATGAACTCTTCATCATATCATCACTCTGTCCCATTAGCTCCCATTCTTCATTTTGATTCAAAGACTCTTTTCTTTAAAACACTGGTTCTCTGAAACAGTCCTATCTCTTCAGGCCTTCTAAATGTCACTAAATATATTGCAATAGTGTATTACTATATTCTGCTTCTGGTTTTGATAGCACAGTATGAGAAACCCTTTATTTCTCCCAGGAAAATATTCACACTGCTCATTTCCTCTAAGAATTACTCCAAGGGGTGTCCCCCCTTGGGAGGCTGGCTGGGTGTGCTCCAAGACACACTGTCACCCCGTGCTGTGGGGTTATTTTTCCAGTTAAGTTATGATGGTTCTTAAAGGCTCCAGCAATGATCATTTTGCTTCTTTGCCAGAAAAATAAGCTATTTTTAGCAGGGCAATAATATTATATATTGTCTCAGATGTGGATGTAGAGCACGTGTTAAGTGCAGTCATGCATCAGTCTCACTGTAATTCAAGCTCTGGGAGTAGTTTACCTGACATCATGGAAGTAAACTAGGTATCAGTATATGATTATTATTTTTAACAAGGAGTTCTTCCAGCTGGTTCACAGTGCTCCCTAACGAAAGCAAGGCCAGGAAGGCACAATGTCTACAACCATCAGCTAACTGTGATATCTCAGTCAAGGGCCCAAAAGAATAAATGCAGAGAGCCTTGTGCTCATAGCCTATTCTGAAACTGCAAGGAGAGAATCTTGCAATAATCCAAGTAAGCAGTAAAAGATATTTGTGACAAGAACCTAGTTCCAAATCACAGATGGCATTTAGTTTAAAGCTGATCTTGGTCTGAATTTAAAAGACCATAATGACTAATCCTGGTCAAACAGCGGGTTTTCTGAAGTGGGAACAGATGATCTTCAGGTAGTTTACAAGACTGGCTCCAGTTTTCTTTATCAATGAGCATGCTTTCCTCCATTATTTCTACAAAGAGTCCACTCTAATTCCAACCCCCTTTTTTTTTTAATAGCATTATTAGTGCTATTACCACAAGGCCTTGGGAGAGTCTATCTCAGCTGCAAGTAAGGCTGAGTTGACATCTACATATGGATTCCAGCATAGCCAGAAGAAAATCTTAATCACTCTGTAGCCCTCACAGGTATGCTAGCCACAGCAAGCAACAAGAACAGCTTTAAAAAATTTCAGCATTAAGCATCCCCTTGCGATAGAAAAGCACTTGTCCTAAACTACCTTCATTTTTGGAAAAGTTTCCTAAACTACCTCTTCACAAACATCTAAGCAAGTTTCAGAAGAAAAAAAAAAATCATGGGATTATCAGCAAAGCAGGGACCTAACCTCCCCTGCTTCCTCCAGTACAAAAGTTTACCATTTTAACATTCTTCTCCAGCATCCAAACTCTATACTGCAATTTGATACCTCTAGTGACAATAAGAAAAGCAGTCTATTTTACTGCATAAGAAAAATAAACCAGCAATTAACAAGTTCCTATATGTTTCCTGTTTACATAATACAGCTCTTTCGCAGGACAAGAGCCCGGAAGAAACTGATAGGCCTGGAAAAGATTTGCAATAAAAGCTATTTGAAATACTCACCAATGCAACAAGACCAGTTGTTTCCTCTGTGAAGACTGTAAAAGGATGGATTTAAATGTGGGTTAAAATGCTGTCAGAACTGACTAGAGGTGACAGTGGGGAGAGGTTTCAACAGATGACACTTGTGGGAAAGTTGTTTTGCACCACTGCTAGTGGGTAGTAGGGCAATTTCCTATCACAACTACTTTATTTTTTTAAAAAGAAGTCTACGTGCAAAGTGTATGCAATTCACAAGTGTATTAAAAGCAGCTTTAACAGCGTAATAGCAAAGGTATATGTTGATTTGCTGCTTTTATATTCTTTAAGAAATCTCAAGTGAACTTACTCATCTATCAGTCTTGTCATATCTCCAAGATAAAAAGCTGTACTTGATCTTCAGTGAAAACTACTACATGTGTTGGCATTTGGCTTGCATGCTTGAGAACCTCACTGAACAAAAACTAACCTGTCCTTGCTGTTACGCAGGATATTGTGTTCCAAGACCTCCAGTGACACCCATTAAGGTTTACACTTCTCAGAGTTTTCAGCAAACTGCTAGCAATTTGAAACGCTTTTTATCAGGTGCTTTCCCTCTCACCCCAGACACATTTGACTTCGGTTTTCCCTCTGAGAAGAATTTTAAATTCAGAAGATGGATCTCCATTTCAAGAGAAGACAAGAATTGCAAAATGATCTTGGAGAGCTCCGTTCTTCTTCAGATAGGACCTCAGGAGCAGACCATCCAGGATCATACTCTAGCCCAATAGCAAGCAGCACTAGCGAGCACAGCTAAGACCACGTGAAGAGTCAACTTTAGTCCCACTTCTACCATTAGTTCACTGGATAAGCTTTTCTTCACACTTCACAATTCCTCACATAACAAGGGCTTAGTATCACCAAGCCTTTTTGTAAAAGGCTTCAAGAGGAAGAGCCCTGTAGGTGATTTATATCTGATCTTTTTATTATAATTGCATTAGGAGAAGGTATTTAAAAAATGCTGCTGGAAATGTTAGCACTAATATTCCTGCCTTGTCTTAGTTTGATTTCAAATAGTTAAGGTCATGAACAAAATTTAATATCATTCAAAAAAATAACATACATATCAAAATAGCTGTAATGTTGGGGGGGAAGGTGGAGAGTCTCTCTATTAATTCAAGAACCAGGAAGTGTTAAATAAAGCTACCCAAAGTTCAGGAAAGCTACAGAGCATAATTTTGATGCTCACTTTGTCCATGCTAAAAGGTTTGGAGTAGTCAACTTATTTTTAGAACTTGAAAACCACTGGGATAAAATTCAACAGGCACGCATCATGCAGGAGAGCAGTACAAGCTCAGGTCAAAAAGAGCGAAGCCTGTAGTTGAAGTCATGCTGGAAAATTTCCCCAAATGTGGCCTAATTGAGAGAAACTCAGTCTAAACTGCCAGGCTGGTCCCCACTGATTTCAATGGGAGTTGGGTCAGAGGTCCTACAGACCCCAAGCTCCAGTCCCCCATAAAGCTACATGGTCCCATAGACTTAGGAATGGTTTCAACCGCATCTGCTCCAGAGCCATAACTTCATGCATCCATGTTAAATTCCTCTTTCCATCCACTTAATTTTTAAGGTTTAATTATTCATTTAATTTTTAGGCTTTAGCTTTTAAGATACACATTTGTGGACTGACAGATCTAGACAAAGAAGCTACAAACCTGAGGACAGTTTCTACATTTAGTATCCAAACCTTCATGAAGAAAGCTTTGTCTTGTGGTTGCACAGTAGCTTCCAGCACTGTTTTTTGCTTTTTTTTTTTTTCCTTTTTTGGTTGGTTGATTTGTTTTTTTAATCTTTCCAAATAACTTGTGTTCCACTAGTTGTTTGTTATATTTAATCTACATTAGCCTAGCAGTGTTTCCTCTTGCAGTTTACTAAGGACTATTATTAAAAACCTTTTAATATGTACAAAATTATTCCTCAGATGTCCATGCCAAGTTTGCAGACTTTATATTAAGAAGTTTTCAAGTAAACTGCTGGCAAGAAAAGCCTGGATAAATTAAAAATTGGGAAAAAAATCACTTCCCATGTTCTAGCTCAAAAAATGGTGGAGTACATTTCAGTCACATTTCCCAGGACGCTACTGAAGAGAATGGCTTCAAATAAAAATGATTGCTTAATCTTAACTGTAGAGTTACTACAGGAAAGAGCTATAATCATCAAATTAAATGGGTAAAATTTAGGAAGAGTGTGGGCTGAACTGTCCTAGGATAACAGGTCAGTTCTATGATGTGAAGAAGGATATGGAAAAGGAACAACATCATAATAATATACACTTTTAGCGTTTTCCATCCACAAGAATTTCAAAATTCTGCCCAGACTAAACATGAAAGTCCAGATTCTGATTACCGCTCCCCAGTGTAAACCCAAAGTGATTTGACTGAAGTTATTAGGGTCAACTCTTAATTTACAAAACTGAAACTGAGATCAGAGGTTTGGCCCTATTGTAGGAATACAGTAATAGTTTTCATTTGTGTAGCAGTCTCATTCAAACAGCTATAATTTGAAGCAAATTCATTTTCCAGTATATGGAGAGCTAGAACTGATAAATCTGGCAGTCACATATATACAAGAAAGAAGGAAAAGCAGTAATGCAGCTTTATAACATTCATCCAGAGATGTAAAACAGGCAAGTATTCCTACGAATATAAAATATTATTGCTTTGATTCAGATCAGTAAAGAGTTTCTCCAAGAAAACACTAAAGCGAAGAGTGGGAGGAGGTAGAGAGAAGGGATATGTTGAAACACACAATTTTAAATTAAAACATTGCTCTCTGTCCCTTCAAGAACTTTTTTCTGACAAGAAATTTTTTTTGTGCAGTACCCTTTATTCCTGTAGTGAGTTTACATGGCAAGGTTTTGGTAGCAGGGGGCCATAGGGGTGGCTTCTGTGAGAAGGATCTAGAAGCTGCCCCATATTTGGTAAGGGCCCCACTGCTGACCAGAGCCGAGCCAATACGTGATGTTGTTTTGCGCGTCTTTGAGAGCATATTTTAGAAAAAAACACGCTGCGCCACACAGCAGCTGGGAGAGTGAGAGGAGTGAGGAACAGCCTTGCAGGCGCCAAGGTCAGTGAAGAAGGAGGGGGAGAGGTGCTCCAGGCGCTGGAGCAGAAGTCCCCTGCAGCCTGTGGTGAGGACCATGGTGAAGCAGGCTGTCCCCCTGCAGCCCATGGAGTACCACGGTGGAGCAGGGTTCCACGCTGCAGCCCGTGGAGGAGACCACGGTGGAGCAGGTGGACCTGCACCGATGGAGACTGCGGCCTGTGGAAGACCCCTGACAGAGCAGATTCCGGGCCAGACCTGTAGCCCATGGAGAGGAGACCACGCAGGAGCAGGTGACCTGGCAGTAGCTGCTGCCCGTGGGGGATCCAGGTTGGAGCAGTTCGCTCCTGAGGGATGGACCCCTTGGTACGGACCCATATCTGGAGCAGTTCTTGAAGAGCTGCTGCCTGTGGGCAGCCCACGCCGGATCAGTTCAGCAAGGACTGCATCCCGTGGGAGGGACCCCACAGCACAGGGGACGAGAGTGACTGAGAAGGAGCGGCAGAGAAGAAGCGCTATAGACTGACCATAACCCCCATTCCCCCGTTCCCCTGTGCCACTCGGGGGGGAGGAGGTGGAAGAGGGTGGATTGAGGGGAAGGTGCTTTTGGTTTCTTTCCTTTGTTTCTCACTTCTCTAGCTTGTTAGTAATAGGCAATAAATCTTACTATCTCCCTATGCTGAGTCTGTTTTGCCCATCACAATAATTACTGTGCGATCTCCTCATCCTTATCTCAACCCTTGAGCCCTTTTCATCGTATTTTCTCCCCGTTCCTCTTTGAGGAGGGGGAGTGAGAGAGTGGTTGTGGTGGAGCTCAGCCACCCACCCAAGTAAAACCACCACAATTCCCCATCACACCCAGATTCCTTCTGAAACATAGCACCTTAAGACTTAGTTTTCTCAGCTCTACAGTCATTGCCTATGTAATTTTATTGTGCTATAGGACTTTGATGCAAAAGATCCTTCATGACATATATTTTTAAATTATTATTGTTAATATAAGCCCTATTCTAAAGCTTTGTTCTTTGGACCCGATCTGATGCCTGCTGAAGTTCCCTAGAGTTTCTCTGGCAGTTTCAGTGAGGCTTAGATCGAGGTCTTTACGCCCATAGAGCTCGAGTAGTTTTGGGGCTTCTTCATGAGAAGAAAGCTGCTAGACCATTTTCACACCCTGCAAAAATGCTCCCTTGACTTTTTTTTTTTCCTAATCCAGGGCAAAGACCAAGGGTCAAAGATATTTCATGGAGGGGGACGTCTCTACTTTTGTCTGCTTCTGCACAAAATTGTGCTCTTCCTAATCCAACTGTGTGTCAGCAAATAACTTAAAACTTCCCAGGAGAGTATTTATCTGATCTCAGGTCAGTAAAAGTGGCTTTAGAACTTAAACTGCTGGTATGTAAAGAGCAACAAACCCTGCAGTTTATTTGAGCAGTGCAGTCAGAAAGCAAGCATGAACCTTGAGGAAAAAAGTTATAAAAAGTTCACTTTGAATGATTAACATTAAACTATTTGTTATTATTTAAATAATCAGGGTTTGCACACACCATTGATCAAGACTGAAAGGGTCCTCTTGTATTTCTGAGCTTCTCATTTCAGACAAATAAGGGCCACCACCAACTAAAGTCACAATCTAATAAGCAAGTTGGCCAGTTCTGGAATTCATCATTTTTAAACATGATACTGTGGCGCTGCAAACTTATGAAGCTTCCAGTCCAAAGTACTATAGCCCAAGTTTTAAATTGGGTATGGTCAAGGAAGGGACTGTGGTACTTGAAACACGGCCTTTAAAAGTTTTTCCACATCTGACACAAAAATCCTTGTCTAATTAATATCCAGGGAGCAATTCTCAGGCTGCATTACCATATAGCTAAGCCCCAAAACAAAGACTAAAAATGCAAGAAAAATATGGCAATTTATATACAGGCTGTCAAGGGGACTGCTAAAATTGAAGAATAAAGTAGTCCTTCAAGGTGATTTGCAATGACTAATAAATATTAAGATACAATTTCTTTATACTGAGTTAAGGAGGCTGCTTATAGTCTGTTCATTAAACATAAAGGCCAACTAAAACCACACAAATACAGAGGACTGAGATTTCTAACCAAGCCTTTCTTTGTTTGGCTTCTGTGTTCTTTCCAATCTGGAGCAAAACATATAGTCCAAAGGTCTATTTTATTTGAAGAAATAAAAATATTCAATAGTCAGTTCAGCAGTAACCTTACCTCATCACTCAGCACAACAATATTTGCTCAAGTGGGGACTGGTGCCTGAGCATCTCTATTCCTCTGAGGAAAGGAGAGGGGAATGATTTTGGCCTCCACCCCTCTGTCAACAGGATTTTACCCTGACTATTGCTAGTCCCTACCAACCCCCAGCACAAGGAGCAAGCAGCAGCCCCGAGGAAGGCATAAACAGGCTGTGGCTCTGCTAACCAACCACAAACCTCTGGCTGCTTCTGGTTCACGACTTGGCTCCCCATACTTCAACCTCACATGAGGTTAAAAGCGTGTGCTTCCTTGAGCATGGTACATTGCAAAAGCAGCCTCTCCTTCCTGAGCAAAACAAAACAACAAAAGACACCTGCTGCCATTTTCTGTGTGCAAAAATGCAGGCCTTCCCATATGTTCTCATAAAAATACAGGATTGCAACAGGGGGAAAGTTTGAATTATATACTTCCACCCCCAATGATATAATTCTGACAAGGCTTAAATAATTCCCAAACCAAAAAGAGATAATGCTAGGGACAGTTAGATAACAATCTGTAAAACAAAGCATCTTGAGTTCCCACTGACTTCAGTGAGAACTGGGGGCACCTACTCCCCTCTCCAGCCAGACCTTCCCCTTGATGCAGAACAGGAACTGCTCGGAGCAGTTAAGAGAATTTATAAAGTGTATATAGAAAAAAGACACAGTTCTCCTGTTTATTTCCACAGCAAAGATAAGCTTCACTTTTACAGAACCAACCATGTTTAAACAGAGGGAAGGAGCTAGGACCCAAGAGCAAAATGCAAAGTTACAGACTGACAGAAAGGGATGTGGATGAAGCCATCTCCTCTCCTAAACCTAAAAATCATATGCTTTCAGCACATACGGAGGGAAACATGCACCCCATGCATTTGCTTCCTTCCCTGGCTCAGGTCGTCATCACGAGTAACAAAAGCGAACAACAGATTCTAGCACTTCCCTAATGGTCTCCACCTGTCTCTGCTGCATGCAATATGGAAAGGAAAACAGTTCCCAGCAACCCCAAGGATAACAGCATCAAAAGATATGAATATACAATCATCATCAAAAACCTTTTATAAGTTTCTGGAGTACCTGGGTTATTTGTACACAGCAAACAAAACTTTAGTTGCACTGCGCTCTGTCTTTAGGCAGGTATGGGAGTGAACAATAGATAAAAGATCTATTCTATGCAAGCCCCTAGCATCTTCAAGCAGGATCTTAACTAAAAGATGAATCTGAATTCAAGAGCGGTTTACAAATCTATCTTAAGGGGAATCATTTCTTTGCTCTGCTCCTCAGCACTCTTCTCCCAGAAAGCATTCTGAAATTCAGAGGTGTATATCAGCCAAGCTGAAAATTGCATCTGGGGGGATCTCTTGTACCAGGTTACACATACACATCCATTTCAGCAGAATTCTGTATTTAAAATAATAAGTAGCTTAGCTACCACTGCAAAGCCCTAAGTGAATACACAGTAGAATTGCTCTCCAGATTATCAGCAAATAATTAAAACCATCTAGACAGTATCAGTTCCCTCTTCCAATAACACTAACTTTGGCTTTCCTTTGTAATTTTCTTCAGTTTCTATAAAAACCCAGCTTTCAGAGATACTCACCCTTGGACGTAAGAACCTACTCCAGGTCTGAATGAGGAAAGAAAGAGAAAGAAGGGCAATAGGCAAATTGGGATCTATATAGCTTGTGAAAGCCTACTGAAAGTAAATTAATTAGTATGAATTAAACACTCAGGACCTGCAGGGCTACCAGTGAAGTGACTCAGAGAACTTCCACACCCTCGAATAACCTGGAGCTTTGTCTCCACCAGCAATCAGCTGGTGTTTATTATTATTTTCTCCTTCAAATGTCTATGGATTTTCAGCACTATAACACAAACAAGATTTTTAACATGCATTGTTTGCAGATCACAGTGGAAATGAGGGGCTGTGTAATCTCCTGACTAGAGCAGAGAATCTGGAATATCCTCTTTTGCATTTACAGCCCCATACTGAGAGGTCATCAAGGAAATCAGTAAAGCTGCCTGGGTCTAATTTACCCTTCATAACACTACCACCTGCCTGTTGCAAGCCCTACTTCACATTTCAAAAAGTGTTTCAGATGGCCAAATAAAGGAAGTACTAGAACTACAAAAATAACGTAGTTAACAGGGTATCAAACCAAATGACGAGTACTCTTTGGCACGAGAGCCAGCAATACTTTTTCATGTGATATGCTAAAGAGCTAGAAATCTAGTGCATGGAGTCAGAAAAATAGTTGCAAAGTTGGACAGTAGCTATAGCAAAGAGATGTTATTAAAACCAGGTCTATGGAAAAAGTGAGATGTACTCTATCAGTACTGAGATTGCCATCGTCTGTTTATAAATCTTCCCTTAGTTGTGCTACAAGCTCAATCAAATGGGAGTTTCCATTGCTTTTACAGCATATGCAAATATACAGAGCAAATAGGAGGAGGAGGCACAGCAGCCCTTAGACAAGCAGTGGAAGCATCCTTTGCCCCCAGCTGGAGGACATCCAAGGTAAAGTTTTCTCATTCAGCTCTGTGCTATCTTAGAAGGGACTGTAACGATTCTTATGCACAGGCAAATGTTGTGCATTTTCCTACGTGCCAAATACTGTTGGATTTGCCCAGAGCAATAGCTAAGGAGGCCTAAATATTTAGGCAGAGCTTTGTCATCGTACAACTTCTTGCTCCAGGCTTGCTGTTCACATTTTCTTCATTTTGGAAAGGACTCAGGTAAAGGAGGGAAGCATGCCACTATACACCTCGGGCCCATGAGCAACTAGAACATTTCTTAATACATCACTGGCAAAGGACCCATCAGTGTTTTCTTCTCCAACATAAGCTCTGTGCTGTAGAGGCCTGCCGCTCCCCCTCACCTTTTCCATCCTGTTTTCCTCCTGACAAAACAAGTGACATGACAGTTCTTAAATAAATCAGCCCCTGGTTGTGTTTTATGATGTCATGGTGAGCGCAGGTCTGACCCTTGGTAATCAGCATCTCAGCACACCGGGGCACTTCCTGCTTCAGCTGCTCCAGCAGCCAAGCAAACTTGCCTACACTGCAGAAATGATGTGAATTACCTCACCTCTGTGTATCATAATAACCCTTACCACACATTATGCCAAATGTTCAGCATTGGGCTGGAAGGAGCCAAAATGCAGACAAAACCCAATAATGTCTAAAACAGAGTTCAAGCGAAGCTGGGTCCCTGCCAGGCTGCGGAGATCGTTCCTCATGTCAGCCTCAGATCTGACTCTTGCACATATAAACTAACGAAAGGGGCAGGGAATAAAACGGCTTTTGAGTTATTCTCACAGAGCAGGTACTTAATAATATCCACATTTCCAGCATTTGAATGCTATACTTTTATTAAGCAAAAAACCACTCCCACCAAATATCCCTCAGTTGCAGTAAAGGCTGTGAGCATGATTTTATTTCAGCCTGTGAACAAAGCCATATGGATTTCATCTGAGGGATTTGGGGGTTTTGATTCTTATAAAAGTCATGATGTCAAACAAAACTTCAGATCAGTCCCAAAACATATGCGGTGTGACAGCCGACAATGAAAACTACACAATGACATTCCTCGGCCTAGCAACATCTTCAGGCCCAACGCAAACGTGGAGGGGCTCAAGCTCCCCAGATCTGGTCGGAAGGCAGCGTCTGGTACTCGGGATGTGCCGCTGCCTGGATGGGAACATATGGTGACACACACAGTGCTCATGGCCGCGAGCAGTTCTCCACCTTCCTAGAAAATTCAGTGTTCTGAAGAAGGGACGGTCCCATCTCCCCCACCACATGTTTTCCAGTTTTGAATATGCCTTCATTCATCTCCCTGACTGCAGTCAGCAGTGTGAACCCTGTAACGCCCCTAGTTTTGCACAGTGCACAGCCCAAAGCCCTGTGAGGTCGGCGGGGACGTTCCTTGGAGGGTTTTGGCTGGTAATCAGTGAGCATCTCCAGCTCTCTCCAGTTGCTTCCTTGACATCCATCCAGAAAGAAAAGAGGCCTGCTCCAAAAGTACATCAGAGTCTTCAAAAGCCAGGTCTCAAGGGTCTACGAGAAGTGTCTCTTAAGCCATGGCTACATCCGGTAGGAGGGTAACAAATAAAGCGAAATTCAATAGCAAAACAACTATTACGCAATGCAAAATTACTACCTGGTTTTGCATCTTGTAAGAAGCTGCTTAGAAGTACAGCAACACATTTAGGGTTATTACAGATTCAAAACAAAATTCAGGATATGAAACAAGATCTAGGTTTATTGGCTATGTGCTTTCCTATTCAGCCCAGCTGAATAAGAGAAAAAAGAAAAGGAAAAAAAAGAAAACTGTTTACTTTTAATGCCAAAAAATTACTAAAACATTTATAACAGCTGGTCATACTACTGCACAAACCACTCAATTAATCAGCTAACTACCATATGTTTGAAAGAGACAATGCAAGTTTCTATTCCTAATAAAGTGCAAAATATTGATTAGTTCAGGGACAACACAAGAATAAATTACATTCATAATTAGCTTTGCAGTGTCCAGAAATTTGAGGTACTTTTCACACATCACTTATAGATATTCTTTCTTTCATTTCTCTTCAGTTTTACCCCAGGTTTTTTAGAATTATGGCCAAAATAAACAGAATATTTCCTTATAGTTCTCCCTCTTGTTTCCTGCTTATGAAAGAATTTTCACTCACAGCCTCTTGCACTTCTTGGAATCAAATTTCTTCCAGAAATCTGCAGCACCGTTTTCCCTAGCAGCTAAAATGCAGCATTTTAATTATGAGTATTATTACAGTCTCCCTTTCGCTCCCCTGTCCCACATTCCTCCTCCTCAGTTCTGATGGCTGGTCCCTCTCAAGCCAGCTGTTAGAGGCAAAGCTACAAATTTACTGCTGGCTTCCTCACTATAATGTCCTCTCAACACTGCTTTATGAGTGCTGGTCTCTCAAAAATAGAAGAAAGAAATGGAAAGCCCCTGAAATTTGTGACATAGCTCTTCCATAGGGTCTATTTTTAGGCGTGCTTTATAGGTTGTGAAAGGCTTAATCTACCCCCATGTGCTGGAGTGCTTGTGGCAGTGGCTGCCCCCAGCACAGCTAACAAATACGAGGGCTCAGGGATGTCTGTGCTCACTGAGGCTTAGCCGGGCTGAAGCATCCCAAGCTGCAGTCATCAGTGAAGGCCATGTAGATGACACAGCGCATGTGCTCTGTACACGTGGATTATGTCCTCTAGTGCCTAGAGTAAATGGGTAATTCTTTAAATGAATTCCAGAATTGTTTATAGTAATTGAATGAGATTTCATGGTTGAGTGCGAGTTTCCCGAATGCTGGATTTGGGAACAGGGAATTCCTTAAAAGGACAAGTGAGCCCTGCTTCCAGAGGCGTCACAGAGTAAGCTGCTGACACCATCTGAGAACTGAACTGGCTTCAGATTGAACTTCTTGCCAAGGAAGGACTCAGATAACACTGTCTATATGAGAAAATATTCCAGGCAATATCCCATCACATTTTAAGTAAAAAACATAGATTTCATTTTTTTGATAGTGCTAACAGATATATTTTAGCTAACAGAACTATCCAGGGTGGAACAGAAGGAGACCACAGGCATAATGTTTAATTTCTGGAAATACACAGGAACAAATTTCTCTCTTGTGATTATTTAATTGCCTGGACTTTCTTTCATGCAATATAAGCATCTGTGTGAGCCCATAAGTACACATATGTATATGAAAAAAACAAATGTATACATGTTTTTAAAAATGTGTGCATATGAGTGTGTGTGTCTGCTTTTGGAACAGACCATTCCAAAAGAAGTCTAAGAATGAGAGTAAGACAGTACAGAGACTCAGCTGCACTCCATGAAAGGTTCATAAGAGTTGAATACAGATTTTTTGTGTTCTGATGCTTTGCAAGCAAGTGTAAATTCAATGTCTTAGGAAGACTCTACAGAGCTGGAGCTAACAAGGTGAATGCATTCAATCAAACAAAGGCTTTTCTTAACCTGTCACAGGCCTTTTGGAGTTATCTTCCTATTCATTGTATTCTTTAAAAGAATGTCATGGTGCCCATAATTTAAAAGCTTGAGGTTACACAGAGGAATAGTGAGAAAAATTCTGTGTGCCATGCACAAGAAAGTTACACATGAAGCTTGTACCAAATCTGAAAAAAAAGGAAATGATTTCTGGTAGCGCAGAGATTAACAGAGGCTTGGGCTTCTCAGAATAATGTCTTGGCCGAACCTGTTCAGTGTCATTTACTTCACGAGTTAGAATGTGCCATTTTGTGTGCATTTTAACAGACTAATAATCTTATCACTGAGTTTTATTTTTAGGACATTCTAGTACGGCATTAGCGTGACAGAAGAAAGAAAAGTACATATATTTCATACTTCTTGAATTCAGGTGTTTGAATTTTCCAGGGTCTAAACTCTGTGCAAATTAATAATAATAATAATAATAATAGTTAAAATCAAATGCATAGGAAGCTGAGAAGCAGAAATACTTTATAAACACATAAATCATCCTCCCAAACAAGCAAAATGGAGCTATGATCAATCACAAATCTTGGATAAGTGAATTCAGAATAGCAAGCACAAATTGTGTACGTGCTGTTCCTAGATCAAATATGTTTGGAAACCTCACAAACTTGAGAATTACAAATGTCAAAAGTAGCATTATAAAAAAAACAACTGTTCAAGGGCCAAAAGAAGGTTCACTGAATAAACAGATCACAGTGATTATTATGACAAACTTTAGTCCAAGACATGCTTTAGGCTGGTGATTGTTCTTCCAAGAGAGAGTGAGGTTACTAAAACATTTTGTCAAATTGACTGATATTTTCGAACAAATGGGCACACTTTTGAGCAAGGAATCCCGTCTTGGAGTTTGAAAAAGAACAAATGTCAAGTTAAATACAACTTGGGAGTAATTTCTCCAAGCTTCACTTGCTTATGTTGCTTGCTTAAAGAAGGGCTTGTATACCTGACAGCTTATCCCTTTTCCCATCTATACACAAGGTATTTCTCCCTGTAAGGCTTGCCAGGCCTGTATTTGCAGTTCATCATAAAGCTACAACAACAGACTACCACTGCTTTGAGGGCAGTGATGGCAGGAGAAGTTCAGCAGTTTAAAAATCCAGAAGGGTTTTCCAAGAGCAACTGTCCTTCAAAGTTTGTTTGAGTCACTCTGTTTAGTGATGAAATAACTCCAGCCCTGAGAGCCAAAGCACTATCCAGCCCAGCCAAGTAAATCCAGTTCAACTAAAAAAATCTTGACACAGTCTTGAATAAAGACCATACATCCCTAAGAAAAATTGAAGAAAAAATAAGAACTGTGAAGATAAGATTTGTATAGCTGCTGATGAAAAGTCATCAAATTGGCAGTACATGACCACTACATGATTGAACCCAGCCTTTCTGTCCTACCTGTGCAACTGGCTGATGTCTGAGTCTTAAAAAGAGGGCAACCCTCTCTTCCTTGCACTACCTGCATAGCTCTCTAAGGCTAGCACCCTCTGACTCTAACAGCGATATACTTCTCTTACCTTTTAATTTACCAATTCAGAGAAATCCATTTTTTTCAGATTCAAATCTTAATTTTCATGTGAAACAAAGAAAAACCTGTACTGGAGATATCATAGTGATGAGATACAGAAGATCACAAAACCTTGACTTGATCAAATTAGATTTTTTTTTTCTCCTGTAGTAGTTTCTCCAAAACTATTTTAACAGGGCTGAAAAATCAATAGATACTTCATTACATATAGACACATTGCTGAATTAAAGAAAACAATTTTTTAAAAGTGATGGGTCTAGATAATCACACTATCTTCCATAATTTTACATGACCATATGTTCCCATCCCTCCTCTTTTCATTTTGTAGCTTTTCCCCAGTATTATAGTCATCTATTCTATGCTTCCTTCTGTTTCTAGTAGCTGATCTTGCAAATGCTTTCCCATACAAGGAATTCCACTGCCTTCAGTGGGAGTCCTCATATAAGTAAAGTTTTTTAGTATTGGACCCTAAGGTCCGCGTTTTTTTGAAGCAGGAAATCCTCTTTATCGGTTTTGTAAAAGATGATAAATAATAGCCCCAAGGGAGACAGCTCACAAGAAGTGGATGGCTTAACAAAACTTCCATCTGGCATACACATACAATTAGGTTTCCTTAGACTCCATATTTTTTCCCAGTTTTTCCAGGGGAGGAGGAAAAATGAAGTTTCAGAGGTGGGAAAGTTATCAATGATACTTCATGACAAATATTTCTTAAAGTGGATTTTTTTCTCCTTTAGGTTTCTCTTCCTCATCAGTAAGCGGCTGGTTTTAGGCATGCTTCTTTAACACTATGACCATAATAAACCATTCCCTTTATTTATGGCATAGCATAAATAGCACCAATGTACAGAGCCTAAGGACAGGGCTTTACAACAGATTGTTCGACCTCCTCCTGCAGCCCCAGGAGGCAGAAGAGAGGTTTTCCAAGGGCACCTCCCATGATACCAGCACTGTCACCCCACACAAGCCAAAATCCTCTGCTCTCTTTGGAACTGCCAACACTGAAAATGCACAAACACGTAGTTAATGATCTTAGCAGAGACTAAATTTTGGGGCCTTGTGTGTCAACTGTTTTCACATTTACCCTCTTCTTTGCAACAACAAGGACTATAAACTTTAAGGTTGTCAGGCAGGTTGTCAGCTTTTTCTTCCTTTTTTTTTTTTTTAATGAAAGGTTTGGGGAAGGAATGAGGGGCAGTCACATGAATCCTCTCCTGGTGCCCTTGGTGTGTGTGCAACATTGCCAAGCTAGGAACTGCTCCGATGATGGGGCAATTTGTCCTGTTTTATTCAATTAAGCTTATTTGCATATCTGAAATTAATCTTTTTTCCATTACTCTAGCAGCAAATGCACAGCAAGAGACACACTGATACACTGAGTGGAAAATCATATGTTTGTGTATGCCCATCACTGAAGTCAATCACAATAAAAGATATGACAAATTAAGTGATTCCTTCCCAAAATTGAATCCTGTGATGTTTATGCAGAGCATAAAGATACTTATGCCTTTAATACAACAAGCCTGCTTTCTATTTACATAGATGAGTGAAACATTGCCCTGGCATTACACAGACTGAAGTGTGCAAATTCTAAACCCTTCCATAGTCCCTGGATATAAGAGTGCATTCATATGTTTGTATTTAACATGAACAAATTTATGATCTGATGTGGATTCCTCTGAGTACAGATGTATTCCAACTATTTGCTGAGTCCTAATTTTAAAGGAACAAATGTGAGTGCTTTGGGGGAAAAAATGAGTTATTTTCTATTTATTTTGAGGGTTTTCAATGCAATGCAGGCTCTTTTTTTTATGGGAGGGGGTGCTGAGGGGTGTCTGTGACAGTTCAAAGGACACAGGTACAGAAAAACAGCATATTAGAAGAAATTCAAGACCTGGAAAATAAAATGAATGCCTGCTGATCTATTTGTTCATTTTTTGCAACTGCAGATAGTCCAAGTTTTATGAACACTGCAAATAGAAACATACACTGAAAGGTTGTCTTTTACTGTTGACGCTGCCAAAAGTTGCATACAGCAAAATCCACAGCATTACCCTCAAAATTATTTTAGACAAAATGGCAAGTTTTGGAATTAGGGCTTCTGTAGGAAGGCAGAGAGGGAAAAACAAAAAGTGTTCGTGTCTCTTGTACCTAACCATGCATCTGTCTGTCTGTGGAAGTTTCCCCATACCTTGAGGAATCCCTTTGGACTCAGCTCATGTTCTCTATTGCCTCTAGACACCCACTGAGGATGTAAAACCTGCAGGGGTTCTGCCTCAGTATGCTCACAATCCCTTTTCCCCAGGTTGTTTCCCTTGATGTTACGTACAGGGAGACAAGGGGCATTCCGGCTTTCCCAGTGCCTAGTTAAGTCAATCTTAAAGCCTTTTTGTGCTGATAGTGTAGCTTAATGGCCTCTCTGCAGACCCCAGAGCATACATTTCAGTATGTGGTTCAGGTTAGAGATAACTACATTAAAATAGGGTATATTTTAGGCTTAGGATCAAGGTTTACATTTGAGGCCATATCAAGGGAAAAGTCTGATGTTTCAGTAATCATGAGAAAGGTCCTAATCATGCTGATATGCTCTCAGTTTCCACAGTGCTGGTAATCTCACAGATCAATCTGATTTTCCTGAAACTTTTGCCATCTTGAAAAGGGGGAAATGGAGAAGGGCAGCTATTCGTGTAGTTTTAAATCTGCTCTGGAACAGAATTGAAAAAAAATCTGAATCCAAACACTTCTTTAAATCAAGTGGGGATTGTATTCCTGGTTTTTATTTTCTCCTATTTCTCACGCATACAAATACATATTTTTCAATAATCAGTCATCTGCATCAAACTTATATGTCCCAGTGTTGTTTCCTTTGATGTAGTTGGCCAAATTCCCACTGATTTCGGTTGGAGGAGGGTCAGAACTAATGTGTGTTACCGAAAACATGCAAACCCATGTTCTGGCTGGCAGGTATTTAAAGAGCTATGGAACTTTTAACAATTCAAAGCATATAACCTGTCTTTGATATGAGTTAATTTGCCTGCACATCAGAAAGAAAACGTACTTCATATCACGTGTCTTCCTGAAATACCCTTTTGATTTAAATGTTTTGTCTTCTGATTTCCATTGTGCCCTTTCCCCAGGAGACATTCTGCTGTGTGCAATTCAGCACCTTCTTCCTAAAGTCTCTGAGAAGCAGACACCACAAGTCAATGAACTGAACCGGAAAGAATTTTTTGCTGTCCCTCATTATGCTCTTTACTGAACCCAGAGGACATTCTAGTTTCAGGGAGCCAAATTATGAACAGTAATCATGGACCATATGATTTAGGAAAGAAATGTCAAATGCTAATTTAACAGTCAGGATGGTGGTTTTTGCAGGTGGAGCAATAGAGGACTAACCATTTAGTTAAAGATGGCCTGATGAAGCACAAGGGGTCCTTACCACCAGAATTTTGAAACATGGAAAAAGCCACTGTGTAAGAGGACTCCAGCGCTTTTATCAGGGACAGTAGTACATGAGTGGATGCAGAAGGTATGTGAATCAGACTCTGTTCAACCAAATGCACGGTACAGTAAACAGTACTAAAGACATGCATTTTCCTGTTTGCTAGAGGTAGAAACCTATGGAATCACAAAATGGTTTGGGTTGGAAGGAAACTTAATGACCATCTAGTTTCAACCCCCCGCCATGGGCAGAGACACCTCCCACTAGACCAGGCTGCCCAAAGCCCCATCCAGCCTGGCCTTGAGCACCTCCAGGGATGGGGCATCCACAGCTTCTCTGGGCAGCCTGTGCCAGTGCCTCACTGCCCTTGGAGTAAAGAATTTCCTCCTAATGACTAATTTAAACCTACCCTCTTTTAGTTTAAAGCCATTACACCTTGTCCTGTCATTACATCCCCTGACAAAATGTCCCTCCCCAGCTTTCCTGTAGCCCCCTTTAAGTACTGGAAGGCCACTGTAAGGCCTCCCCAGAGCCTTTTCTTCTCCAGGCTGAACAACCCCAACTCCCTCAGCCTGTCCTTATACGAGAGGTGCTCCAGCCCTCTGATCATCTTCGTGGCCCTTCTCGGGACTCATTCTAATACTTCCATGTCATTCTTGTGCCCCAAACAGCTGCAAATCCTAAGTTCAATTTAAAATGGAACTACTGGACTTTTCTTTAATGGTGATCAAGAAGAAGGTCCACTAGGACTCTAGTGTGGCAGTGAGAGATGGCTGAGACTCTAATAACTGCCCTGGAGAGAATTTAAAATTCACTTACGATTGAAAGTAAGGTGAATGCAGGCTAGGCAAGTCCAGAAAAGCAGCTGTCAGGAGGCAATAGTTTTGCTAAGGGCTTTTAGGCTCTGTGTCTAATTCCTATGGAAAGTAATTGAGAGATAGTAGTCAGAGTATAGGTGTCTGTTTATTTTTTCACAAAGCAAAGAGTTTGATCCTTGTTTAAAGGCCAAGCTCACATCATCTGGAAAACAGGGCTCTTATTTTTGGAGGTAACATACTTTATGTTTCTGGCAGCAGATCCAAAGTAAGAATTTTTCAAGCTCCTTTGTGTTTCAACTTTTTAACTTCAGTTCACTTTGCTACTCTCAGAACACAGCATTTATACATACCGCAAAATCTCAAATTACCTACAGCTTTGGTACATATGTTACCAGATAAATCACTGCAAATACATATATATTCTTGTGTATTACTCTTCCCTGAGGAAATGAGCCTGTGCAATCACACACTTTGTCTCCTCCTAACTTCTGAAATCTTTCCCAAATGTCAGCCACATTTGACACAGGATTACAGGTCACAGAGATAACTAACTTTGTAGAAATACAGTGATAATCAGTAGCTAGGTTAGTGCAATAGCCCAGACAGTGGGGCAGGCAGAGTTCTGCAATTAAACACTCTGCATAACAGTAGGCACCTGGCCAAAGAACATGCATGAACTGACTGGACAGTTGGGGTATGAACGGCTCCAAATAGATGTGACACGTATTATCTATTCCTCTTCAAGTGTCAGTGGTTTTTTCAGCCAAGAAATTTAATGGACAGAAGTAAATAAATCTGAAGTAAACTGTGCTTCACTTGACCTGCTGCTTGCAGAGCAACTTGCTCAGGAAATGGTAATTGATTCTCACTGGAGCTTGTTAGTGCATGGGAGAATTGATTTTAATTATGTAACTCCTTTTGTCAAAGCTCTGTTCTATTATCACATGTAGTAGAAAGGATTTTAATACGTGCAAGAATTAAGTATACTGTGCTACCAAATTTGCATTGAGTTTCATAAAAGACAGACTTTTTCTTTGAACAGTAAGCCATTTAATGCCTGGTATGAAGAAGAACAAAACCCTAAGGTATCATACTCTCTGTAAAATACCTTGTCTGTAGTTGCATTTTCTTTAAAACTGAATTCAGAAAATAATTAAAACAGATGATCATCTTTCCTGATCCTTCAGGTTTACGTCAAAGGTCAACAGTATGAACCTGTAATGGATTTGACCCTAATTAATTAGCCAAGGTAGAGCACTTGCACAGCAGTATAAATTATATGCTTAAAGAAGACCAATAGCTGCGAAGTCACTTTATACTTGATTTCCCATGGAAAGACACCTAAATGCCTCTATCAAGTTAACACAACAAAATGACAATTACAGGGCTTGTCCTGAAATTTACAGCAGTGACACTTATTAACCAGGTATTTCTCTCTGACTTTTACTGAAAGATAAAACAGAAGAAACATTTTCATTCATTACTTTTAGTATATAAGAAGGTGGATTTGAGGATCCTGTCTATGTTTTACTACACTGCAAACTCTATTGCCATGACATAGAGCACAGAGGGATTACAATGATTATCAAACATCCCTAAAGAAATGCAAAAAATAATTGCAACAAAATTGATGTATTTGTCCACAGAATAATATTTTATGAGTTTTCAGTGAGAATCTGGAAAAGAAAAGGAGCATTTCAGAGATCAAGCATAACATTAAGAACGTGATCCACATTCTGTCGAGAAATGTGTGGAAAAACTAAACTTCAGCTGGAGCTAGTTTTTGCTAAAGAAAAATTTATAGGGCAACATTAAAATTTCCCTTTTTAAGCTTCCAGCATATTCTCTACCTTGAAAAAGAGATTTTCCTAAGTACAACAGATACATCTAATAATGAATAAATCTAATTACACTAAACAATGCTTAATTTATCTTCTACAACACATATTTCTGTAGATAACAGAACTGTCCTCAAGAATTTGTGGACTTCTGAATCTTTCCTTCTTGAGAAGTTCTTTATAACAGAACTCATTAACCCAAATTCTGCCTGCAACTCTTGACCTTCAAGTTGTCATCCATCTTTCCAGTCTACATTGCAGTCACATAGTGCAAGCAGAAGACAGTTCCTGGATCTTTTCTGCTGGATTGTGGTGTTTTAATTATTAGTTAAAAGAAATTCAAATCATTTTGCACGGTAAAATTCAGAATGCAGTGAGAAAGTCTAAATAGCAATAGCCTTATGCTTTCCTAAATTGGGACTTCTGTCTTTAACACAAAGAATATAAAATCATTTTCAAACTCTCTAAAGAATAATCTGAAATTCATTGAGATCAATGTTACTCCTTCTAGTGACTTTGCTGGGCTGCCTTTTTTCTTTGTTGTGATTATACAAGAGAAAGTCTGCCTTACTTTCATTTTTTTGAGGATTGAAAGGAAGCTGATTTATGGCACATAAATTGCCTGTTATTATTGAAATACATATTTGGTTGCTCATGAGCATTCTGTAGCTGTGTAGATTACATAGTGTAATAATTGAAAGAAGAAGAGCCTATCCAACTTTAAAAGAGAAAATGTATAGGTTTTGTTGGACAAAAACCATTTTTACGTATGTCATAGAGGGAAAAGTGCTAAATCTACTTGTGCCAGAGCATTATGCAAATACAGTAAAACTTTGAAGATTTTAGGCAATTCACACAGTTTTTCCTAACCTTCGTTTATGAGGATACAGCATCCTTGGTCTCTGAAACCCCTTCTACAAAGCACAGTGTATTAAACTTTTTAAAGATTATTTGTGGAAAAATGGTTTCTTTGTCATTCAAGATGTGTTTTTAGGCCTATAATTTCCTTCAAGTGAGCACAATTCCTCTAGCAGCAGTATATTATTTTGACAGTAAGTCAGTTGGCATAAGACTTCATTGTGTATGCCTTTTGTTTATATAATCCTTCCTAACAGTAACAAGGTGTTTACTGTTCAGCAAACACATTTTATTTTAACTGCCAACAGTAAAACTGTCTGATAAAGTTTGATTTAGCTAAAGAAAGCAAGTTCTCATTTAGCCCAAATAAATCCATGGTGCTATAGACAGCTGTTTGGAGTACATAATCCCCCAAGCTCTTATAGCGAGGCAACTCTTGCTATTGAATGAGCGAGAGAGAGCAGGCTCAGCTGTTCAGGATGTGCTCCATTACAACTGTAATCTATAGCATCGTACTGCCATATTGTGAAAGCATTACTCACATTCAGCAGCAGTGAAGCAAATACTCCTCTGACAGATGCTCTGCAGACTGACAGCTGACACCCCAAGCTGAGCCCTATAGATTTTTCACTAAACACGTCCTGCAGCCCGGATCGATGTGGCCTGGCTGTCTGCTACACCCCATCCTCCTGCGAGGAGATCAACGTCTAATACCGCTCCTGCAAGATTCTCAGGGAGTTAACTGTCTCCAAGTGGAAAAAGTTCAGATTTCAGAGAAACAATGAACACAGACACTTCTCAAAATAACAGCATTTTGATGCTTGAGAGAAGGAAGAATTCGTAAGCCTAAAGGCATTTTTCTTCCAGTTTATGGCTGACTTTATCCTGGAGAAATTTGCCAAAGAAATGCGATTTTTAAGGCTGATATTATCAAAACTTTTGAGAGCAGCAGGGGAGAAATAGCTGATCTGTCACATGGACTCCAAAAGAGATGTTTGTAGTAAATGCAAAACAAAAAAGACTCCAGTATTTGCTTTCTGCCAAAGTCATAATATGCAGTTAGAATATGTACACAGGCAGAGGTCAGGATGTGCATAGAAAGCCAATGCTGCATTTTATTTTAAAAAAAAGCTGTAGAATGAATCATTTTACCGTAACCACTGACACAATCTTCCAACCTTAACCTCAATGCACTGGTAAAGTATTTTGCTTCTTTCCCCCCCCCACCTTTTTCTTTTATAGGTCTACTTCATTAACACAGCTCGTGCTCCTGTTGAAGTCACCAGCAGAACTCCTGTAATTCACTGAGAACAGAAGCTGGCCCATAAAGCCGTTGTGGCTTGGAAAATACTTTCAGGAATGATAATTAGTTCAAAGCTGAAAAACAGTCACTTACCTACAGTGAATATAGGCACAAGTACAGAAAAGAAGACAAGCTGGTTTTGAAGCATACTGGGGAGATTTAAGTATAATTTCTGTGCTGGAATTTAGTGACAATTGGGTTGTTTTTTATTCTCTTTTATTACTTGTGCCATCTTCAAACGGTCTAAATGCCAAGATAATAATCTTACAATAGATCTGGGAATTCCTGAAAGGGCAACTAGCTCTGCTTCTCATTTTCATCCTGCCACAGTGCACATTGTGTGGAAAGACAAACAGATGTGTATGCCTTCTTGCAGTAGGATTACCAGAGCAGGGTTAATTGCAAGAACTGAAATTCCTCGTTCTGACTGAGCAGCTTCATGTTTTCAAAGTATATCTTGTGGCTGCTTTTCAACATTTAGAGTATGGATTCACTCCTCGTTTGGTCTGTGCATTTAAATTCACATTGCACTAGTGTTTTGTAAATGTATATGTAAAAGGCAAGTGATTATGTGCAAAGTGAAGGAAGGCTACTCGCTAAATACACAGAGAAGGGGATATCTGGCAAGGGTGTTGCAAGAGAGGAAGGCAAATAGGCAAGAGTGTTCATAATTTGATTGAGAAACTAAGTAATGCCACTAAAAGATCACCTGTTAAAGTTATTTTCTCTCTGTTTTTCACAAACTGCTGTTGTGTTCTAATTCCTGAGGACATCGTGGTCTGTAGGAGAACAGACACACTGTGCGTTTGCACAGTCACACCAGAAATTCCAGTTATCTCTGCAATACTGGTCCTGGTAACAATGAAAATGCCATCGAAAAACACTTGTACTGAGCATTATTTTCTCAAAAATGTAAGAAGGTTTTCTTACAGCAGCTTTACTGATGTAATTGAATTTGTATTGAACACCTCAATGTACAATGTTATGCACTCATCTGGACACATGCACCAGAAATTGGCCAGAAAGGACCTTGGTGCATGTCAACTTAACTGATGCCATGCTCGAATATGTGGTGCATAACTTATAAATGAGGAAGATCTTGTGTAGGAGCGCATTGCTGCAAGTGTATGCCATTATTTAATCCATGAAACCATATATTATACACTGCACATTCAGAAGAGAAAGGATTTGTAGATAATTACCTAATCATTGCACTCATCAGAAAATCAATAAACATTAACATAACATGTTCAATAGATTAGAGAGATCTTTGTCAGAAATGCATGCCCTTGCTTCACATAAATTAATATAGGTCCATTTAGGCAAAATCACTCTATTACACTGCATTGTACAAGAAAATATCAAAATCTCATCAGCGCACATAGCTGAAAGCAAAAGAAATCCCAAATTAAAAACAGGCAAAGAGTAAATCTAGCCACCGGGGAGGTGTAAAATGCAGGTGGCTCACAATCACATTACCTAAACCATGTATCTCATCACAAAATCATCCTAACTGTTCAGAGCAGGCTCCCCATCTCATCTGATCCTTTTAGAACCAAAAGAAGCTGTTTTTATAATGTCCTATCTCCCCTTTAGGTACTATTACTGGGGAGCAATTACATGTTTGATAGTTAGCACCACCTCTGGTGATCATTCTGCTGCTGACACTGAGGCTAATGCACAAACAAAAAACTGTGTCTGCAGATGGTTTAACAAATGCAGTTAGGCTGATAACACAGCCTCTTCGAAATAGAGAAGATGAAAATGTCTGAACTGAACGTAGTGAGCTTTTGAAATTATTTATGCCTTGAGACACACTGTGCCCATGAGTCTGTCTGGATGCAGGTCCATGTAGGCTGTCTGCAAGGCATAAACACATACGAGAAAAAGTCCGGGATAATTTTTTTGTTCTAGTTCCATACTAAGCTAATAATAACAATAATGTTCCCATTTTTATAGCAGCTTATAGCTAAGAATTTCAAGATATTTTGCAGTGATGATGCCATTTTACAAAGGGAGAAACAAGGATGTTAGGTAGCTAACTCCTTAGGGTCAGTTTCTTCCTGCTCTAGATATTAACATAACTGCAGAGAGGGTTCATGTTGGCTTTGGGAGGAAGGCCCTATGCTCACATCTGCCAGGGCTCCACCAGCATGCGGGCAGCTCAGCCTGCAGCCCCCAGGGCTCCCTGTGGAAGGCAAGCAGCAGACAATGCACACCACACTGACCATCAGGGGTTGCTGCATGGTGCTGGTGTGCTCAGCAGAACAAGAAACTCAAACTGTGTGCTGAGTCACAGCATCTTCCTTCCAGGAGGCAACAGAGAAGCAGAGCCATGAATTATCAACAGATTGTTTGTCCAGTTTCATTCCTTACCTCCTCAGTCCCTCCAGTAGAGCAGAGAGGTTGGTGGAGGATATCCCCACCATGCTGCCTCCCCAGAGGAGGCCAGCAAGAGAACTGGGAACCGGAGAAATACAGCTGCCAGCAGCAGCAGCAGCACCAGCACCAGTAGCAACAACTAGTTATGAAACATAACACTTTAGGATGCAAGCAGGGAGCAGATATGCAGCAACAAACCCAGCCACAAATGAACTTCTCAATAATGCTGCCCCTGGGTCTTTAACTTGCAGCCATTAAGATAAGCCAATAATAAGCCAGTAAAAGTCACCAGCTTCCTACTAGACACAAGGACTTAGATATGGACTATTGCTCTAAGTATCCCAAAGGCTGGGGTCAGGCATTGTACGTTCCTGTCTCGCAGATCTTACAGAAAATATTCACACATTCATGCAGCATATCTGCAGCAAAACCAAGAAAACCCTCAGCTCCCTGAGGTTTTCCAGTATACAAAAGAAGTAGGACTGAAATTGAACCACACCTCCGAAGGGCCAGCATCGTCCTTCAGGAAAACTTAGATACTATTTTAATTCTACTTTGGGAGCTGAAATACTTTAAGGACATTGACTGATATTTGTAAGAGGTTGATTTTTATTCTGCTGTAGTGAAATATGCAGTCATTAGCAGCAGGACCAAATAGTCTGAACCAGAACAGAATAGTTTGTCTCCAAATACATCACTGGAGGCTTACTTTTCCTATAGACTTTGGTAATTACCAAGAAAGACAGGCTCTCTTCATGCTTAAAAATTTCTTAGAAGCATCTTTATGTCCTTTTTTATAACCATCTACCTCTACCATTATATTAAAGCAAATCCTGCCGAAAGCTGTTAAGAGGAACTTTATATAAACTAAATACAGCCTATAGAGATTGTGGAAAAAAATAACAGGAAAGACAGCACACATGACCATAAAATAATTTAACTCTTTTAGAGAAGAATCCAGGGGTATCTGCTTTATGTGTGCACTGCAAACACTATATTAACTGTGGCAGTAGAGGTACATCAAATAAGAACCAGATAAATCATCAAATTCTTTACTGTTAGGATTCTATATTAAATCATGCAATGGGCTTTATATTGTTGTTTTTTCAAAATCTCAGTGAATTTTCTGGCCCTTGCTTTTGAGATTGTGCACATGTGATTAAGAGCAGTGCATATAAAAAGAGCATGCAAATACAATTACGTTTTGTGATACTTTCAGATCTGGCCTCCAAATTCCAGCTTCAGATATGTTTAATACATATTCATTATCATTATTGGACACAGCATCTACTGATTCTTTGAAAACGATTAGAAGTGGAAGAGACCTGCCACGACAAACACTGAGACAAGGTCAAGATGGACAGTACTTTAAAGTCAAGTACCTTTAAACATTTGACAGCACGGGGGCAGCTTCCCCAGTTCCTTCAGGAAATTATTCAATCGCCTGAAAGAGCAAAGCACAGGGGAATTTTCACCTGATACTTCATCTAGGTTTTCACTATCCAAATTGAACTGTTTCATACGTGTGGAGTCATCAGGCAATAGCCCCTCTTCCGTGCACATTAGGACTGCTGCAGAGAAGATTGCTAAAATGACAGCCAAGCATATTCTGCTTCTTCTGTTGCCAGTGCTTCAGCTGTGTAGCTTCCAGAGTGAACTGTACGTGTACTCTCTCAGGGACCTGTAGTTGGTACAAGAAAATAAATATTATTTCACATCAGAAGCAATGGTACTTGTATTTTATATCTCTTGCATATACATGTGCATGTAGAGTGGTAAACCCAATTAGACCAAAGAGGGCATATGCACATCCTTGGAGAGAGAAAGCTCAGTCCTGACAGTGTTAAACATTTTGGCTACAACTGTGTATATGTTTATACAGGCATGTGCATGTGTGTTCTGTCTTCATATGGTGTCACTGCATTCAGGACAGCTGAAGCTATAAGCTTATCCCTTCTGCATATTTATGTGACAGAAATGTGGAAGCTCTCCTCTGATTAAACAGAAGTTTCACAATTCTCTTCATTTCTCTCCCACCCAGCGAGAAATGTGTTCTGCACTTCACGATCAGGACTTCAGCATTTACAACTGGATCATTTCTCCCTCTGTCTAGTCTGGGATTTCTGAGCCCTTACTTGGAGCACAGCACATGCGTCTATTTCTCCCTTATGCGGCCAGAAAGGACAAGCTACAATCCCTCCCTGAGTTCATATTCATTCTCCTCAGAAGTCCCGTATAGCAGAAAACAGAAAGTCTTCCAGTTTTCTAGGGATTTTTTTACACCCTCTTCCAGAAGCTGTTGGTCCAAATCTGTTTTTTTGCTTACAGTCTGCAGTGAAACAACGCAGGGAGAGCAGTGTCTGCTCTCATGTCTTGTTTTCTATTTTATTAACCTGTGCATTGACAAGGTAAATGCTCAGGCACATGAGCCCAGTTCTAGGAGAATAAAATCTCAGATGAAATCACCTCAGACACCAAGGGAAGTCCTGCCACGACGCTCCCTGGGACCGTTTCTCTGTCAGTTGTACACGGTGCAAAGTCCCCATCCTCATCTTCACATTGTCACAACATCAGAGAGCTCAGTATGATTTTTTTCTTTCTTTTTTTTTTTTTTTTAAAGTAAATGAAAACACCGCTAAAATGGAACTGGGCCAAATTCTCCGCAGTGGAAGAAAGAGGTCATCTGTGTAGGCTTCAGGGTATAGCTTTGCATCTGTAACAGTAAAAAATGTGGCTGAATGTTTTCCTGATCTCATTTTTTAAACGTGTTTATTTGATTTTATTTTGCCAGCAAATTTATGCAAGTATGATTTATATGTAATAATCCCCATATTTTTTTAATTACCTTGCCATAAAACCTGAATAACTCCCCCTACTTTGATCTCCAACACATTCTGGAGAATACTGCAGCAGGCATGCCTAAATCAGTTAAGCCATGCACAGAGCTGTTCCTGGAGGGAAGCTTTCCCACATCAGAAGATTGTGTAATAAAACTTAACACAGCTCATTAATTTTCTCTCTTAACCAATGCATCTGACAAGAAGTGACTTTGAAAACCTAAAGGAATGACACAACTCTTATGCTTTGCGTGAAACATCTGTTTCCAGCTCCTTTGCTATTAAATTGACATCTTTTTATTTGAAAAGTTCCTTTTATTTCCCAACTTCCTGCAATTGGTAATGTATATATCCCAAAGAGCTTAAATTCACAGCTTTTAAAACTTGATTAACTAAATGCTGGGTTATTCCTGTCCCAGAGGAAAAATACCTCTCTCTGCACAGACAGATTAAGTGGTACAACTCCGCTTTTTAATCAATTATTAAGAATTTGTTTATTCAAGCAATGTCAGACTTCATAAAGCATCAAAACAGACTTCAAATCCCCAAATAATGTAAACACCAGTGTGATTGCATATGAAAAATATTAGCATTCTTGGATCTGGAAAATCGATAGAACGTGAGCATGTCATATGCGCTCTCTCGTCCATGAAGGCCACAGACAATATCACATTTCTTTCTGACTGTGAAAACCTACAAAGCCAGTTGCAGAAGTCTTGTGTGAGGAGTTGAGGTGATTTTCAGCAGAAGCAAAACACCCTCATTACTGTGATTTTTCCTTGAAACTCATATCACTCAGCTCCACGTTCATATTATATTGCTCCATTTAGTTTGCAGTTCCTTGTACACTGAGGAAGAGAAAACAAAAAAGCCCTGGCAAGCCTTCTCCAGACCATCTTGTGTCATGTGCGGATATCAAGCACAGCTGAATTCTGGAAACTGATTCAATTCTACTCTGAAGACCAAGATGAATGTATTTAATCGCATGTTGTGTTTGTATAGAAGTTAAGTATTGTTTTGGTAACTGGTAAACCAGCTACACCCTACCAACTAATGCAATTTTAAGACCTTTGAACTTGTTTATACAGTTCAAAAAACTTTAATCTCCAGTGTAGTTTAGCATTAAAAGAGACATCTCCAGGTGGGACAGATTAGAATTCACAAGTAGTGCCACAAACCGAGTACGGTTGCCTTTGAAAGAAATCGTTGTTTATGCAATTTTCTTTGCCACATAGTTAGCAAGGAGCACGGAAAATTTAAGGATTAAAAATTCTCAGCAAGTGTTTATTAACCAGACATGATTTTAAAGATTAATTCAGCAGCACCCTGAAATTACACCTGCCTCAGTGGAACTACTGAAGTGCACCAAGTCCATGCAGGACCCTTTGCTGGATGGGGACCAAAATCAGAAGCAACTGAGGACTAGCTCGGTTATCAAGAGGAAGCTCTTCCTCCTCTTCCTTTTTCCTGGGCTGTCATCGTGTTTGCGTGCTGCACGAGTCTGAGTCCAAGGCTCGGCTTCTCGCTGTGAACACGGATGTTGCTCACACTCTCGGTCCCGTTTCTTGGGGAGGAATGCCAAGTTTTGCCAGATCTATTCTTAACCCCTGTCAGTCTCAAGTATGGGCCATTTTATTACACACTCCACAAAGATGGATTGTACTTGAAGGAGTGGGTTAGCATGTCCGTTAAACTACCTTTATGCTGTGGTGCTCACTATCAAAGAAAGCATGAAGGGTTGCAAATAGTGCTTGCATTTTACAGTCCCAATTAAATAATACAGTTAACAGGAAGACAAAAAGAAGGAAAGGGGGAGAGTATTTCTCTTCTAATATTGCCAAGATATGCAATAAGTGGGAAAATAAGGCAGTATGTGTCCAAGACGAACACAGTTTGCACAATTTATAGGAGCAGGGGAACTGAGCAAACAGAGTAAGCCAGAGATTTTTGACATGTGTGAGGAGGAATGCACTCCTTAACCCCTGCAGTTTGTTTATTTTGGGGAACCAGAAGATGGCTGAAAGGTACATTATAATATGAATCAACCCTAATATTTGCACTTTGGTGCCAGCTTGGTCCATCACTGGGACTTTTTAAAGCATGGCTTAGACAAACATGCAGGAATAAACTTGCATCTGGCAGGGATCGGACCACCTGCCCTCTCCCAGCCCTCTTTGCTGTGATTTTGATATTTCTCTCACAACAGCTCAGCATGTTTCCATTTCCATTTATTTTCACATTACAGCCGGCCTTGCTAATCTACATGTTTCGTACGAACATTTCAACAGGGTGGAACAAGGAGATGACTCACCCAAGGACCTGCTGAAGAGCTGGTCTAGGCTGCCTTGCCACCAAATCCCCAGGCTCCTGGGTACAGCATCAGCAGCGGTAACCCACTTGTTCTGTCCCACAGAGGGGCTTCAGGTTGCCCAGAAGTCTCCATACACATGACAGTGACCTGTTTTGGGAGCCCCATCTGAGCTGCTTAATCATTCTGACGATGTTACAGATTGGCCACCCTTGCCCCATGAAGCAAGTGATTAACATCACTGTATTAGCAGTGCAGAAATAAATAACTTGCCCACGTTTGCACAGGAAGATTATGAGCAAACTGGTAATAAGATCCAGATTTTCTGCCTCCCACTCTGCTGCACCACAGAAATGTGACACACTTCCACAAGCTGTGCCATAGCCTTGAAGAAAGGGGAAAGAGACAAGCAAAAGTCACACAGGGAAAAAAAAAAAACTGAGCAGTGGATGGCAGTACAAATCTCTCTTCTGAGGCAGTGGTTTAGTGTTTGCAAGTATTAAGGAAAATAGAGGAACTGTCCAAACTTTCCAGGAACAATTTCCCATTAGGGGGTCTGAGGAAAGAGATTCATAAGGCAAAGAATGAAAGCTTTCATCTGGGTTATTTTTCCAACCATATAAAAAAGAAGATAGAAATTGCAATTCAGAGAACTAGTGGAGGAGAGATGGAAGTAAAGACAAGCTGAATCATGTTTAATAAAAAAGTTTATAGTCATTGCTAGCAGGACTCTATCCAGCTGGCACAGCACGGTCCTATCACAAGCTGCACTCAGTGAATTAGGGGCTGTGTTATTACTCCAGCAATGTCACCTGCAGACCTATTTAACCTCACTGTAGGGACAACATTTTTTCCTAGGCTACCAGATACTATTTTGCCATTATTAAACTTAATTTCATATGTTCTGCTCCTACCTGATATTGTCCTTTATAGTGGAAGAAATACAGGCTGTCATCAATGATGCTGAGGACAATAAAGAAGAAGAGAGAAGAACAACAGTGAAACTAGCACCATGCAGAAAGCCAGCCTAAAATTTATGTCTGACTTTTTTCCACTAATATTCTGAAAGTGAATCATTGTACTGTGTACACCTGGTTGTAAGTCTTATGCAGAGCAGCTAAGAGAAAAGAAAATGCTGCCCGTCTCTTTCATACCTCATCTTAACATTTCTCTCACCACCATTTTCCTTCTTTCCTATTTCAACATTTTTCTCTTCCATGAAAGCAGAAATTCAAAAAATAAATTGCAGTTTTTTCCCTTAGTGTATTTTTAAACCCCTACAGTAGAAAAAATCCAGCATTATTCATCAAGCCTTACTTACTGAGCCTTTACATTTCATTTGTATCCAATATATTTAAGAATAGCACAATCAAAGATACCTAGCCAAGGAAATTAGACGATAAAAAGCACAATATGCAAGACTTATAAAAAGCCACATTGCTGTGCAATGTGACTACATAGAATCAGTTCAATTGACAGGTCGGGAACTATGATACAAGGCAAGCATATGCAAATTATGAGTCACTCCTCAGTGGATGTCAGGAAACATGATTAGTTCCAGCACAAAGTTGTCCAACAGGTCTAAACTTATTGGAGAAATAACGTTATTACAAGGCATCATGCATGACTTGGGCAAGTAACTGCATTCACAAATGAAGCGAGGCTGGCTTTGAGATCCACGTGAATGGAAAGGTTTGAACATTTGCCAACTATATGTACAGATGATGCCAAGTTACTCTTGAATCTATATATCTGCCAAATCAGTTGCATATACTGTGTATCAGTCTGGTGATACAGGAAGAGAGGCGGTAAAGCCCTGCCTAAGATGTGGGTGCCATTGGAATTTGGCAGCTGTGCTCGACCTGTAATTGGAACCAGCGCTGCCCTGAACCCTCCAGCCCTGCAAACGAGAAGGGAGATGATCTCTGAGGTCGTCTGTGTCATCCCCTTACAGCTCTGGGCTGTTTTCCTAAGGGGGCCTTTGAACTCTTTGGCATGATGGAGCGGTTCCCAACATGTGTCACTGCCTCTTCTGCAGGAGCAGAGGCACCTCGCCATAGCTCATGGGGGGGCTTCCACCCTGCCTTTGAAAGACACTGTGGAGGTGCAAGGTCCTGTAGGCTCACATCTGAAGAGGCACAGCACCAAAATGTCAAATTCCTGTTTATGACCAGGTAGATTAAACGTGCTGCATTCTACTGTGTCACCAATGCTTTATTGCCTGCATTTTTAAGCAAATGTAAAGTTAACTTCTCTTGGTACCATAGAACTGTTACAACTGTGCGTTCCTATCTAGGCTCACATTACAAGTACAGCAAGACCAACAACTGCTAATAAACATCTTAAGCTGCTCCAAACAAACAGTTCTTGATTCTTTTATAGGACTAACTTACATAAATTAACAAGAAGATGCAAGAAGCAACGCTTATTAAATGATTTTAATGTGTTTGCTTTGTGCTAAAGCACAACAGCTTGTAAAACTGTTTTTACAATTTTTGTGGTAACACAAGCCAGGAAGCATTTCAGTGCAGTTAATTCTCTGAGATTGGCTAGAAAAGCACCATCATTTGAAATATTTCAGTGACCCTTTCTGTTAAGGAAAGTAGTAGTTGATCTATGCCTTTCCTGACTAAGAATGGAATAAAGAGAAGTAATGCTTGATATTGATATAGCTATTAAAACAGCCAGGGTCAGCTAAATTTTGTTTTCCATCTGGTGTTTTCATTTACGCCTATGAAAAGTGAATACAAAAAAAAGGCTACCATTTTGATTAGGTGTTTTTTCACAGCCAGTAAGTGCAGAAGTGTAGGACTCTGCTAGGCAATGAGGAGCTAAGCCAACTCTGCATACATTAGAGGTATCATTTCTCTTTGGAAGGGTTGTCACACTTAAGTTCTCTTCCACACTGTCTCTGAAATCTTTGGCAAATCATATAATCATCTCCACACTTTGGTTCTCCATTTATAAACTAGGGATAATGTTTTCCAGCTTTGAATGTCACAAAACTATATTTCTGGAAGAAAGTCTATCATTTGTTTCAGCTTCCAAACCTCTACTCCACGAAACAAACTCTACAGCTTATTAGAGGCCTTTGTATAATTACCCCCTTCTGGCAGGAAGTCTGTGAATTTGCTTACAAGCACAAAACTTTCCCACCAGCACATTACTTAAACTGGCTTTAGCTTAGATGGGGCATCTCTGCATTTTTGGTATATTATAGATGATTCACCTGAGCAGCAATAACATCTTAGAAGGACCTTTTTGAATTCACTAATTCTCTTCTACTGGCATTTACGTCCAAATTTCCAGCTGAGTGGGAAAGCCAGAGGTGGGTGGAATTGGAGAAAGCAATGAAGCCAGCAAAGGGAAAAAAAGCTAGAGAAAGAAGTAAGCAGGACTAGCAACCACAGAGGACAAAATATTAAATTATAAAATTATCTTTGAGTTACTTTCAGTGTTTTTAAATCTGACAAGAACAAAAGACTTTGCTTTTACTTCCTTGTTCAGCAGTGTCACTAAACCCCTTGCCAGACATGGTCCGTTCATGAAGGGTTATCCGTTACCCACAGAGACCTGCCATTCAGGTTGTGTTAAAACCCCTAAGACATGCTGTACCAGCTCCTGTCTCCTAAGGTCCAAAGCTTGAAAGCTCCCTTCCTGCAAGCAGACAAAAAACCTTTCCCCATAAAGAATGAATGTGCAGAAGTTTCTACAGAATATAAATGTTAAGAAAGGTGTACAACAGTAGGAGCTACTATGAATGCCAAAATAATAATAATAAAGGAAATCTTTTAAACATGATCTAAGCTGACATTAATGGCTCAATGCCTTATATCTGCTAGGTTGTGGCAGAGCTACCAGGACCACAAACATGGCTGTTGTGGGACTTCTCATGCCATTTTTGGAAGCAGAAACTCTGCTCCAGCTGGGAAGGGGCTGAATGCATTCTTTCTTTCAACTCTATTTTGCCAAGCAAGTACTGCCGTTCTGGCCTTGCACCCAAACTTTCCATGCTGGGGCTCAGGAAAAGCCCTTCCCCACCCAAGTGCTTTCCATGGCTGTGTCCCGAGATGTCCCCCTAACAGACTCCCATTTGTCATCCTCGTGTCCTCTCTCATATTACTGTCACTCAGCAGCAACTTTCTGTTCTTGCTTTTCAGGGTTGCCAAAGCTTCTTTCCTCCTCAGTTTACTTGTCTCTAATTTAGGGTCTGCTAGGAAACATGAGACATTTTGTACCAAGGATGATGTTAACAATTGCAGACATTGCTTTGCTTCATCATTTTAACAGAAAACAGCAACAGCAGTAAATATGATGTGACAGTTGTAATGATGAGAATTACTGTCCTGAAGGAGAGCTCTGTATGGCTTATAAAGATCCCAATTTTTTAAAGGAAAATTACTTTGTACTCCGAGGCATCTTAGCATCACCGGGTAAATTACAATGAGTACTAAAAGAGCACAGGACAAGGCTTACCGTACCTCTGAGCTTGATCTCTCTAGCAGACTTGTACTTAAAAGGGGTGTTCAGAAACTGGGAACAGTTCAGAAAAGGGTTAGAGGGATGGTTCTGTAGTTGGAAACCCCGTCTTTTCCTGAAAGACTAAAGAGATTCAAATTTATCCAAGATAATTTAAATGCTTGACTTGATCATGGTTTATAAGACCATCCATGCCAAAAATATTTCTCATCTTATAAATCATCCAATCTACTTTAAGCTTGCAGACAGGGATATGAAAAAGTCCAAGCTAGAGCAGACAAAATCAGACTAAAAAAATGTGCATTTTTACTAGGGAGGTAAATTGGCACTGAAATAGTCTACTTGAGGACATAATATATTCCTTGTCACTTGAAGACTTAATAACAAAACCAAATGTCTTTCAAAAAAATAAGCTATGGTTGAATTCAAGCCTGTAAGTTTGATGTGAGAATGACTGGAGGAAATGGCTAAGAGGTCATCGTTAGGCTTTGTCGTCTCCTCAAATTCCAGGAATCAAACACAAAAGCTGCAGTCCTGGGGGGATATTTTCATGCCTTTAATTGTACTTGTCTGCTCATGCAAACACTGCCAAATTCTACAGATATAGAATAAAACAAACGTGATGGATCTCTGCAAGCATCCCAGCGCAATGGTAAATGACTTGACCTTGTTCACCACGGAACTATTACATGAGTAAAGTCAACACAGTTCTGATTAATTAGTGACCAGCAGTGGCACTCACCAGTGGTAAAGGTCACACCTGTCATAAGGCTTCTACCAAAATGGCCTGCTGAGCGCAGCGGCTCCATGCATGGCACTTGGGAGCTTGGCACTGCACAAGAGGAGGGTGACCTTGTATTTAGAATCATGGAACCATAGAATCATTCAGGCTGGAAAAGATCATCTAGTCCAACCTCTAACCTAGTACTAAAGTCCACCATGCTACTAGGTTCTAAATCTACACATTTCTTGAAGACCTCCAAGGATGGTGACTCAACCACTTCCCTGGGCAGCCTGTTCCAAGGCTGCACAACCCTTTCAGTGAAGACATTTCTCTTAATATCCAACCTAAACCTCCCCTGGCACAACTTGAGGCCATTTCCCCTTGTCTTATCACTTGGTGCTTGGGAGAAGCTAGATTACTGAGCTCAGGTCACCCGTCCTGCACTAGCATCTGCTCTCCCAGCCCAAGTAATGCAGACCTGCACCAGATAAGCCTAGCAGGGCTGCCTCGATGACAGCTACTTGCTTTGGTCTGTGGAGCAGAACTGTCTCCTCTTGAAGTAGCTGTGCCAGCCCAGAGAAGCTATGAAGGACAACAGCCCAACACAACCAGCCTTATGGCACAGCAGACGAACATACCAGTGGGGTTGTGACGGGTAACACCTCTCAAAATCACAGTCCTCTGTTCACTAATACAGGCCCTTGCTTCAAGAATATACTGTGGTACTCAAGTCTACAGACTATTTTAGTTTCTGCTTATTTTGAGGTAAAAATGAAGCACTGACTCTGGGTTGACCCTTTGCAACTAAACAGTGCAAAAGTTTACTACAAATTTATGTTACTTGCCAAAAATCAGTAAAGAAGTTTTGTACTACACAAGAGGGAGAAAAAAAATGGTACCTCCCAATAATTCCTAAGTCCACAAGCCTGTCAGAAACATTATATTTTGTTCAGTTTGATTAAAGAGTTAAGGAGTGGGCATGTGGGGGGTCTTGTCTGGTAAAGCAGCCTTTGCTTACCAACATTTTATGTTTCTAGCTTTAGAACTCTTAAGAGGAATCAGCAAAAGAAGGTAGGAAGCGAGTGAAAGAGCACAGGTTAGAGTCCAGTATAAATCAGTAAGAGCCAGAGCTGCTGGCTCAAAAAGAAAAAAAAAAAAAAAAAAAGAAAAAAAAAGACCAGAATATCTCCCACTTCCACCCACCCATTAATCACAACATCCTAAAATCACAGGCTGCTTCTGAAAAATTCTCCTTAGTAAGAAACCCAAAATCTAGGTTAGTGCTTCATAACTTATGTGTTGCTCATTTATTTTGACAAGTTCAATTTAATCCTTATGAATAATTCTTCCTAAGATACTAGGAAATGCACATGGTACATTTTGTAAAATATAAATAATTATCTGAGGAATCACTACTGCACTCTGCTCTAAAGCCTTTTAGAAATTGAAAACACTGGTGTATTTTGGGTCAAATAATACAGTACTGCACAGAATTCCCAAATACCTCACATGCAAGTATTTCAGTTAGATTCAGTCCAGTTAAAATTGGTGGACATTCTGCTATGTCAAGATTATGGCTACTTGACAGATGATTGTTTCTGTAGGTGACTTCACCCCCCAAAATTGTACTTTTCTTTCTCTCCATGTTAGCCAAATGAATTGACTGAATTTTTGGAGTATTTTGTAGTGACATTCTAAAGTCCTCTGTTATGACTTTTATAGCTAGTCATTTTAACACTGGAATTACACTTAAATGTGTGTCCACCTATACTGTATATAAATTGAATAAACAGTATGTAATTTGCTTCAAAAACACTGCTATCTTGAAGATAATAGAATGTGATTAGAATTTATCTCCTTCTGGCTATTTTCCCATTGAAGACTTACAGCTTCAGCTGGTAACTCTAACCTGCAAGAACTGTAAAATGTTGTGGTTTTGCCAAGTAGGACAGGGCTTAAATTACACTGCAGAGTAAATCAGCCAAAACACTACTAGCTTATATGCATAGCTCAATCTTTAGGGATTTTTAGGATCATCCACAACAGGAAGCAAGCAGGTTATTGTTGATCTTAGACCATAATTTGAATATAGGAAAATATATTAGATAATTCAGCTGTACGTATCTCCAGAGACATTAAAATAGAGAAGTTCTGAAACTGCAGTATTAGAAATTTAACTAGACAATAAATCTAAGGATGTGGGGACTGTCAAATGTCTTTTAATTGCCCTGTTCTTGTTTTAACATAAGAATGATCACAAAATATGCATATTTAATTAAAATTTCGGTTAGATCTGATACCAAAAGCAACACTGGAGATCTTGATTTGCAACTGAGTGTTCATTTTTCTCCAAGACATTGCTCAGGAAACCAGCCTCTTCTTTATTGAAGTTTCATATTTTACAAGCAAATCTGAGTGTTTTTAAACTATATTTACAATTTCCTAAACATATACGCTGTCCTAATGGGAAAATAAACACATGATATTATTGTGAGTCAAAGAGTCTGCTACTTGTTTAATATCTTGTTTTAGACTTCCCATAACTAGATATAAACGTCACAAGAAAAATGCAACTTTCATTAAACAAATTGCAAAATAGTCATCCCCAAGAACCCACTAGGGTACGTTTGTAATCAAATAACTTAACTCTCCACATTACTAATGCATATTTCTGGCTTTCTTACTTTTCCTAAAAGGAAACTGCTCACTACTAAAATATAGCTTTTAATTTGTGGAGGGTAAAAATTTAGTACTTAATAAGCATACTTACCAAAGACTTTTAAAAAATTAATAGAAACCAAATAAATCTTGGCTATTAAAAAAACATATCTGACACACAGGTTGAGTTATACCAGCCAGCACAAGTACACAGTAAGATTCCAGATGTGCTATTTTCCTGTACACTGACAGCTATCAAACCCACCCCTGCAATAAAAAAGTCATGAAATGGGTTTTTAATCAGGTCTAGATTTCCATTAGCCCGTGAGGACTGATGTCTGTGTGTTGTGGTTTTTATTCTTTACAGCACGTGCCATTGCTCTTAATATGTGGGGAACACATATTAAGTCTAAACCTTTTTTGAGTAACCTCCTGAAATGGATTTTTTCATATCTAAATTGAAGCCAAATAAACATTATTAACAGCTGTATTTTTACAAAGTATGTGAAGGAGGGGTTAAACTCAGGATTGTTCAATTAACATTTCCCAGGCAGCACATAAGATCAGCATGTCCGATGGATGGACAATGTGAAAAAAAAAGCACACTCTGAAGTATGAAAAAATGTCAAGGGAATTCAAATAACATGACGACTTTCCATACAAATAAAATAAAACCCAAACTTTCCCTTTGCAAGACATTCAGAGTCTGACATTGCATTAATTCATATCTTCCTGGAAACTGTTAGATAGATATCAGTTTCTTCTTATACATTTATTGTAAACATTGGTACAAGATGTTCTGATTGTTTCCAGGAAAATACTATTAGTTACAGTTGTACAGAATCAATTTCATATAAAATCATACAGCACAGCTACAGAGAAAAAGAAATCTGTAGGCATCTAGTGTAATGAACAAACCACTGTGGTTTATATCCATTGCAAAACTTTAGCAGAACAGTTGGCACCAGCAAAAATATTGCAAATTAAAGATATTAGAAGAAGCTGTTTAGGAAAAAACATTTAACCACAGTTAAAGGCTAACAGAAAAATTTAAATGATTGCTATTGTTTGTGTTCTAATAGGATGTAATTGACCTCAATCACATAAATAAAACAATCATGCAGACCAATATTTGGACTCATTAAAAAGCTGTCATATTTCATTAATTTGACTAGATGTCTAGAATTTGACATCTCATATCTTTGCAGTGCAAAGATCATTTACAATTACTGTCAAAATAATACCTTACTTCATGAAAAAAAAAAAAGGTGACAAGTAATGTGAAGTTTGTAAAGCTGCCTGCTTTCCTGGTACCCCAGTCTAAATGTAAATATCCGGTCCTCCAAAAAGCGAAAACAAAATGTAAAGGAAAAACCTTACTTAAAATTTCACTGTATGACTCAATAGCAAAGCTGAAACTGCCCCTCAGCAACTGCAATACGAGCTTTATTTTTGATGTGGCTACAAAGAAATGTGTTGGTTCAGTAACTTTAAAGAGCAGGGTTTCTATTTTGCCACATTAAATCACATTAAATCAATTGTTCTTTTTTTTTTCTTCTTTTTTTTTTTTTTTTTCCCCTCTTCTTCTTCCTTATGGCCTGGCCTGGCCTGTGCCCTGCCATCACCAGGCCACCTCAGCAGGCCGGGCAGGAAGGGCAGGGCCTACACCGCTGCCCAGGCACTATGCTCCTCACCCTGCGCAAGCAAATTTAAGCAGGTTTCCAGCTGAGATTAAGGAAGTGGCTTCCTTCAAAACCAAGGCAGGCAGATCCCCACCTCATGGAAATTACCCTTGGAGTGCCGCAGAGAGCAACAACTTAACCTGGTTGAAAAACCCTCCAAGGGGACCTGCTCACTCCTCATTATGCTTCTAGGCCCACTCATGGCAAAAGCCACTACTGAATAACACAAAGTTATACAGGTACATTTTCCCTGGGGGAAAAATATATATATATGGAAAGGGATTATGTTTTGCTCAGCAAGTTTCCATCAAAATTTAACTTTTTTTTTTCCAGTTTGTCCCCTCTGAAGCATAAAAGAAGTAAAGTGAGTGCAAAACCCCCCTGTGAATATCAAATATGAAGCATAATTCTCTATCCCCATAGGCAGGTGGGTCACCACTGCCCTACGCTTTGTGCCGAGACAAGCAAATGCAGAGAAACAGCAACACTAGCCTTGCTTTTGTAGGTGGGAGGGCTTCCAGCCCAGGGCACAATGCCTGGAGCCCTAGCATGCTCCCTGTGCGGAGCCCTCTCCAAGCTTGGAGGAGTCAGCCTTTCATCTCCCCCCTCATGGACCCCCTTGCCACACTCCAACCCAATTTCACATCAACATACATGACAGTACTTCTATTCACAACACGGGATGGGATTCCTTCAAGTTTTCATCCACAGCAATGTTGTTGGTTTAGTCTTAGTCAGATCTATATGACTGAGTGTTTCTATTAAGTGATGGAATACCCTAGAAATACTTATGACATCCACCCTAATACCAAATGAGTTCATGATGATTTACGTTTATTAGAGAAAAGAATATCAAAAGAATTATTAATAGTGCTACCACAGAGCTTTGGAAATGGTTGACAGCCCAAGCTCAGAAACTGAGGAAGTGGATTTGGAGTCTGCAGAGAAGAATATGAGGTTTCACTTTTGGTAAATAGCAGCCTGTACAAATACTAAATCAAACAACCACTTCATTAATCTTTCTGTGATTGGGGGTGGGGGGTGGGGATTTTTAAGGTTTTTCTAATAAAAGTCATATAAGCCTACTTTGAAATACATTAAAATCAATGTTAATATCTGTGCATAGTTCTTACAGAGTCTGAGATAAGTTCTTTCCATTTTCTAACCTTTCTATTTATTTCCTTTGCTTGCAAAGCTAACCTGATTATTGTCTTATTGTCTGGTTTAAATAAACCAGAACTAACAAAATAAGAGGAATCAAAACTAGACTAAAACTTAGAGCATGCTCTGAAGGAACATTTTGCTTTGGAAAATTAAAAAAATATATATTTAAAAACAGAGAAATGTGAAAATATCAAACCATTGAAACACAGCCAAGTTAAGGTTCTCCTGGGCATTTTATACCACTTGGCAAATGTATGTTAACAGTAAGGATGATGAACCGCAAGCCTGAACTGCATAAACTGCATACAGCTATTCCTTAAACCCAATATATCATATTGCAAAAAAATATGTATTTTTTATACTAAAGATAAATCTCCCCTTTCATGATCCCTGATAAGAAAAGTACACCAGAAGATGAGTGATGGGAACATCATGTAGTTGGCACAAGCTTTCTTGTGGAGATGAAAAGCAAAGATTCCCGACCCTCTCACAACCACACAGACTGGACAAGTTATCTATGGAGAGAAGCACTACAGAAATGGTGCACCTTAGCCCAAATAAGATCTGAATTACTGTGCCAAGGCCTTGATGTCTTCACAGATTATTATAGCCAACACAGGTTCATGAGGGGAGACCTCATGGTGGCCTGCAGCTTCCTCACAAGGGGGAGCAGAGGGGCAGGTACTGATCTATCCTCTCTGGTGACAGCAACAAGACCCAAGAGAATGAAGTTGCAACAGGGGAGATTCAGGCTGGATGTTAGGAAAAGGTTCTTCACTGAGGGTGATCACTGAGGTTCCCCAGGGAAGCGCTCACAACACCGAGCCTGCTGGAGTTCAAGAAGCACAATGCTCTCAGACATAGGTTTTGATTTTTAGATAGTTCTGTGTAAAGCCAGGAGTTGGACTCAATGAGCCTCTTGGGTGCCTTCCAAATAGGGATATTCTGTGATTCTGTGATCAGTCAGATGGATATCAGCAAGCATTTTTGGAAGAACAAGAGTCTGAGGATATACAGTAAAACAGATCAAAAAAAAATACATGCATAGCATTACTAGACCTTGGGTCCCACAGAGTCAATTACACTGACATTATCTTTAGAACAGGACAGACTAAATCTGTTTAGACTACACTCTCTTCCATATGCATCTCAAGAACTACCAGCCATGAAAACCCCTCTCTGGCTGCTCTTCTTGCCTTCATCAAGTTGTCTTTTGGCCAATGTAGTAATGGTACGATGAGGTCCTGCCCCCTTGGACTACAGAGCACCTCCCATCAAGTATGTGGCTCGTCAGTAAGATTGGCCTCTTTTCTCCCACACTTACATTGTGAATCTGAACAAACTAATACGTTGCCAGGGGAAACAAAAAACAACAACAGAACACCAAAAAAACCTCCAAGCCCACACCCAAAGTACCAAATTATACAAATACCGATGCTTTTCCATACTGACATCGAGCAGTACAGACCAAGACCATCAGCTTTTCTATCCAGCAAAGACTCTGAGGCTGCCAGAGGAGAGCTGCCGCTTGGAAAGCATTTGTAGAAAACAACACCTGAAGCAAATCAAGGAGCGCTGTCTCAGCCATCCATTGTGATGGATCTATCTTTCTGAAAATCTTCCCTTGTACTTTGGTATTGAATTTTTCTGACACTCACCTGATTTTTATGCTTTGTTTACAGAAAAGTAGCATTACCAATAGTGTGCTGTGCTTGAGAGAAGAAGGGATGCAAGCGTGCACCTGCTTTTATGTTTTGCAAAGAGGTTTAAGATGAAGCTGATTGTGGAGGCACTGTAAAAATTAACACACTATGGCTAAGTCAGAGCAAAAGGAAAACAGGCTGCCTAGATACTGAACTTTCAATTTAAACCACAAAGGTAGACGGCAAGCACTAATTCAGGAACAGGTGGCTTTTTGCTCATAATATTTTATGGCTTTCATTGCTTTACAGTGGAATGAGCTAACCCACAGCTCCCCTCTTGACCTACCCAACATCCTCAAGTTTAGTGAAAAACAGGTGTTTGGTATCTTGGCTTTCCCTGAGCTCTCCCACAATCCAGCAACTCTTTAGTTGTCTACAACTCTTACTTTCACTTGTTGGAAGGCAAATAATGGAACGTGTATAAAGCAACAGGTACACACTCAGCAACTAAAAACTTAACCCACAAAAGTAGTATTCATCTTTTATATCCTGTGTAGGTAAAAATGCAATAAAAGAACATCAATTCAGAAATTCAGAAAATTCTCATGGAAACTTCTTATAATTGGACAGTATGATAAGCCTGCAGCTGTCAGGAATCTCTTAGTAATAAGTGCTGGGTTTCCCCTTTCCCGGTACCAGGCCAGAGCTAAAACCTTAAATACAAACTTGCAGACAGTAATTTGGACATGAATATTGCAGCTGGCAAGTCCTTGCATTTCATGTCCCTGAAGTTTTATGTATATATTAGACAGTGCCTTCTATTGACACAATTAATATTTATATTGGCTCTTCTAGGAGCTTGATGAGTCTTTTGCTGCAAGACAATGCCGTGCAATGAGAAAAACGCAGTTAAAATGAATGGAGTAGTCTCGTGAAAGCTAAAGCAGTTAAGGGAAAAAAGAAAAAGAAAAAAAAAAAAGGAAACAGGAATTTGATAGAAAATCCTAGCAGGTAGGTCATAATACAGAGCAAGAGTCATATAGAGTGACACTCTTCTCTCAGCTGCCAGAGTTTCCATTTTCTTACACGGTGAAAGAATGCACAGGGAGCACTCACTTTATAGCTTTACCTGCTAAATCAATACGGAAGAATAATCTTTTCTGAACAGTATTTTTTATTTGGTATCTTTGGAAAAGTCAGTTGTTCATTATTTAAAATAAATAAATACATAAATAAATCCAAAGATAGATTAATAGACCGCTAGGTAGAGAAGTTGTGAAATCCATATACTGCTCACCAAGGCAATTCGAATACTTAAGATGCATATTCCATATGGATAAAGTTACACAAATTCAAGTTGATACTTATTAGGAACTAAATAGGAGTTATTCATCTGAAGTACCTATGGCTTCTGCATTTGATAAACATGGCTGCAGAAAGAGATGCCTACTATTATATGAGACTGGTATTTTGTTTAAAGCATTTTTCCTGGACTTACTGTTTTTAAACTGAATGCACTACGTGATCCAAGAAAAAGGAAAAATATCTGCCTTCTTGTGTTAGATCAGTCCATGGGGATCTTTAATTTACTTTTTTTCCAACCTTAAACATTCAAGAATAATGGAAGGGCAAGCTAAGTAATATTAAAAAACCTCAAACAAAATAAAAGCTGAAAAATGTATATACATAAAACAGATCTGTGAAGCTGAAGTGAAATATTTCAGATTAACTGGCTAGTTGATTAATGAAGCCAGAAGGAAAAAGTCCAGATCAACCTTAACATTGTGCGTGTGTGCGTGCAGGCGCGTGTATGTGTGTATGTTTCATGGAGTTCAAGTAACTGATATTTATACACTCTGATTTCTTTTGCCCTCATCAGTAGCCTACATCTTGCCTAGAATTAGTTTAGAATTAATTTGTTTTTCTCACAGTAAGTTTCAGAGTTGATGCTTCAATATTTAATTTTCTGTTTGATTTTTTTTCCTGTTTTTCAAATTGTTTTGCCAAAGCATTTAAATGACAGTTACAAGTCATACAATCAAATGCTTAGGGAAAAACGTGTTAATTGAAATTCAGTCTGAAAACATTAGAGGTCATCAGAATAACTATGACATGAGTCTCACTAAATACCATGTATGAGAAATGTAAACATAATGTTTGTTTCAGATGTAGCAGAGCTATAATGTGTACCAGAGTAAAGGAACCCACTTTGTAAAAGCAAGTCATAGAATAAAAATGGACACTTCCATCACTATGCCAAAGATAAGTGTGTGCATACTTACGTCTGCATTTACACATTGGCACATGTGGGACTGGAAGTTGGGGAACAATGTGAATAACAACACTGCGAGGTTTGGTTTTGAAAGCCTGTTTTTGGCAGTGCACATTTGTGTGCTCAGTTGTGGTTAAACGTGTGGCCAGAAATAAGTGAATGGGTTGATCTGTGCATCCTTGAGAAGGAAAATTGTGCGTGGAAACTGATGCCTCAGACTGAGACTCAGAAGAGCTTGTGGAAGGAGGGGTGCGGGTGTCTCAAAGCATCCCATGGGCACCAAAAGGTTTCCCAGGGAACCTGCAATGGTAAGCAAAAATGCAAAGCATTACCTAATTTGTTCATATTTTTGGTGTAGAAATGCTGAAAGACTTTTGGGTCAGACAATGCACAAATGCTTGTGACAAGAAGCAGGGGACAGGAAAAAAAGCCTGGAAGAAAAATAAAGGGAGAGTGCAGGACAAGTGGTAATTTTAAAAATTTGCTAGTAAAATGTTTTAGAAAGTCTTGTCTTCTACTTCACCTTTTGATTAAATATTTATTTACTAGTTGCACCAATGGGGGTTTAAACTAGGTATTAAGAATTTCTTCACAGACAGGGTGACCAAGAGTTGGGACAGGTTGCCCGGGGAAGCGATGGTGTCCCCACACCTGGAGATATTTAAGAGATGTGTGGACATGGCACTAATGGACATGGTTTGGTGATAGGACTTGCTGAATCAGGTCAATGGTTGGATTTGGTGATCCTGAAGGTTTTTCCAAACCTAAATGATTGATTCTGTTATTCTATTATTTTAGAGTCTCTGAAAACAAATATGAGAGAGGGAGTGGACATACTGTACAGATGCACTCCTGGGGAATCTTCTGGATGTAAACCACAGGGCAAAATGGAAACATTTGCATGAGATGTCAGCAACTGTATAAACAATGATCTATGGAAGCTATGTACTGCTCAACAAGGTGTATCTGACTTTTATAATACATAACCCATTATGGGTAAGGATTGATATCTTGATTCTTTAGATTCATATTTGAAGTCTTTCTAGATATTTCTACCACACAGAACAAACCCACTCTGCAACTTAGAAGAGCTTTATGAGGCAGAGGAGTTGAAAGTTAACAGCTTCATTTTCTGGTACCAATCTAATAAAAATGCCTGGTTTTAAAATATGTCCATCTTAAAGCCACAAATCAAACATTATAGTATATTTCCTACAAATATTTGTAATTATCATGAGGTAGTACAGAAGCCTTAAGAATGCAAAACAAAAAGAGCTCCTGAAATAAAGCCTATTGACATTACCTCATACTTCATCACTACATACACAATAGTACAATACGCAGATAACTTCTTGTACATGTACAAACTCAAAAGGCCTGATGTGTATAGGAGAATAAATAAATCCAGAAAACTGATGTCTGAGAAATCAAACCACTTAAACGAGTCTTTCAAATCAATCTACCCAAAGACATTTTTCTGTCATTAAGGGTATATGCAAAAAAAGCTTTTCTGGAACTACTGTAGCTGAACCAACCACTGCCTAAGCACTATTCTTTTTTTTTTTCTTTTTCTTTTTTTTTTTCTTTTAATGACCTCCTGATCGTTATACAATCTTGACTAATTTCTGCAATTAGAGAGGCTCATTTTCAGAGACTGAGATGCTAATGTTCTTGAATTAGTTTTTATGGTTCGGAGCTTTTAATTTGAGATTTAAAAACCATCATAGCTCACAAAACCAAATAAAGTGCACCTAATGAAATTCACAGAAGTGAAGTGCTCACAGAACATTTCTCACTAGCTTTCCTGGATGATTTATTGACAGCTGGTTGTAAAAACAATTTTATTAAAGGTCATAATGTTTGGCTAAAAAAAAAAAAATAAAGTTTAATTTATGGTGTAATTAGCCGTCCTGCAATAGGCATGATGCCAGACCCATCACTTACGAACTTTGGCTTTGAAATAAGCATTTGGTGGTTTTAATTATATCTTTGAGAACATGTTCAAAGGCAAGACCCCAGTGATGTGGTGTTACTTTCTCTCTATAGCCACTTTATTGCCGTTATAATGGCCACGGTAATAGATTTACTTGTACTGATGGATATGTAGTGATTGTAGAGCAGGACCCAAGAGGAGCATGGTTGGGACATGCAAGAGGCGGCAGGAGCAGGAGGCAGCCAAGCCCAGTGCTCCCTAGAGGAAGTCATTTGGGATCTGCTTTGTGTCTGAGCCTGCTCCTAGGAGCCGGGATAGTCTGAGATGTGCAAGAATGGCTGGGCTGTCTGAGTAGTTATAGTTTTTTAAGATATCCTTGAAATGTTGTCTTTGCCCTGTCTGCTCAATGGCAGAAAGCCAAACAGGAGCCCTGGTCCCCCTTCTCTAGGGGAGCACTGTTGCTCCTCTGGAAAGCAAGCTCTAGCACCAAGATATGGCTTGTGCATTTTCTTATAATTCCCCATTTTATTCTTCAGTTCTCAGCTTTATATTGCTGTGAGTTTTGTTGTTGTTCTATTGTTGTTGTTTTCCTGATTCATGAAATTTAATTTGTGGCAAAAAAAATTATTTCAGATTAAGGGAAATAGTTTGTCATCTGCCTCCAGAAAACTCTGCAGCCTTTCCCAGATTAGATCAGAGTTAGACCGTTGGACAAGAATAGAGCCATGAATACTGACCAAAGTACTCACAGACAAGGTGTTAATCAGCAATTATCAGCTTGAGCCCTGAATTTTTATTTCCAATCCTTTTCACCTTGTTTTGCAGTTATTGTCATGAAGGCTTCTAAGATCATAAATTGCAGTGATAGACGGCTCCAATACCAACGAAAAGCTCCCAAATCCCTCCCAATTTAATGAGAGTTCCTAATCTGAACTTCAAAAAGTCAGAAGAGTCATCACTGGCTTTTCTTTTACCAAAATCTGTAGTAGGCATTGCAAAGCTAGAAAACAGAGGAAACATCTTGGAGAAGAGTCCCTGTAAGGACAGTTCCTGTGACAAGTGTAAGAGGCCCAGATCCTGCAGTGCCAGGTTAACCTTTCCATCCTCCGAACCGTTCCACCCACTGCATACCCTCCACGGCATGTGCTGTCAGGAAATGTTTTAATCAAATGAAAGACACAAAAACCTTCTGTACTTAAAAAAAATAATAAAGTTTACAAATCTAACACTTAAAAATCTAAAAGAGGCATACTTGCTTTTGACCAAAATCATTGTACTAGGTATCAGTCCAAATCAGCCATTTGGTCTTGCTTTGTCACCCAAAACCCTTTCAAAAACTGAACAACATGTCCAGCCACATCTCCGTCAATTTTAAGTGAGGCCCAACAGAAAGGAAGCTCGAAAAGCAAACAGTTTTGCTGCAGAAACTCTCCCAAGAGGGATTTCAATTATTTCCCAGTGGGAGTCTCAAACTGGGCATGCAAAGCCAGAAGAATCAAAAATGTTAAGATAAATCCAGCATTAATTCCACTTCTTGACTAAAACACTGTTGAAAAGAAAAAAGGCTCACAGCTGTGGGGCACCTGAAATCTAACACAGAGCTGTCCAATCCAATTAACATTTTTCCCACTTGTGACTACATTTGAATTCACCATGCAAAACATCTCAGAAAGCTTTAGTAATCAAATCAATATAAACACTGAAGTATGGCCTAAAATTTGTTAATGGTGAATACACACCCATGGAGTTTCAAGGGCGAGTTGCATTGTGTGTGAACATCCTGTCCCAGGACTAGAAGCATTTGGCAGAACAAAGCAACAGCGTGTAAAATTTTGTTTTCAAGAAGCCAAAATCACCCCTGCCAGGCCCTGCCAAACTCAATTCTGGAAGTTTTGGTGGCACTGCTTAATATCTCCTTGGAGAAAATGCCTCAAGGAGGCATTAGTGTTGGGCATTAATGAGCGAGATGACTGTCCCCAGGGATTTGAGGTTACCATTAAGCATGTAAAGCTGTGTCTAGACATAGCTGAAGCCAAAGCAAAAGGTAAACACATCCCTTTCTCTTTTGAAAAGGTTTCTTTGTGTTTTTCCCAACTCACTCAACCATCATTCTCTTTCTGTTGCTCTATTTTCTAAGACACGTCATCACTTACAAGACATGAGCAGGGCCAGGAAATATGAAATTGTTCAAGAAAAGTAGTTTTTCTCTGTGCCATAGAAAGCGTGAGGCTCAGGCTGGGGAAAAGCAGCAGAGCATTTGAGTAACTTCTCATTAAAGCTCTTCTCTGCCCTTTCATAGAAAGTCTGTGATCACCAATTAATTCTTTTTATTTTGCTTTTACTAAAATAATGTGATATGGGTTTGCAGAATCTCAGGAGAACATGGGACAGCCCTTGTAATTTAATCTGAGAAAGACACATACTTCATCAAAAGAGCAGTTGGTTTCAATGATCTACTGAGAGTCCCAAAGGTTTCTTTTTCTAATTTTTGAATACAATTATTAAATATTATTTGGCAGCATTGTGCTTTTTCTGGCTCAGCTTCTTCAAAACGAAAGTTTTATAATTAATTTTGTTTCAGTCTAGTTGAATGATCTAGAGCTAATTCCAATACAGTTAAATCCTTTCATTGCCCAAAGTCTTCTCCTCTTCCTCCCCAGTTTTCAACTTTCCCCCTCCCCACCCTCCACACGTGGGTCAGGTATAGTTCTGCAAGGGCTCAGAATGTTCTTCTTCTATTGACAAAAAAGAGATTCCTCAACCTGTCATGGATTGAAGACCATAGTGAGCGTAACTCTTTTATCTTTTATATATATATATATATATATATATATATATATATATATTGCATCACTTTCCAATTTTAAAGGCTAACTGACATGTGATACATAGCCTAAAAATTATTACAAAATTAAATCAAATGAAATGAACACACATAGTACACTAAATTTAATTAGGAATCAGCTAATCAAGAAAATGGTATTAATTAAGATATTTCCTATGGAGCCAAGGGATATTCAGAGGTAATCAAATATTACAAAAACTGTTCCCTAAATTAAATAATTCCCCATGTCCAAGACTTCCAAATAAATAACCACCAGTTCTGCTGCTTGCAGGCATTTAATTTTCCTAGTGTTTAGCAGTCTCAGCAATGTCACCACAGTTTGTTGCAGAGACATTTGCAAGCCTGGCACCTCAGGGCCCAAGATTAGACCACAGTATTAGAAGTCAAGAAAGTTAAGTCCTTTGCTGTGTGTTGTTTAATTACTGAGTGCTAACGCTGCATGCTGAGCACTACTTGGTATTTGGTTTTGCATAATGTATTAACATTATATATTCATATGACATTTCTCCTGGAAAGAGTCCAGCAGAGGGCAACAAAGATGATACGGGGCCTGGAGCATCTTCCCTATGAGGAAAGGCTGAGAGACCTGGGTCTGTTCAGCCTTGAGAAGAGAAGACTGAGAGGCGATCTTATCAATGTTTTCCTTAAGTGTGGGAGACATGGATTTGGCCAGCCTCTTTTCAGTGGCTTGTGGGGACAGGACAAGGGGCAATGGCCACAAGATACAGCACAGGAAGTTCCGCACCAACATGCAAAAGAACTTCTTCACAGTGAGGGTGACGGAGCACTGGAACCGGCTGCACAGGGAGGTTGTGGAGTCTCCTACTCCGGAGATATTCAAGGCCCGTCTGGATGCCTACGTGGGCAACCTGCTCTAGGGAACCTGCTTTGTCAGGGGGGTTGGACCCAATGATCTCTTGAGGTCCCTTCCAACCCCTACAATTCTGTGATTCCATGACATACTAACATTAATATCACCCTACTGCACATTTCAGATAAGGCTCACTGCAATTAGAACAGGTAGCATTAAACACTCATTAAGCCCTAAAATACAATGCTGAAGGAGGTAGCAATAAGGACAAAGTTTGGAGATCTTGCTTTACCAAAATACGTTGCAAATAATCTTCATTTCTACACCAAGAAAACAGTTTTCTTTCACACACTTATGCTGATTCTGTCACCTTCCCTGTATCTAGAGAGCTGCAGAAAACAAACCTAAAAGCACACTAACTCTATGAAAACAAGATAGCTATTTTTAACTGCACACTCTGCCACACTAAGAAATGTTATATTTGTTCCCAGCATTAAAGGCTGAATTACAGTGACAAATGTATTGCTAACTGCACAGTTTATTTTGCAGGACCATAAGAAATCGAGGGGTCTAAAAAAGTGTGCAGTAAGAAATCAGTTAACCTGACAAATACTGATGGTTCAGACCCTTATTTTTTAGAATTCGTTTAACTCAGAGCTCTTCCAGAAATTTTGTTGGAGACAACAAAAAAAACGAATGGGCTTTAGGGCAAAATATTAAAATCTGGCTAGTTAAAATTAGGCAAATTCATGTATATTCAGATTTCTAAATAGGCTGACACAGTTTCAGATCCAGGAAGCACCAGCTCCCAGCACAGAGACCAAGCATTTCTGACTTAGTGCTGCACCCTATACCCAACATGTTCATCCACCACATTGACATGTTAGCTGAATTTTCTGACCTACCCACCCCACCCGACCTTTCCGACTCAGCCAGCCCTACCTTGTTTGAAGCAGAGGAAACAAGCCTTGACTGTTCCTCCTCTTCATTTAGAAGCCTATTGCTCAGCTAGAGATAAGTTTTCTAGCTCAGCTACTCCTACCTAACTTTTTGTGTGTGTGTGTGCAAACATCTGAACTGCATCCAAGCTATTCCGCAAATGTCCTCCTCCCTCCTTGCCTGACTCCCTACAAACAGCTTTTTTCTATCATCGTCCTTCAGCCAAAGGCCATCTGCACGCAAGCCACTGTGTGCCCTCCCCAAATGCTCTCCAGCACTTCTTCAAGCTGCCCCTGCCTACGCAAAACTGAGTGCCTGAATGTGGTGGACAAAGGGATGCCCCAAGTCTAGGAGACCTAAATAAGGTCATCCCCAGTGCCAAAAGTACTATGAGAACAGGTGCCAAGCCCAATTTTAGATTTGACCTTTAAGCGTCCATTAATTCCCATAGCACAGGTAAGTTTTATGATGAAGAGCTGTCATTTAGGGCATAGACTTCATTCCACATCAACAGGGAAGAAGCTATCAGAGAGCAGCTATTTTCAGAGGCAGAGCTGGAGTGGGCTCAAGCACACGATCCAGCAGCACAAGATCCTGTTTCCCCAGAGCATTGAGCTGTTCCCCTGCCACAGGCTGACACATCTATTTCAGTTTTGCACCAGCTTTAAACAGTCAGCATTTCTAAATTCAGTGTAATCCCATTTCCTGAAGAACTGTTGCAGCTGAAAGGGGGAATTCTTTAGAATTCAGATCCCAATTTGCTACTGATTGAGCAAATAACTAACAGGTGCCTCATCTCCAAGCTCCATACTGCAAGTCTGTTTCTCTTAAAAGAAGTAGGTGCTTCTACCCAAAATGCCCTAATTGTAATACTCTATCACTGACTCGAGAAAAGAAGAGAAACAATTGTTAAAACAGTAGTTCCAACTATAAACTGCCGACAGCTGTCACCCACACTTAACCAGGTAGAGTTACAGCATTGTTCTCTTTTAAAACAAGTTTTCATTTCAGTGAACCACAGTGAGACGATTAGCATATAAATCAGCTTTCTCCAAAATGGAGAACAAATCTACAGTAGCCATTGGAGCGGCAATACTGAATGGAAATAAGAAAATATCCACAAGGCACACTCTTCCCCTGATATATTCGTGTAACTCCTATTAGCAGTGAAAGCTACAAAACCTATTTTCTTAAAATGTTTGATCTCAAGAAATCTCATTAGAAACCTGAAACATTCTTAATGCAGACAGCCTTCAAAGACAAGGTCGATTGGTGTCTATGAACTGGTAGTTGTGTGCTTCCTTATGGATAAGCATGTGTCAGTCAAGTCTATTCTTTAATCCATAAAGCTGAAGTGTCATAAAATCAGTGACATAAACAGTATGAGGAAACATTTCTTCCTTTTCTAAAGGGGGATAGATAAGATCAAAATATTTTACATTAACTTACTGATTTCATCAAAATGGAAAAAAATAATACAACTGAACATATTTTAATATTTTTTTCCTAAAGAAAATTCTGATACTGGTTCTTCATTTCAGCCTAGTATGAACTAAATACAGTTATCACTCCAGTCTGAAATAATATCTTTTAATCAGCCCTATCCATTACTTCTACTATATTTAATATTTTTGTCTTTTACTAGTAGCAGTTACTCTTAGCTTCAATCCCATCGGCAAAAACAAGATTACAGCACATTTGCTAAAAATACCATATGTCTTTTGTCTGATTACATTTTTTTTCCTTCTAAAATATGCTGTGCATCTTTTGTAAACAGTCCTTGAATACTTCGTGACAAATGGTAGTGCAGTAACAGAGAGTATCGTTATTCATGTTTATCAATGCCATGTACACTAGGCAAGTAGCGAAACTCAGTTTTACACACTACTTTACAGTGAGCACCTATGTGCTATTCCATTATCTTACCTTGTATGATGCTAGGTTACTATTGTTGTGGAAGAATAGAAGAGAGTCAGGTTCTCTTCTGCACCCTGCCACAGCCCAGAGGGAACCTTCTCCAAAGACCCCTAAAGTCAGCAGTGGTGTCATTTTGATAGGCTCTCTTCCTGCCTTCTGGTTTGTTTTTTACTATTTATTTTACTATTTGTTTTTACTATTTATCTTCCCTAATTGGGGTTAAATTAACTAATGTTTGTTGAGCACACTGAAGTTTTCAGTGAAGTATTAATATTTACAGAGCATTCTCTTCTTGGTTTGTAGAAGTTGTTTTTGGAATTCCTTTTGTTTTTCTGTTTGGCTCTTGTTCTCTGGGAAAACTGTCTGACTAGTTCAAACCTCCAGTGGAACAAGAGGGGAAACTCAGCTTTTTCCATATCAGTTGTTTGTGTTCAATTTCTTTATGAAACATCTAAAACATATTTACATTTACCAACTGTGAGAAGTAGAAATGAATCTTCAAGCCGTGTTCTATCCCTTACAAACTTGGTCTGTGTGAAAACCACATTAACAACAGTTCCTTCCTGTATGTCTGCTTGCCAGATGGAAATTTATCTTTAAAATCTGTACAGTAGTGTGATATTACTGACATGTTATTTCTGTGCAACGTTGTCTGTGCTGTGGAGTTCTCTTGGAGAAGAATAATCAATCCATTTTAAACTCAAGATATAATTGCCCATTAATATCCCCTGATACTGAGAGCCTTTAATCATGGCTAAATATAAAATAACTCATACTGAAGTTTGTTTTTTCTTTGTTAATAGAGCAAATAAAAAACATTGCAAGCCACTAGGCTGATGCAGTTCCCTTAGAAAGACTATTGTATTCATACACTTGTTTGAAGACACTATTTTAAATTACTCGTTTAGGAGAATTAGTTCAACTATTTCATTTTAATTACATCATATTATATTAAGACTTAGGTAGATTACTTAGTCATTGAAAAAATACTTCATAATATGCAGTATTTCAAAATAAGTAGTTTCTCGGAAGAGCATTTTTTAATTTTTCACAGTCACTTTCACCAGAACACCCGGTAAGACTAATCATGGATTCCCTATCAGAATAATCACTTTCTGCCTTGCCTTTCCCACTACCCAGTGCTTAATGAGGTCACAAGAACTTTACCCTTTTTTGTATCAGTGAAGGCACTCCTGATTTGCTCTAACATGAGAGCATCTATCAGAGTTATTTCTCCTGTGGAATACTCACATCACAAAAAACAGCTCAGCTAACACTCTGGCAGTCTTCTTATACTGATGACCAAGCCCAAGGGAGAATATTTTTTCTTCTGTTTTGGCTTTGCTACAAGAAATCCATCCCATCAAGTAGCGCACCAACAACAGAGCGAAAAAGATTGAAGATTGCCATCAACTTCACTGAACAAGCATTGGGCAGAACCACAAATTTCACCTCCTAACAAAATGTTTTGTATGGCTGCTTAAATATCTGAGGAGAAAGCCACTAGCTCTGGGATTAAGCCCAGATATTTTTTCATTTCTCCCTGCTGGCGATGTAGTGCTCATTTGACATGATGACACCTGGTACTAAAGGAGTGGCTTCAAAGGACGCACTTATTCATCCAAAGTAGCAGAGACTCAAACATCATCAGTGTATTTGAACTCTCGCAAAGGCCTGAAATATTTTAACTAATGAGTTAATAAACAATATTCAGTAGCAAGAGGGGTTTTGAGAGAAAAAAGGTTGTGATTTCCTCTTAATTGGGTCTCACTGCTGACATAAATCTTCTCTAATATGCAGCCTGGCTTCTACGTGCAACAGGACCTCAGCCTCTCCATTCCTCCATGTTTGAATGGGACCAGAGTTTACCCTGGCCTAAATCTTTTCTAATAATCTTCTCTGGTGGCTCAAATTTCTAGCTCAACTAACAAAGAGAGTTTTATTTTATTGCTTTGTCTTTGAACCTTGAAGCCTTTACATATTTCTTCGGATGAGGTGAGAAGGGGTAAAAGGAGCAGTGTTCTTACCTACAAAGATTTCCTCTGGAAAGACGGGAAAGAATGAAGGGAAAACAGCATTGATTAGAGTAGCTAATGTGCTGATTCCTGAAATTTATCGTGCCAGCTGTGTCAAGAGTACGTTTCACTGCATTTAAGCACAGGAACCATCCCAAACCAAGTACGGGGAGAAACCCTGCACTGCCTTTGTGCGCCTCTTGCTTTTATACTTCTGCTACTTATCTGCTGCAAGGAGAAGCAGTGAACAGGACCTCAGGACTAAAGAAAAAACAAAAAGATTAAAAAAAAAATGAGAATATGCAAATGCTTCCAAAACCAAGCTGAAAGAATGACAAACTATGAACCCTAGTGCCTTTGAGGGATGAATTATGTCCATGCCTTGACTTCAACACACAAACTATCTACACAGCTCAAGGGCTCGCTATCTCACCTATCTCAGGAGATCTACTGTCTCTCTTCCCAGCATAGCTTTTCCCTAATTCAATAAAGCCGTGCTGTCTGGCTGCCCTCTCTCAGGATGTGTTGCTGAACATTTTTCCATCCCTCCCCTCTTCCCTCCAAACCCGGCTGTTCCACAGGGCAAAGGGCAGGAAAGCACATGGGCTGGGCCATGTTTGAGATACAGCATTGCAGCTAAAGGAGATGTAAAAGGGGAAAAAGCATTCTGCAAAGTTGCAGATTAATCCCAAACTTTCCCCAAACAACTTTCCTCTGGCATCATTCTGTGCTACGAAAGAACACAATAATCAGGCAGAAAGAAGGCTTTCTCGTGCAAGTTAAAGGCAGAGACTTGTAATAGAAAGCAGGTTAGAAATTTAACTACAGAATCATTATTGTACTTCCATAGTGCACAAACCACAGCGTTCAAGTTTCATATAAACTGCATGAGTTTCCCATCACATATGCCAGTAGGCAAGCTTTATGAAAAGCATTTTCCCGTGCACTTATCAATGCTGCTCTTCTTATTATGCCAGTCACGGACTCTTTGTTTAAAGGGCACAGTAGGCATCTTCCTCTGGTTTTATTTTTACTCTTCTGGTGCCCTCCAGATTAATGAGGACTGAGCCCCTGCTCCTGCTGCTGTCAGACCTCTCCTTCATTTTTTTGCTGACAGCCAAACCTTCCCTTCCTCCTTTCCATTTGATGTAGAATTTATATCGGCCACATGGGAAAAGGAGGAGCAGCTTCAACCACTGGCTTTAATCTCCACGTGAAAGGCAAGGCAACGATGGGGCAACAAGGAGCATTGAAGTCTTCAGTGTAAACGTTGTTGCTCATTACAAGCTCCCTCTCTAGGGATAAGAAAAAAATCTTCAAAGGGGAACTGCACCAGTCTCACACACGCCGGCGTTCCCTCTCACACACACACGCCTTTCACATCTCATACATGTGGTTTCCACGCAGGAAACAATTACTGTAATTAATAGACCCAAATAACCCCACTGTTCATTTAAAAATGCACTTTAAATTGACAGAAGCATGAAAAAACTGGCTGGGTGCTTGGGTCTCATTACCCATGTGGACTAAAAACCTGGTTGTGTACATAGACTGTCAGCTCTGTATTTTTCCAGACCTATCACATCAAATTCAACTCCAGCACAAAATGAAATATGCCCAGTTTGAGTGTTCTCTAGGAGGTACTCAGACGCCATTGCTTCTTCCCGCAACACCTAGGAGCTATTTTGTCTGCCCTGAAATAAATGTGATGGACACTGGTGGGAGGGGGTCTTTTGTGCCTTGGGAGGTGGTGGCTGACATTTCCTACAGAAGATTAAATTAAGGATTCTCATTTACCCAGCTGGGAGCATTTACATTTGCTTAAATTACTGTTTCTCAAAAAAGCATCAACATACGCTATAATTTTTACTGTGTTTACGTAGCTCTGATTTGGCCACATCAGACACGAGAACACGATTTTGTCTTAATTACCTTCAGTAAGAAACATGGCATGATCATGTCAGGGAATTGATAACTAATATTTCTACTGGTTACAATCGCTTCCCTCCCACACACTACCTGGCCACAGAGGCTGCCATATCCCTCATGCTTACACCATTCACCGCCAAGCCCAGCAGGTCTCTTTGTGTGTGACCACAAGTCTGCAAAGCCACGAACTGCCTTTGGGCAGGAAGGTGGCCTCCTGCCACGCTCCACATCCAGGCAAGCTGCAGTGGGAGGGAAGAGGCTTATGAAGGAGCAGCATCTGACTGCGCAGCTGTGGAAGCAGGAGGGAGCAAAGGCTTCCCAGGGCCCCCAGTGCTGAGCATCCTCCTCCTCCCATGGGCCCTGTCCAGCCCCCAGCCCCTCCACGCTCTGGGGGGACAAAGGAGGCCAAACTTGTCGCTGAGGTTAAAGGCCCTCGCCCTTGCACAGAAGGCTCTCTGGAGCAGGTCTGGTTTGTTGCGAGCCTGAGATACGGTGACGCTTGCCTGGCTGGAATAAAACAGCAATGTATTCTTTTCACCTCGTTTCTTTTCTGTACCCGTGCTGAGGAAACCCAGGCCATTTCAGCTGGTACAACAGTTTGATGTGTTGTTCAGTTCACATATCTCACATGAATCATCCATTTAATTTTGCGCTCTTACTTTAGCTTTTCAAAATAAAGAATTTGGGGTGGGTTTTTTTTTGTTTTTTTTGTTTTTTTTTTAAAGGCCCCTGGGAAGAATATGTTAAATTTGACTTCTGGTATTTGTCTTTCATATGTTTCAGTGAAATTAGTTAGATCTGGAAAATGTTGCCCTTTACCTGGTAATTCAGGAAACCAAAGAAACTAATACATTTATCAAATGAGCAGAAATGGCCCTCTGGGTTTCAACAAAGTTTCCTTTTGTTGTATATACTAAATTCCAGTTAATCAATTTTCTACACATCATAATGTTTAGAACAAAGGTTGAAATGACAATGAAACTTGATTATTATAGCTCATTGCCTGCAGAAGAGAGAAACATTTTATAGCGTCAATGTACACAGAAATAAATCCAGGAGCTCTTTTTGACAAGAAAGACCACAGTAGTTCAATTCAGACGGTTAAAGGCTTTTGTATTGTTCTAGGGGCCAGGAGCAAGCAACACTTTAAAAATATGTATAACGAAACAAGAGCATAGGAAGGTGAAAAATTATGTTTTAATTGGCATCAAAGTGAAACTACCTCATAACAGAGGTTGACAAAAGAATTAAAGATGTGCCTAATAATCCACACACACTCCAGATGGCATTCCTAAATCTGCCAGTAATTTATGAGTAGAGAAATGCTTTTTCTCTCTCATTCTCACTTGTAATTTGGACACACATAGGGATACCTGATGGCAAAATAGCTCACGTGTTTGTCAGAACAACAGGTGGGGAACAAAAGGCCCTGGATATATTCACTCATTAGGGGATTCTTTCAATCTGCGTCTTTGCTGTGGTTGCTGGGTTTATAAGGGAAGCTTGGGTGCACTCTCTGGAAGCTGAACACTGTTGCTTGCTATGGGAGCATGCACTGTATATCCTGATTTATAACTGGAAAACAGCAGCAGCTTTGCCAACTCAGTATTTTACAACAAGGCTTATGTGGTTGGTGTTTTTTGGTTGGTGCTTTGTTTTGTTTTACCAGCTTCAGCTTCTGGAAGCAAGAGCTGTATTGGGGTTTTGTCTTTATAGCTTTACAGGAATCTACATTTTATCTCATGTAGTAATGAGAAAAACTTGAATATAAGACCCAAACATACCTGAAGGCGTCAGAAGCAAAACAAATAAAAGGGATCAATTACACAACTTCTAGCTTCCTAAGAAAAGTGTTACATGTGTACATTCATATAATCCTACTGAACCCCTTCCTAAAAGCATTATAGCCCTCTGACTAATTTCACCCATATTTAAAGGGTGGGAGCAGGTCTGTGCTCAGCCCCACGAGCTGTATGTCCCATCTACCATTCTTGCCACCAATGACACAAGGCATTCAACCACCTATATATAGGTGGTCGGTGAGGTTAGGGATCATACTGATTGCATCTGATTGCTGAGATCAGTCATAGCTCGTAGGTAAACACCCAGCTTCCTTGTAGATACACCAGATTAAATGGGATGTGTGCACACCCAGCTCTGCACATCTGGAACTGAGTCCCACTCATAGGCCCACATCTCTTAACTATTATATTTCTTTTTGTTGTTGTTGTTGTTGTTTGTTCGTTTTTGCTATTTTTGTGAAAACAGACACTGTGGTAGAGGATATTCTAAAGAGAGAAAAGCTCCTCATAAGGTCTAACCACAGCTTCATGCATTTATATTAGAGAAAGCCACAGCGCTGTCAAGTCTTGTTGCTTGTGAAAGTACAGGTTTTGAAATCTCTTAACTCTGTGTGTGTGAAATCTCACTGTGCTACATGATTTTGACACTCTGTTTCTGGAATATCAGGTCTCCAGAGATGACATAGCCACTTCCACAGGGGATGAGAAAGGTGTGTAAACACCACTAGCAGGGAGTCACAGGCCTGTACCTGCAGAACCCCCTGTGTGACAGATACTACTGCTCTGAAGATGTCAGGGTTAGGAAGAGGAGATGAACTGGTGTGTGGGAACACAGATTGCTTGTGTTCCCCCTGAGAAACAAAGCATCTCCCCTACACCATGCAAACCAGAGAACGCGAGCCCCTAAAGTAAAGTACACTTACTGCCACAACATGTCTGTCCTACAAAGGACTGCATGCACAGCTGAGCTTCATGCTTACTTAGCAGCATAAAACACATATAAGGTACGTATCCATACAAGCCCGGGCTTTCTGCAGCTCCCTGAGCTCAGCAGGAGAAACTCAGGCCCCTCCACATATGTGCAAGCCATGGCCATGAGCCACTGGTGGAGGAATATGGAGGAACTGAACTTCAGTCTGTGAGGATTCCTCTCCTTTTGCAGAATATTCCCACATCACAGCTGAAGTAACAGCTGTGAACAGTTTACAGAACTCAAATGAAGGAAAATTTATTTACTTTGATTTTTTGTTTCTGAGCTGTTGATATTTCAGTGATAAACCTGCCATATATAAATACGTGTAGACATGAACAACCACAATGCTTCTGCAGGCTCATCTATAGGGAGGGGACTGTGTCATTTCACTCCTCACAGAAACTTGGATATAAGTTTCATTTTATTACTAATCCCTGGCATAGAGCTTTATCTTCTTATTTTAGTTTCCCTGACTTTCATATGCAATGCAGCACTACCCACTACCTCCGATGGGAGGCATGTCCGCAGGAATGTGCGGAGCCCACAGAACAAATCCAGGAGCTCTACAGAATAAAAACTTGCACGTATTTTTACCTTAGAGTTTTTCAAGAGACATCACTGAGCAAATTTATAGGATCGTTCAGGAGGAGATCTCCATATACTACAATATATTCATAAATACCTTCAAAAAGATTTTATCCCCTGCTGGGTGAAATACACCTTTTTACCTCTCCTTTCCGTTTGCACAAAACAGGGGAAGGATGACCCTAAACTCCCAAACTAGAATACACAAATAGTCATATTTCACTAGATCCTTGTAAAACCTTTTGAACTCTAAAGGCACTGGAAAAGCATTTCCTTTGGCCCTACCACTGGGAGGTCAATCAGCTTAGCATCTGAAGAAAAGGAGTGTGATTTGAAAATTCACTATAAACCTATGGAAAGTTCATGAAGAAATAGATAAACTTCGGCCCATCTTCAGAGATTACTCCTACCAGACTACAAGGTCTCTCCTTTCCAGCCTGGAATCCCACTTTGGCCTGAGAATATAGGACAGGCATAACCTGTCTGAGGCCACTGACCTCTAAAGCCAGCTGCAGTGCTTCTCCAAAAATAGAAAAAGAATTAGGGGAAAAAAAAAAAAAAAAAGAACCCAGAAAAACTCAGACTGGGACAGCAAAAGGCTTCAGGGAAGGCTGAGTCCATTAATTTAGTATCTGGATAAAAAGCTAAGCTGTTAAACAACAAGACTCAAGGAAATGAGTCAAGTTCAGGAAAAAAAAAAAAAGACGACACAAATGACTTAAGGCAGAAAGCTGAACAGCATAGATAATGCTCACTCTACCAAGATAAACAGTTTCAGTGTCTGTATATGGCTTGGCTTTTTCGAATGAGTGTTGGGTATGAAAGGAAACAGGAGGCAGAGAAAAAGAAAGGACACTGCCTACAGGCACTAAGGAAACACACACAGGAGAGAAGGGAGCTGAGCCTGAGGTATGAATCTTGCTCCGTTTACTCACGTAACACTCTTATTAAGATCCCACACACTTCTCTGAGGAGCGAACGTGACTTCTTGCATGTCCTCAAAAGTGGTGTCCCACTTCAGCTTGAAGAGCTCCTCTGCACAACAGGGTGAGAAGGGGGGAATTTAGCAGGCAGAATTCAGGTAAGACAACTGCCACATGCAGATGCTCAGAAACCTCATCATAAAATCCTCCAGGGTGGAGGAATGTATCAGACAGTGAGATGCATTCCCCTGATCCCCACCCTGCCTAATACTGAGGGCAGACCACTTATTTCCCAGAAAAACACTTACAGTAATATTTTTCACAGATCTATTCCTACAGAACTGGCATTATTTTATGCAGTAATAGATGAGCACCTCACCAGTGATTATATGTTCAATGTGCAATAAAAGTAATGAATAGAGGTCTACAAGTTATCAGTCTCACCAGCATTGCATCTCTGACGTAAATCAGCACAAGCAGTTTCAGCAGTGAATTTAATTCTGGACAATCAAGAGATATGCAATAGTACTCCTGATTCACAAATATAAGCAATGCTTTTGCCCTAAAATATGGGACTAGTAACACAAACTGCAGTAGCCAAGAATAGACTTCTTACAGTGTCTATGTATCTGCAGAGTAAAAGGGAGGAAGGATGAGGTCCATACCTGCACAGTACTCATGTATATATCAGATCTTCTGATCTTACATATCTTCTGATCTTCTTGGACTCGAGCTCCAAGCCTCTTCAAGCAGTATGGTGGTACCACATGAAGCGATCCTTTCAGGTGTTTCCCTCCATAGGGAAAAGGGGAAGGTTCTATGGTATGACAGGTGGAGCAGCCATGCAAATAGCCACTGTATGGAAAGCAACTTAACCATATACTGGAAAATATCCGAGACTGCTTCTAGTGCTCTATATAATTGCATGGAGGAAGTCTGGTTGTTCTACAAAAATGTGAAAAGATTTCAAACCTAAATTCAGCTCGATTCAATCTTGTACCTGGAAGTGTTATTAGGATGGGCTCTTTCCAGAGCTTCTGTCATGGAAAACCTAATCAACATACACCCAGACAAAAATCTGTGCTGCATTTTACACCAAGCTGAAGCAAAGCTGCAAGTACTGAATGATAAAGCCTTTAAAAAAATGTGTTAAATATACACAAAGGAGTTTTTGTTCATAGATGATGGGAATGGTTATTCTTTGGGACCTCTAGAACTTCAAGGCTGCTGGATAAATACTTCAAAACATGAGTTTTGATGATCAGTAGTTTTCTTCTGGGAATTAAGGATATTCAGTTCTTAGCAGAATGGAGTTGCTGCCACAGCTTTTATTACTCAGGAATGGGATACTAACTCCTTTAGCATTCCCTAGTTCCACTAAATATGGTAGAATTAACCAATTTTGTCTGTTCCTACATCTAAAATGTTCTCTTAGGATCTTTTAATGCAAAACTGAAGGTCTGGCACGTTAGTCTGTGGGTAGCCCTTGTACAGTATGGCACAGTCCATATTTCCTGCACTCAAATTATGTGATCTCCAAGCACTCTGGAGCAGGGTTGAGAATTTATCTTGTAGTTAATATCAATCTTATCAACAGAGGCAGGATGTCAGAGAAGCTAGTGATCGACCTGGCCAGGAAGTCCATAAATCTTTCCATGACATTCCTGTGAAATTTCCACCAACACAAACTGCACAGACAGAAAGAGTCCACGGGGTAACTGCAGTAGATATGAAATCATGCTCATTCTTCCATCCAGCACTGCAGAGACGTATCATGCTAATTCTTACACATTACTGCTTAGTTATGATCATTCTGTTTGGCTTGGCAAAATAGCTATAAAAACAACAGAGAACTATCACTGGGGAAGAGGGGGGACTTAGATCATGTTCCCATGTCATTTTTCCATGATTTCTGTTAAACTATAATTCCTGCTAATAAATTGTTAGGACCCATAAAAACTATGGTAAGAAAAATCTGCAAGATGGAGAAAAAGAACATAAAACCCTTCCAGCTAAGATGGAGCTCACATATATAAAACATGCCATTAATATTGCCATTGCTTTGCACTTCTGACCTTTCTCTGCTGAAGTAGTCATGATACCTCCCTATTGTGAAATGTATAAAAATACACATATAAAGATATATATGCATATATATAAAGAATACTCTTCAATAAAAGAGTATTTTGGTACTGTATGAGAGAGATGTGGGGAGCATGTTATAGGTCTGAAACTGGACAAATAGCAGTGAGATAACATATCAGAATGGTATTTTCATATAGGAGAGTTCCAAGGACTCATATTTCATTCTGAATGCAAAGAAAATGGAAGTTCTCTTACAGCAAAAATCTTGGGCAGCACCTATTGCCTCAAGGGGGCTGTGAATCATAGGTGATGTGAAAGCCTATGCTACACAAGAGAAAATTTCAGTAATATTTATTTTTATCCTACTTATCTCAATCCAAATGTGATATTCTTTATACTATGCAAAAGAATGTGTATGGAAGGAGACTGTCCAAGAAAGAAAAAATAGTTGAAATTTTCACTAACGAGGCACGCAGAGAGTAAAAGGCCCCAGAAAGGTAAAGAAACTGCCTAGGCAAGTGAGCAGCAGAACAAGTTTCTTCACAAGCAGTCCAGCATTCCCTGCATTGGATCATTCAGCCATCTACGGAAACCAGCCCCTCTATGGGTAAACTTTGTTAGCATTTCCATCCATCACTACAGCGTTCTTTGATCAAGAAAATGAAAAAGCTTTGGGGGATGGGAGAAAAGAGTAGATTTTTTGTAACAATCCTACTAGCCCTAACTGATGTATTCCAATATGAACAAGGTCTGTTTGGCTTGGTCTGAAACTCTCAATTCATGCATACAACTCTTTGAGGTTCCTAAAACTCTTGCATAAAATGTAATCCATACTCTAGCCAACTATTTTACAAACACTATTCTTAGTATGAAATGGTTAAAAATCACTAAAAATTAATATAACATCAAGAATCAAATTGTTTAGAGAATCAACTATATCTACATTTTGCTAACAGTAAACACTAATTAACAATATCTTCTAGCATTAACATACATCAAAACTGTCCCTTTTCCTCTCCTGGGCACTGCACTGGAAAATATCAGAACAGCAAAAATACTTGGAATGTTTCTTACTTTTTTTTTTTTTTTTATTAATGATAAAATATTGGATGTCAACGTGCAATGCTTTGTGCATTGCATCAGACAGCTCTAACAGTAATTGTGATGAATGGGAGTGGAAGGGCCAAGGTTACAGGCATTTAAGAAGGCTCTGTGGATTGAAAATATTAGGATTGATTAAAGGTCAAATACTTTATGGATTTATCAGTGTTGTATACATTTTCTCATGACACAGAATCACTTACACTACCTACAAAATGAAATAGAAAAGAGCTGCAAATCAGATCATTTTTAAGTCTTTAACTTACATACCGGCTTAGCCACTGAGTGTAATTAACGGCACTGAAATGTTTTGATTAGTCAAGCAATAAACCAGCCAAGCCCCCACACCCCACCCTCCAATAATTCCTTTAGCTCCATGCATGCTCACAGGTAACACTCATTCTCAATTAATATTCAGTGTTTACAAACATACCAGCTGGAAAAAGATGGGTTATTACAATGTTATTTAAAAGCTATATTCATTTAAACAGATAAATTTTAGTCAATAGGCAATCTCTAACATAATTCATCCGTGCAATATCTTCCTTGCTTACTGGGAAAATAGTTTGAGATGGATATCTACACATTCATTATCTTTGATGCCAAGATTTTTCTAGGATCCAGACAAGTAAGGGGCTGTCTCCATTTATTTCACAGTGGAGCTGAACTGGCCTTCCTGAAGTCTGTATGTTGATTAGGACAGCACAGAAGCAGCTCAAAACACAGCAACCTGTGAAAAAGGGCTTTAGACCTGGAGCTTTCAAACATTATGCAAGATAACTGCCAGTTTTGGTAACACCAGGACTGAACTGATAACTCAAACTCCAGAACATATGCAAATAGGGAACTTTTCAAAACCTTTTTAAACAAGCAATATTAGATCAACTTCAGTGGCCCTATTTCTTGTGCTTCAGAGCCTGGTGGAGATCCCCAACAGGAGGGATCGCTGCTTTTGGTAAGCTCTATGCAATGTTGCTCTATATCAGTGGCCCATCAAGGAGCTTTTTGGTGTCTTCTCAGCACAGCATGACCTCCACGTTCAAGTCCTCGATTGGGGCAGTGCAAAGCAGTACACTGCACCTTTTGAACTGTAAAAAACTGAAAACGCTGGAAGTAGAAACTTGATAGGAATCTCACTGTTGTGCTTTTTAGGATAGTCTTCGCAATGTCATGCATTTGCACAGCTGACAAATACCTAGGGCCACTGAGGAAAGAAAGAGGAAGGAGAGGGTTTTTAAGCCAAGCTTTTCTTTACATAGGTCATGATTTCCTTCTGTTCTGAAAGGCACTCACAATGCTGAGCTCCTCCCATACTACTGACAGTCGTGTTCACCAAAGAAATCCTTCCCAGTTACCTGAGTTTCCCAAAAGATGGCATAAATTGCTGTGTAACTTACCACCTAAGGCTCAGCATGGAGAAATATTCATCACCTTAATCAAAAGATCCAAGAAGAAAGGCCCCTGTGGGACAGACTACTTGTAGCTAGATTAAGCTCATCAGAGCTGAAAGCACCTTCGTTTGCACAGGATAGTTCTAGTATTAGCCTTGTGTTCTTTAATAACTGGGCAAACCTTGTTCTCAGGTACCCTGAGGGGTATGAGATCCAACCCCAAAGGCTTTTCATTCATGAAAAGGATTGAAAGGGCTGTTTGAAGTGCGTGTCTGTCTCTTCTCTAGGTCAACAGCAGTGAAGAATAGGCAGTGTGTGCATTGGGGCCATTCACAGGGACCTCTACAAGGGATGGAAGACTTTTTTGCATTTGAACAACTTCATCATTTGCCGATTCCATCTCCTGCAAGAAGAAGCTGGTCTTCCTGGTTTTCTGAGAGTATGGATATGCGTCTTCCAATAAATACCTGCCCCTGTAACAAGAGCTTTGGGATGCTTGCAAGAGAAACAAGAGTTAACACAATAGAACAGAGGAAACCAAGTTTAAATTTTGGTCTCTAGCATGTGCCAAATTGTTGTAATTATGATTCTATTAAATTTGTAGCAAGCTCCCAGCAGGTGGACACATGAAAACTCAGATCTGTCTCCTAAGCAAGGAAGCTTTAAAGAATAACACCCACTTAATAGTATAACATTTGATTAAAGCAGGCTTGAATATCCTAGCTGTAAAGATTAAGCACAGACGTGTGTCACACATGATGCAGTGAGTAAATGATGTAATGTTGATAGACCCATAACAGCAAAAAAACATTCCAATACTGCAATTTGGCAGGAAGTTTGATACCATAGAAAATACAATCACATGGATATAACTTGCATGGTATGTGAATCAGTGTCCTGTTAAAAATAATATTTCTCAGAAACTATCCAAAATATTTAATTACATTTCAAAACAACTGCTTTCCTTTTAAAATAGCAATTCTTTAAGCAGGTCTTTACTGTGCAAGCTAGCTTTCATAGTTCATTGTGGTAGGGCAATGTTATAAGCTGCAAGCTGTTTCACATGCAGTCATTTATCATATCCTTGTCATTAAAAAAAAAAAAAAAGCTTTAGCAGAAAAAGAGGTCCAGCATGATTTTGCTTTTCTTTAAAAATTGAATTTAGTTTATATCACAGGATCCTTGCTGCACTGAGAGTTTTCAGGGGAACTGAGTCATTCAGTGGTCCCAACATTTGCTGGGTCAGGAGTACCAAGAAAGCTGCAAATTTTAAAGAAACTGTGGTAATAAGCAACATGGTTTTACCAAAGACAGATCATTCAGACAAAGCTTGTAGCTTTGTTTATAAAGTGAACCAGTCTCACAGACAAAGGAAGATGTCCGTGTCTAGGCTTCTGTAAACATTTGATACAGGGTCAGAGAGTAATTTACTAGGAAAAATGGAAAAATAATCAGGATTAACAGGGAACTAGCTAAGAGGAATTAACATCTGAGAAATTTTATTGGCTCCATAGGAGGCTACCCATGGAGCTGATCACAGATTAGTTTTGGGACTGAGTATGTTTGATGCTTGCAGCAGTGTCCTTAGAATAACGATGTGAAACTGTGCTGATAAAATTTGCTGATGACCATGATACTGGCAGTACAGGAGTGTCAGAATGACATCTCAAAAGACCTTGAAATCATCCAGTTAGTGGAAAGGAGATTAAATTGCATTGTACGAGATGCAAGATCATGTATGGAAAGAGAAATAACAAGAACTTATGATGTAAGCAGCTGCCAGAAACAGGTCCTCTTTGGTTGTTCCTATGGACCTGTGCATTCAAATCAAACACAGAATGCTATTGAGCTGTCACCGCAGTGTAGCCCTCAAAAAAAGCTAAACAGGATGAACCCAAGCCTTATCCAGCAAGGTATGTCCAGAGTGAAACAGAAATGCAGGGGTTGCACAAGCTATTGCAGAGATCAATCAGTGTTAAATCATAATGTAAATTGTTTTTGACAACAGTGCTTAAAGAGCTTGCAAACGAGCCATGGGGAAGGCCTTCTTGCTTCAACTACAAGAAGCGTCACATTTACATGCTCTCATCCTGATGGGGGACTTCAACTACCCAGCTGTCTGCTGGAAAAGCTACATAACACGCAGTAAGCATGGAGTGTGTTGAGGATAGCTTCCTGGTCCGGGTAGTAGACAAAGCAACCAGAGGAGAAGCGTTACTGGACCTGGTGCTCCCCAATGCAGATGAACTCATTAGAGGTGAAGACTGGAGACAATCTGGGCTGCAGTGACCATGTCCTGGTTGGGTTTGTGATTTCAGGGAATACGGGCCTGGCAAAGAGCAAAGACAGAACCCTGAACTTCTGAAGAGTGAACTTCCAGCTGTTTAAAGACCTAGTGGATGAGATCCCCTGGGACACTATTCTTAGGGACAAAGGAGATGAGCAGAGCTGGCAACTCTTTAAGGATGTTTTCCTTAGACCACAAGAACTTTCCATCCCCTTGTGTATGAAAATGAGCAGGGAGGGCAGACAACCAGGATGGCTGAGCAAGGACCTGCTGAGCAATCTGAGGCATGAGAAGGAAACGCCCCGGCAGTGGAAGCAGGGACACGTGGCCTGGGAAGAGCACAGGGATGCTGTCCGGATGTGCAGGGATGGGATCAGGAAAGCCAAGGCACAGATGGAACTGAGCTTGGCAAGGGATGCAAAGAATAACAAGGGATCCTCTATGTACCTTGGTGGTTTTGATGTAAAAAAGCTCAACACGAGCCAGCAGTGCAAGCTTGCAGCCAACTGAACCCTGGGCTGCATCACCAGAGGAGTGGCCAGCAGGGCGAGGAAGGTGATTGTCCCCCTCTGTTCTGCCCTTGTGAGGCCCCACCTGGAGTGCTGCTTCCAGCCCTGAGGTCCCAGCACAAGAAGGATGTGGGGCTGTTAAAGCAGGTTCAGAGGAGGCCATGGAGATGACAGGACAGAGATGAAACTGCTGCACTGATTGAGGTTACCTGGTCACTAAGCACAACCTGTCTATGGCTACACCAAGCTCCTCAGCTGAAAAACAAAGTGTGTCTGAGAGTTTCTCAGCTGCAGGGCTGCTTTTTTTTTTTTTTTTTTTTTTTTTTTACCACACCAAGCCCATTTAAAACTTAGCTTAGATAAAAAGCCACGTACTAATACCGACAGACTAATTAATATCTTGTTAGGCTTCAAATACGCAAAGAGCAGGTGGATTTGGGGTATCTACACTAGAGAGCCAACTTCCAAACTTTAAACAAATTGTAACCCAAAATGCCTAGGGACAGCTCCATAGCCGATATACCACTTGCCAGTTTGAGTCCACCCCTGGAAATTAAAATATTCTTTCTCAAGCTTTTTTTCTAAACAACAAGCAGGCCTAAGCTCAATTTGTTTTCACATGAAGCCAACTTGGAATATTGCTCCTAAATGCTTTCTGTGCATAGCACAGTTAAATGACAAGGACATCCGACTTCCCAGTTCATGTGCCATTTTTGAAAATGCTCATATACACACCAGCAAATATTTAAAGGTTTGTGATAATAAGAGAAATTCACACTGACAAAGCTATCCATGAAAAGAAACGTTTGTGGGTCTGCTGGCTCCTTGCTTTCAGATGAAACCTAGAAAACATTCTCATCCCCAGGGGTCTCTTAATGGCGATTATCAAAATCCATAAAATGGGCATAGTGAGAAATCCACAACATACGTCCAACACTTTCAGAAAGGAGATATTATCTAGCACGGAGAAACAAGGAGTTTTATTGTCTTGCACATATCATACTGTGCATGCTTAATTCATTTATTTACTTTTTCTTATAGTCTTATCCTTTTATATTATTACAGCGCTTCAGAAAATCTCAAGGTCTAGGGGGAAGTTTAATGTTTGCTGTACTGGGATCATTTGAAGCCATGCATTCAAAGAGGACAAAATCACTTTTAAGTCTGCCTGTAGGAAATCTACCTTGGCAACCAGACAACTATAATTAGTTATTAAAGGCATGTCAAATGAATAAAGACACCTCTGTAAGGAAAACCGCAAAAGCATTTACTTTTTCTAATATGAATAGTGGGCTAATACCAAATCAGCTTTCATTTTCCACTCTCCCTTCACCTCCTAGACCAGAGGTCAGATCCAATAAAGACTAACGCAACTGAAAATCATTTTGGTTTTTTGCATCTATTACATAGCAGATGTATATTAAATAGCACTGCCTGGAAATGAAGCAAACTCACATAATCTGATGTGGCAATCTCCTTGTGGAACTGGTTCACTGCAAGGCAAAGAAGTCTGTGGTATTACTAAAGGTCAGGAGGCACACCAGAAAGTGTGTTGTTTGTTTTTTTCCCTTCAGAAAAAAAAAAAGTAAGCTTTCTAGTTCTGTAATGAAAATTAAGATACTGAGACAACTATGTTCAGGATCTGTCTACCTTTTTTCCTTGCACTGAAAAAAATCCCTTAGTCATCCAGTAAAGACAAAATAAGTATTTTCATGGCTGACAGAGTCTGGAGGAGTGGGAAATATTCCTGGTTTTACCAAAGATTTGCTACATGATGCCTTCTAAATTCCTTAGATCAAAAGAAGGGACTTTGGGATCTTCCTCTTTATGGTGCCTACACCAGAAAGCAAGACCTCTGTGCCATGTAACTGTTACATCTGACCCTGCAACTTTACTTGAAAATGTGCAATTTATGTACATACCTGCTGTTTTAAATCTTCCTTATCAGAATACAGTCAGATTTGACCAAGATCCAAAAGCAAGTGTAATCTTTTTCTAGACTTCTTTGTTAAACACTGGATAATGTCTAATCAGAAAGGAGCCAAAAAACCCATGAGTGAGCAAATGACTATCCCAGTCTGGTATTTGTTGAAAGAAGCATCTACAGATTGTGGTTTTAGTTTGATCCACTTAGTCAGAAATATTTATTTGGAACAAAGTACCATAAAAAATGCTCTAGCTGTAGATACAAAAGTAAATAAATAAATAATAAAATAGGTGAACTGTTTTGACATCAGGTAGCAAACACAGTTACTAAATTTCTCAGAACTGAACACTATCGAAGGCCTTCTTTTTAGGAAAAATATACTACTTGTAAGACATGCAAAATAATTCACCTGCTTAATCAGATACAAGGGAAAAATAAAAAATATGGGAAAAGGAAATCTTGTGGATGGAAAAATACTTCTACTACTTATAGAAGCTGCAGGATAGGTATCAAACTCTCATTTAGAATGCCTTGGAAAGGGAAAAGTTCCACCTCTTAACCAAAAAAAAAAAATGGCAACTTTCAATTTACAATTGAGTAAAACATAGCCCAAAGGTGTTTCCAGCCTTTCAACAACACATCAGCTACATAAACCTTTCCATACTTGCTAGGTATTAGCCTCTTCATGACTTCCCAGAGGTTAATTTCTCAACCTTCCTCACTGAGTCTTAAAGCTCAGTGTCATATTGAACATTGTCCCAGGAAGGAAAATTCTCAGCCATACAACATACCAAGGTAAACATTGGAAAAAATCATCCCTGATTTCTCATAGCATGTGTTGACTTTTCTTCGCATTACACTCACAGTTTAGCTCCAAGGAATTTCTCTATCACTCAGTTCAGATACAGCTAACAGAGGGAATCCAGCTGAAATGCCTGTTGAAATTAACTCTTTGGAGCCAGACAAAACTGCCAGGTAGGATATTCTCTAAGTCTTTTCTCATTCCTACGCATAAACAGCAAGAAAATATCATAAAGTCATCTAGTTTGACTTTGACTCTTTCTAATGTATGCATACCACACAGCACAGAATTACCTTGGGTGCCTTGGTATTGAATCTACTGCATTCTGTTTTACTAATATGTATTCCACATATCCCCAGTGTCAACTTGAATATGTCAAGAAAGGAGAAGTCACCACTTATTTGGTATTTTGTTAACTTTGACGAACTTTCCTGCAGCAATGACCGTCAGTCCTGAAGAGATAGGATGATAACTGCCGGGCATGTACCTTCACACCTCTCTATTTCCTGACTGTTGACCACATTACCCTGATTCAAGACCTGAGCACTAGAGGCCTTTTTCAGTTGTTTTTCATCTCCTGGAATGGCACAAAGCTCCATTTCTGAATCTTATCTCTTTGCTGATATGGTGCTCACTATAACAAAGGATTTGTTACATACTGCAGCTCCCAGATTGCCAGCAAGGGTGCGATGCATTTATATGAAGACACCACTCTATGGCAATCACCACAGCATACCAAAATAGAGGCCCACTGCTCCTATGTAGGCCATCTTTGTCTTGAAGATGAGAAATAACAGCCCAATATTTCAGCAGTAAATCATATAATTATTTAGATTTGATAAGTTCCTTCCTAAACCTCCTGTAGGAGGCTGTTGTGTCCTGAAGCATGAAGATTTAAACCTTCTCTATCACAAATTTGAAAGTACTTTTATTCAGATGAGTCTTGAACATTTAAAAAAATCTAGTTGATAAAGCTTTTTGCCTGTTTTGTTATCTTTGTTGCACGAAAATATCAGGTGAAACATAGGTATGTAAATAAATATAATGTTTTTGGTGACTTTTTTATGGGTATCACTGCATATTTACTTGCAAAACACAGAGCTGGTTCTGGATATCTCTGAAACACCTTGTTGTTATAATGAAGATCTCTTTTGCTTTGAAAGCATACTCAGAGTGTGTGGCCTGCTGGCAGTCTACAGTGCTATTCTGCTATTTCAACTTCAAAGCAGTCACCTTTCAAAAAGAGTGGCTAGTTGTACTCACAGGGAGAAAACTACTGATGCTAAGGGAGTAGATATCCCATTTAAGCAAGCCTGAAGGAAGTATGTTTACTGAATGAAAAAAAAACCCTAAATTTTCTTGTGAAAATCAGTGAAAGTAGTGCTCTGCTCTGTAATGCTGCTCTTTATACAGGGATCTCTTCAAGAAATGGCCATAGTACAAGGCTTCAAAGGAGCAGTTGCAAAATTATTTTGATGTTAACATGCTGCTTATCACACACACATTTTTTCTGTCAAACTTGATTCACAGCCAATCAGATATACTGCAGGAAATCAGGGAAGGAAGAAGGGCTCCTAGCATCCCTCCTTCTACTTTCCATAGGGCACAGTACAAGGAACACTACTCTTTCATTTCAACAGATTACACCAAACTTCCACATTATTATAACTCCACCACTGAGCATATGCTTAATTTCCTGTGCATCCACAAAGTACCAGCGTCCAACAAGGCTAGGCAATACAGCTTGCAGTATTTTCTCACATACCAAGACAATAAGGAACCACGTAAGTTGTCCAACAGATGTCTACTGTTGTGTTTTTAATCACAGAAGAACAAACCTAATAAACTTTTATTATGCGTTTTAAGTTGTTGTCTCTAGTGCTTACAATGGCATTGCATATCTGCTGTAAATTGCATAGCAGTAAATTAGAAGAGAGACAAAAGGAGTAGATCCAGAAGGCCCTCCTATTCCTCTCATTAGTATTTTGTGGGCTTAGAAAAAAAAATAAAATTAATGTGCAGGAGGGCATACATGCCACAATGGGTTTATAAAATTAATTTCCCAGCCTTCTGAATCCCCTTTACATTCATTGATGCGTCTCCCTCACAATTCAAAACAAACAAAAAACATATTACAATCTGAACTGCTGAAAATGAATACATGCTCGAATTTTAGGCTACTCTGGTTCTAGTTTGTTTGTTAAAATAAAAGCAAACATTTCAGAAGGAGGAATATGTGCTTGAAACAATTTGCTCACAGCATTATTGATGGAACCTGACATCTCAGAGAAGGCAGTATGTGAAGAAGTGGGGTTTAGTCATAAGTACAGAGCTGTATTCTACATCATAACCTGCCAGACACGTGAGTAAATAGGTAGAAAAGTAAATCGTCAGGGAAAGATAGTGCAGCATCATGCATTATCAGAGCAGTAAAATAGAAGGTGTGCTTAATTTTTCTTCTATAATGAAAGGGGGATTTTTTTTTTAATTTTTTTACCCAGGTTTAATAGAGGTCTTTGTACTTTTAGAACTGCAGAATGATTTCTGTTATTCTGATCTCCATTTTCTTCTCATTTTCACTTAAAACATGAACAATTTCTACACGAAAATATATATAAAAAAAAAAAGTTTTTCTAAATGCATGCATGGTCATGCTCCATACCTACCACCTCTTGCCACTGCCACTGGAAAAGACAATGCCTAAGACAAGCTCACACTGCCAATTTGCACGCTGGCAAAAAAGCTGGCAATGGTAACATGAAGCTAGCATTAACACTAATGTGATATCAAGGGTTTTATACGCAGAGCAGTTTTTCTCACATTTTTTAATCACAAGTTATGGCTGCAAGAGATTGTGGCTATTACCAAATAGATTCTTTCTGTTAAACTTCCTTTTAATATATTTGAGGCTCTGCACAACCCCTAAGCATTAAAAATAAAATAAAATAAAATAAAATAAAATAAAATAAAATAAAATAAAATGGTAGAGATCAGTGCCACTGACCACAGCAGTCCCACAGAAGCAAACTTTCCACAGATCTGAAGAACTAGTGATAAACAGTTTTGTCTTTGGGTCATACATACTATAGTTCAGGAATTATGATTCCAGTTCAGCACACATTTAACAAAAACTGGGTTGTGTGAATAGCATAGAATAGCACAGAATAGCATAGAATAGCATAGCATAGAATAGCATAGAACTTTGTGACTATCACAAACTGCAAACTTTTCACAGGCAATCACAATATTGCAGAATCCCAGACAAAGGCTATGATTTCCAGTGCACACTATGGTCCCTTTTATATTTTTGCATTTGTGCGACTTATTCCTATTCCTAACTGAATATTTCACTTCAGCTCTGGATCGACTGAACATTTCTAATTTTTCATAATAAATGATACAGTATGATTACTCTGCGTTTCAGCTCAGTGCTTCCCTGGTGGTAGTGCACTAACACTGGCATTGCTTGATGCTGCAGGGAGAGCAGAGGGAAGACAACTGCTTCAATTCAAACCATGTGAAAGCCTATAGCTGCACGAGTGCCTTGTTCTGCTCGACAGTCCAATTTTGGAAGACTGTTTGAAGAAGTAATGCAATCCATTTGCTCAGTTTCTCAATAATTAGGGCTGACAGCCCTGCACTACAACTGCTGTACACAACATTAGTGCTGAAGCTTTACTCACAGTAACGTATGGTGGCGGAGGTGGCAGTGAACCTTGTTTTTAAGTAGCTTGATGCTCTCAAGTTCATTGTTCCTTCTCCCTAGTATGTGTTCCTTCCCCGGGAAAACGTTAGTAGCCTGCCAAAACATCAACAGAACAGGAACATTATGAGCAGAGACCAATGCTGCTGGCGAAGCAGCAACAGCCACATGTGATAGCTGAGAAACCCCAGAGCTGTTTTAGCAGGTGAATTGGAGGGATGACAGCCATGCTTCAGCATGTAGATTACAATGCATTGCCTGTTTACTTGCTTATATTTTTCTTTCCCATCCTCGGCTTCTCCCACCGTGAAAACAAGGAAACATTTAAACTTGTAGCAGGAGCGCTAAACAGAGTTACAAGAAGGTAAGGACCTGCACCTTATGATACATATAGGCACACTGCCCATCTCTTGGGCAGATCCTGAGTCTTTTGCAGGCATAGACAGGCAAAAGGCTAGAAGCGCATAGTGCCCAGGCCACCAGCTAAGACCAGACCCAGTACTGCTGTACAGCAGTGTAAGAGCAGGCCAAAGGGACCCAGCACAGCTTATGTGTACAGCTCCTCAAGCTGCCAGTAAAAAACATAAAAGAAAATGAAATGTCTCCCTCTCCAGTGGTAACAGAATTTGGTGCTGGAACTGTTAGCCTGGAGAAAAGGAGGCTCAGGGGAGATCTTAACAGTGCCTATAAATACCTGAAGGGCAGGTGCAAAGAGGACAGAGCCAGGCTCTTCTCAGTGGTGCCCAGCGCCAGGACCAGAGGCCACGGGCACAAAGCGGAGCACAGGAGGTGCCCTCAGCACCGGGCCGCCCTTCTGTGCTGTGTGGTGATGGGAGCACTGGCACAGGCTGCCCAGAGGCTGTGGAGCCTCCTCCTTGGAGATGTTCAACATCCAACTGGACACGGCCCTGGGCAGCCTGCTCTGGGTGTCCCTGCGTCAGCCTCCAGAGGTCCCTGCCAGCCTCAACTACTCTGTGGTTCTGTGAACAGAATTTGATAGAAACACCCCTCAAACCTGTGTGTAAAGCCCATTCCTAAAGCCACCCAAACCACACAGAGACTTTGCGTAAGAATGTACAAAATCTATCACCTAGACAGGTCTCAGTTTGATGCTAGTTTGCCCAGTGGTTGCCTAACTAAATCAAAAGTAAGACAAACTAACTTACTACATTCCAAAAGAAGTTCTGTTTCTAAGAGTGCACATAAGGAAAGGTGGAAACAATTCCCTATTCAGGTCCCTAATGCTTAATTCACGTGCACAATTCACTAATGATGTTGCAGACAGACATAAATTCTCTCTCTTTACTCTTGAGTGAATGGAGAGACACAGAGGTTATTCACACTGAGGCTTTGCCTTCGTCACAGAGCAAAGGTTTGTATTTTACTATGGGGTGTACTCATCATCTCAGTGAGGTTTTGCTGCTAGAAAAAAAATCACAAGGAGGCACCATACAGCTCTTACCTATCTGGCAATAAAAGTTAGCAGTATGTTGTCTCCACTGGGATTCAATGCAAACAATGAAATGCAATGGCTAGTAATTATTTGTGGGATATGTATTTTAAATGGTGAAGAGCAGATTTACTTCCTCATGTAGGCTGGCTGGATAATAAGATAGCAAAAGCTGCTGTGAAAGTAACCTGAGAATAAACACACCTTCTGCCAAGCCCTGGCCATGATATCCTTATATATTAGTATCATCAGTTTAGAGACTTCATTGCCCTCCTGACTTTCCCAGCAGGAGAGGAGGATAACCACTTCTCATGTGTTGCCTACTATTTGTAAAGCATGTCCAGAATTATACTCACTGGTTCCTGATCAGTCATTCTGGCGTAAGACCCAGGTATCTTCTGGTTACTACCATTTCTGTCATCATTCTCACCTTAGCTGGTTATACTGATGAAGGCATTGGTTTCAATCTCAATACCACTGTAACTTATACTAGAAGAGCCTCACTACTTTCAGAGTTACTCCTATCTGACACTAGTGTAAGAGGAGAGACTTGTTTGTATCTATAACTTAAAATGTCTCTGCTTGGGAAACATCAGAAATCTGATCTGAAAGATAAAACAAATTTTTTAAATGTAGACTAGTCCCTTGAAAAGATTTGCACACACTTGCCACACTACCACTTTGATGGAGCAGTTCAGACATTGAAACAGTAATGTTTTTTGACCTTTTAATCAATTCCATTTTGCAAGTACTCCATCTGAGAACCACAAAGGCTATTTATGGGACCCATTCTCTGGAGCTGATGGAAACTTTCTGTCAAATAAGCATCTGCAGAGACAGATAAAACACATAATGACAGGTTACGTTTGTGGAGAATCTGAATGCATTGAAAAAATAAACCTAGACCTGAAAGCAGATGAGTTAGAACAAAAGGACCCAGGAAATATGTAAGGCAGCAGTTAGAGCTGTATTAAATAGAGCTATTATATAGAACTATAAAAATATTGAGGAATTTAATCAAACCAGACAGTCTAATCAATGAAAAGCATGCCACATGCTTTCTGAATAATTGCATTTCCCTCCCCCCACTTAAGGTAATTGCATTCCTACAAAGCTCAGAAGTCTAGGGCTACCATCATTTTCATATTTGTCACATAGGACTTCATCCTCATTCTCCTGAAGTCAGCAGCAGCCATCAGTGATTTCAGTGGAATCAGGAAGGACAGTGATGATGGATGAGCAAGTGACAAGTGGATTTCCAGCACAAACAGCTCCATCATCTTTTATTTTGTTGCCTTTCCCTAGAAGAAAGAATGACCCCACTTGGTGACATAGACGACCTGAGTATGTCTTCATGGTAATGTGTGCTTGGACACCATGCAAGTAGGTGTCTTGTGCACCGCTCTCCTTCTCAATCTGGTGCAACTATGTCATTTACTCAAAAGTGGTGAGGAGACAAGAATTAGGTATATATACATCTTAAAGCCAAGTTGGACAGAAACATGGAAACAAATTCATTCATTAAACAACTGCACCAATGATAGTTATTTACCAGTTCTGTATCTATGGTGCTTTAATCCAGTGAGATGGGTGAAATGCTTTAGCGATGCTTCTGATCTCACATCTGAACCAGTATTTAAAGGTGTGATGTTAAATCAAGCTATTGGGCATAATCTAAACAAAACAAAGGAAAAATAAACAATTTTTATTTGTGTGTATACCTACACTTCCCAACACTACAACCCTTAGCAGAAGAGGTTAGGTAAACGCATCTTACACACCTATTTGTTTTCCCATGTGCCAGTACATTATGCTAGTCATACCACATGAGGAAGAGCTAGACCAGTACAAGAGCACTACTTTTGTGCATCCTTTAGGATTTTAGGTCCAGTGTTTAGAAAGAGTGTTAATTGTTATAAACCCCTGCATGGACACACGGCTGAGTACCTTGGGCTAGCCCTACTGTAGAACAGCATCAAGCTCTCCACACCTTTGATCACATACTCCAACAGACAATCCAGCACTAATAATGGGGACACTGTCTGGAATTACCATATTTTCCTGGCTGGCAGGCTAATGCCATTTTCCTGATTGGAGATTACAGAGATTTAATTAAAGCTACCATGTTTAAATAATGAACTCATTTAATACAAAAGCTGCTTTGGAAAAGGACAGTCAGTGTAAATGCCAGTCTGTGTCTGGGACCTTCATTAAGTTCTTTTGTAGCTAAAACAACAATTAAGCCTTTGTTAGTAATGTCCCTGCAACAGAACAGTGGCAGTGAAGCTGTAGGAGTTAACTCTTTCATTCTAAATTGTATTATTGATTCCCAATTTAATGTTTTTTTCAGCTATAGTAAAATAACCTCCAGTGGACTTTACACCTCTACCTGACAACTCTTAGCCAAGATTTGAGTAAACATGAGCTCCAAACTGTTTGAAGGAGTAATTAAAATAGAGACAAAATTGGAGTGGGCTACTTTCATTAAAAAGAAAAATGTCTCTCTTACAGACAGTATTATGTCCTATAATCAAGGTACTAATAGGTAATCAGAAATTAGTTTGTAAATAAAGACTATTTCCCCTTTTATTCTCAAATAACAAATGCAATGTCATTGGTATATACATATGCAGAAAGTAAGGATGCTTCAAGAATTAATATTTAGAACTACCTGTAGTCTGGCGTATGTACAAAATAGACTCCAAAGTTTAGAAACTCCTTAATGAATGCCATATCTCCTACAGGCTTTCTAAAGCCTGCTCCTGTTTTAGAACAAAGAACATTGTGCAGTGCCACTCAGTAACATCCAAACAGCTTCAATCTCAGCTTCCTCTCAACTATCAGCTGTTTTTCCTTCACTGTTTCTCCACCTATTAATTTCTCTTCTCCTTGTTCCCCATTTGTCCTTTCTTTTCCCACCAGAAATGGGGAAGATGAATTTTACTTTAAATCAGAAAGCTGCTTCTCTCTGCTCTTTCTTTTGTTCCATTGTGCCATTCACATCCTGATGGTCTGACGATATACTTATTCCCATATACTTCCCTCATCTGGGTTTGTTTCCAGTAAGCCTCCCAAAAGCACTGTAATATTTACTAGCTTACATTTTGGCATACATGAAATGTATAATTGTATTTATATTCATGCCTTTTGTATATATACATCTACAGACCTTGAAAATGTTACAAGTGTTTTTCCTAAGCTTTTTAACAATTTGACCTTATTGGTGTTACCTTCTTTCAATCCCTGCATGGCTCTTTTTTCATCCATATCATTATAAAAACAACACAGAAACTTAAAAACAAACAGATGCAAAAACCCACTAACCAAAAGAATCCTCTATTTAGATTAAATAAATGGCTTGAAATACATCTATTTTGAAATATGTCTCAACTGAATTTTATTATCATGCCCCTTATCAGCAGTGATATCATTTGCTTTGGAAAGCAGGTTGGTGATTTAGTCTCTGTGGTATTTATAGATATTAATACTATTATCAGCTCTTTTATATAAACAGCTGTTTGTTGTTGTTTTTATTTTGTTTTTTAACAAAGTAGTCTCAAGCACAGCCATATACATAGGATTTACATGAGGAATGTTCTAAGAGAGAAATGCGACATAAAAATAATGTCAACTGTTTCAAAAAAAGCCCACAATATTAAGTTAAAGCTGAGGTTCCATTTTAATTATTGTCTGTTCAGAGGCACTCTTCCATAGATTTCAGAATAGCTCCTGATCACAGGTAGTAAATGTACAGTGTTAAATAGCTAGAAACACCTAGAAGAACTGCATTTAAAATACATAAAAGTCAACGTGAGTGGATAGTAAAATGTACATTTTAAAAGGCACATATTTTACAGCAGCTTTTAAAGTTCCCTCAATCCAAAGAGAATTTAGAGACTTGATTCCCTCCAAGACACAATAGAAGACCAATTTAAAGCACAAACTTAAAACCAGGCCCTTAACTCATCACAGAGGTTACTGACCCCCCTCTGAGGACCCTTCTCGCTGGAAGAGCAAGCACCTGAACTGGGACAGTTGGTTAGGTAAGTCTTTTAAAAACGTGGCCAGAACATACAATAAAACTTCTGATGCATCCTTTTAAAAAACAGTACTGCCTATATAAAACCAGTGTTGCCAAACTGTGTAATAGATAAACGCAGAACAGAAGAATACACCCATTTGGAAAATACAGCAAAACGGTATTAAATTGTGTAAAGCAATTAGAACCGAACCTTTTCATTCTTTTCAGATTACTGAACCATGTACGGCTATTCAATTTTTTTCAATTACAACATTGTGCAGAGCTATATATTTCAAAGTGCTTCTCTAGGAACTAATATATAGTTCAACCAGGGTGGTATCCACAGTGTCACCACCAAGGGCAAATGGATAAAGTTACCAGAGGGAATTATTCTTTTGTGGCAGGTTGATTTAGTCTTTTTTAAATGACAGCAGCTGAACAATCAACTCTTATTTTTTTCTGTTACTAACAGGGAGATGTTAGGTGGGTCAGCCTAGTAATATAGTTTTTCTGTGAGAAGAAACTGCCAGTCTTGATAACAAAATTACAGCATTGATAATAGTAGATAGAAAGACCAGGAAGTCCTTGGAGTTGCTCAAATCAATCATTGGAAATAATCTATCTGCTGTGTTTAGGGACAGTGTTTTAGTCAGCAAAAACAGTTCTTTTACAGTTAATCAACTCTAGTATTACTCTTAAATGAAGGGTGAGATTTGAGAACAGAAAAAGGGGCTTTGAACACCAAGGGATGTGTAGCTAATGTGTGTAGCATTAAAAATTAGTCCTAATAGCTAGAGATTTGAGAGAAATAACTTGTCTCTGCTACATATTTGATAAGTAGCCATAACGTTGTATACTTCGTGTGCAATATGGTGCCCTGCCCCTGGGACAGCAAATATCAATGGGTAAAATAAAATTAAAAAAAAAATAAAAAAAAAACACCTCTCAGTAGGATACTCACAAACAGATCATCAAGATGATGGCTGCCAATTTGTCAGCAGCTTGGAGCACAACTGTCACCTTAACTCTAGTTGAACTCACTGTAACCTGAAAAGCAACAGTCCCAAAGCCTGAGGTAACTCCAAGGAGGATTTCGGTTCCTTCACGCACTGGGCCGACTCCCATCGAGCACAACAGGGAGGCGATGTGGGGGGACATTTCTGCAAGGCTGGCAGAAGTTCAGCAGTAAAACCAAGCTCTTCTCTGCAGCTGAACTCAGCAGGGCTTCTGCCTCAGCCCCTGCTCCAGCAGCTCTCCTGAGCTTTATCTGATGTCCTGTAAGTTTGGTCCAACTGGCCTCTGGAGTGGCTGCTCCTGCAGGCCTATACACACAGGCGAGACACTGCCAGTGCAAATACAAGGCATCCTCCTACTGGCTCCCAAAACCTTCTCCTTCCACCCACGGATCCAGCCAGCTGGCTCACAGGGAGGCCTAAGAGACCCAGCTCAGCTCTCAGAACCAGTCCTAAGCAGGGCTGAATCTCAGAAACTCCTCACCCCATGCTAAAGAGCTATGCCCAGACTATACTCCATTTCTATAGCCAGTGGAGCCCAAGTTCTTCTCCAAGCAATACAGTCCAGCTGCTTGGTCTACAAGCTCTGAGCCATGCACCTACCAGGCCTTTCATGAACCCTACCTCCACAGCAAAGGAAGTCATCCTAGAGACAAACCCATTCCCTGGATCACTTCATACCCTGCTGGGAGCTTTCCTCTTACCCGGAAGAGGTGTTCAAACACTTGAGTAGCTTGAGCTGCCTGTTCTTCCATTAAGTTCATGCTCTTGACATGGTTTTGGCCTAGTAAAAGATGCTTTTTCCCCAAGTACAATTACAAATTTTATACTCAACAACTTTTTTACCCATATATGCTGAGAAACCCTTAGCTGTAAAACTTCCATTTCACATGTTGCCTACAGCCGTTTCTGAAGCACCGCTGTGTTGACAACATTACCATAGTGACTACATCTAAACTACTGCCTCGTTGATAAACATAACTGAGTTAAACACAGAGCACTATTTCTACATCTGTATTCTGCTTTGTCTAGAAGTTTTGCATCTACTTCTGGCTTAGGGACTCCTGTGTCATGTTTTATGCAGCTACATAGCTTGGCTGAATTGAAGCTCTTGCCCCTGTATTCAGGATTTGCGAGAGTTATACCAACACCCCCCCCCCCCCGGCCCTTGTCTGAGTCAGCCAACAGCTGGCAAATTGTTTCCAGATTAATTTACCTGCTGTGCTGGTGTTCAGTGCTCCCCTGAGGAATTCCTCTTGTTTAGCGGCACTTTTATAACCCACCTTCTCCACACCGTGCACTCCTCGTGAACACCTCCATACTCTCTCTAGGTGGTGGTAGCTCCTCCAGTTCCTACATCTCCTTCCAAATGCTGGGCATTGTCATTACTCAAGACTGCAGCAAAACAAGTAACAGGCTTTTGTGTATTCAAGCTTCAGGTTTCACCTGTCTTTTGATCATCTACCTTTTCATTGTAAGGTTTTAGATTTAACAACATATCAGCATAGGTATCTTTTTTTCTGCTCCATAAATGTTATTCTGCCCAGCAAATTCTGAATGCTTCCCTAGGACTGATTTCAAGACTTCTGTTTCTCTATGAGCTTTTTCTCCTCAGTATCAATATGGATGTCATCTGCAATTGCTCAGGACAAAAGAGATATTGTTAGAGGTCTGTTTCATGTCAGAAAGAACTTTCTACCTGATTGTAAAACAAGTTTACCCATAACACAACAGGCTGTGCCAAAGGACACTATTCCCCATAACCAGCCCAGTGGCTAGCACGTTCGCAGGGAGCAGGCTTCATGCATCAGTGCTTCTCAGCCCCAGCTAGCGATGTCCTAACCACCACAGTGACTAAGAGGCTGAGGTCCTTTCCCTTTCTTGCCTTTTGACAGAGGATACACATACCCTGACCTCATAAGATTAAACTCTACATGTGAGACTATCCCAATGTTGTGCAATCCTGTCCAGGATTAGTCAGAGCCCAGAGAGAAGGAATTACGAAGACTTTCAGTTAAGGAGTGCTGCTTTCCATTCACATACTTTTGGACCGTGTACACAGAATCTGGTCAGTTCTGACTGACTCTTTTTTATTATTTCTTTCCTTCTCTCCCTCCCTCTCTCTTTTAACAAAACCTCAGGTTTGGGCTTGAAAATACACTGAGATTTCAGTGAATCACTTGGGAACTCCCAGCTCTACAAAGCACTTGAAGGATTACATCAGTCTGGAGAGAGTAGAAATATAAAGTGTTACAGAAAGATATTGTGAAGGACAGTTATGCTTAAATTGCTTAAAACAGAGACCTACGGGAAACCTGTAATACTTACATCCATTTTAAGAGCCTGGCCTTACTAGGTGGAATTCATTCAGAGAGGCTTAAGAGGTGTGATGGAGAAATCCAGGCTCAGTTATAAAAAAAAAGGCCCAGGCAGTAGAGGCTGAACAGACGTGGCCCACTGTGGTGATTCTGCATCACCTGGCTGCTGAGCTGTGAAGCAGGAGTGGCATCGTTCCTATTTAGTGGCTGTAAATATACTGGCAAAAGTGAAAGAAAATCAAAGCCAAGGGTGAAAGGGTGGGATCAAAATAATATGAGAAAGATTGAATAGCAGAGATTTTATTGCTTGCTAATGGATTTAACAAACCCAAATATGTGACACACTAGAGCATCCCTGTTGCCTAATTGTAAAACCATATATTTTCCAAAAGCTAGGGAAAGCCATCATAGATATAGCACTATTGTAGTCTTTCCTTGTAAAGCAATTAAATTGCACCATGAAGAAATGTTAACACTGGAAAACTAAATTTATATAGAGAACTGGGTGTCAACCTGGGGGTTGAATTTACTGCAGGCTCCTAAAGAGAAGATCTTTGAAACCAAACCCAAACTTTATTTAAGCATTTCTGTCTTGTTAAAGTATTTTACAAGGTGTTACCATATCCAACTGAATTTCACACGCAAATGATGTCATTTGCAGCCACACTTCAGGAAAAACAAGAAATTGTTTAAGAGGAGTTTTATGATAAGCCACATATCAGAATTAAAGATAATGATAATACACTGTAATTACTGCATGCTTTTCTAAAATCTGCAAGTGTCAGTAAACACTGAACAAGATGCTATATAACACAGGGAAGATACCACAAGGGAAGCTCAGGAGTAGTTTTTCAATGCATTAACTGCTCTAATAACACTTAGCACTGCCCATTGCCATGGCAGATTTTCCCTTGAGCAGAAATGTGGAGTGGAAGCATGTGATGCAGCAGTTACAGAAGAAGACCTGACAGGCTGTGTACTGCCACCCTTGGCCAGACACACTTACCCTCTCCCACATGGTGTCCATAGCTACCTTCTGCCATCAGTCTGGAGCCATGAGCCTGAGTGATGGGGCAGATCCCTGTGGGAGGCATTTGCTTGTGCTACCTCCAGCCACCATGCGTGGTGATAATCTGGGAAACTAACCCACGGCATCTCCAACCCAGCCCATTTCCTGTTATCTTGTTCCTGTTGTTTTGCTGTGTGGCTGAATTTTTCAGAGGTTTCTGCTTCCAGGCTCTGGTGATGGAGGAGTCCAGTGCTGGAGACTGATACAGTGTCTGGGTCATGGGGGCCACAGACAAATGGCTACTTTACCAGCTGAAAATACCACAGAAATGAGAAATGTAATTACGGATGAGTTCTAACTAGAAAATAAAGGTATAAAATACTCTCCTGCTAGTCTGGGTGTCAGCAGGTCTGTTTTTCTTTTTATCTGAAGCAGATTTGCAGGTGCCAGGAACAGTTCAGAGTCATTTTTTCTCTCAGATCCTGGTATTGTTCTTCCATTTTGCTCAGTCCGATTGTATCCCTGTAGACAATGGGCATCTTCAAATTGGACCACACTCAACTGCTTGCTTTAATAGGCTTCTACCCATCTTTTCACAATTTATCATCTCTCGAGTTTCCACCACTGTAGTTGTTACATATTCTGATTTCATACTTTGTTCTTCCTCTGACATATTTGTCTTAAGAAGTTTTTTCTTTACATCGGACACTTCTTGAAGAACTCGTAGCTTTACTGCATATCTATTTCATTTAAAGCTGTAGTTTCAAGTCCATGGAGTAATGCTGCTAATATCACTGACTTGATAAATTTCTCTTTTGATGACAACACATTTTTTCCACAGCCAGTGCTGTTGATTTTTTCTAGCACTATACATATAGCGTATCATTTTTATCTGATGTCCACCCTCTCAACAGAAACACCAGCAAAAGCACCTTTCTACATTTCATTTTTTTCCACAATTTCATTGCTGCTTCATTTCAGCAGTTTGGCCACTGCTTTTCTCCCACAATGAAGCCACTTTATGGCACCTATTACTTACTGCAAGTCTAGACCAGCTATACCAAATCTCTAATGCATCTGAAGGACATTATCAGTAACGTGAACATCCATACTGTAAACCTAGCCACATGACCAAGAAACTCAGCCCTTAGTGGGGCAAATGCCATACTTTACAATACAGTAGTCACCATGAATACATGATGACTTTTCAGACATTTGCTAGACTAAAATTTCACTCTAAATGATAGAGAACGCTTCCCTTTCTATTGAGAACCTTACATTTGTCAAAAAGTCACTCATTGCCCTTACAGTATTTCTTCCTTTGGAAGAGAGCAAAAGCTGCAATGAGAATTAGAGCTGGGGTATGTGGAAATGGCATCAGTAATCTGACATGGTCAATAATCAGTAGAAACAAAACAACTAAGTTTAGAAAATTAACAATTATCTCATCATGTTGTTTCATTGTTTTGTTCTGCCACCATCTTCTTCCCTTACATAGCAGAGCTTCTTTTTCAGAACTTTACATTGAACTGTGGTGTTGCCTGTGAATGTGACTTTTTGGAGCAGTCTCAGGAAGGAGAGGCTAATGTGCACATACCTTAATGTTGTTCTATACCATCCCAGATCATGAGATTATCTGATAATATTGTATTCCTAGATTCTTTTTTTTATTTTTCAAATTATTCAAGACCACATTTTTTTCAAAGATAGGTTGACAGCATGGCATTTGTCTGATGTATTCTGGTCTTCTGAAGTTCAGTAATATGAACACATTCATCTCAATGAGATCTACTGCTGCAAGGTCTCATTCAGCATTACCCCAGTAAAGGACAGGAAAAAGTGCAGCAGAACAGGTCAAGTCAAGCCTTCAAACCATGGGGGAGAATAGCTGTATGCCTTCCAACAAATTCCCTGCATGCAAAGAAAAAGAGATCACTGATGCTTCCCGAGAGGAAAGCCTTCCTCCCATTGCAGTTACAAGAGTGTGTGAGGGAAGGAATAAGGGGGAGGGGGGGGGGGGGGGGGGCGGGGACAGGAGGATCACACAGGATCTACATGCTAGAATGTGCTTCAGGCTCCAAACAGACATAATCTGTCCCTTGATTCCAGTCTCTCAATTCATATCTGTAACTTCCATCAACAAAAATCCTGAAATATTTGCAGTAAGCACTTTTGCACATTTGGCTATTAAAATCAGCGACAAAAAGAAAACCAACGCCCAAGTTGCACCAGATGCTTCCTCACCATGCGGTGGGCATCCCTGAAAGGGAGCATCGACTTGCTGCACATTGATTTATAGAACTGTTTTCACTAACACCATGCTTCCACAATGCTGAATAAATTTTCTGGATGATCTAAATCAAATAGACTTCCCAAACTATGTTGTTGCATGCATGGTGCAGAAGAAAACAAATATCTATATCTTCACTGTTTTCCTACAGCAAAACCAAAAATGAAATAATTAGATTTATTAATAAATGCAACAAGACATTTAATTCTCAATAATTTTATTTTCTACAGCTAGAGTTCTTGCAAATCATCATGTAAGATACATCTACTCAATTACTATCAACTTGTCTATGGAAAAGGCTTATTTATAGACACATGACAATTAGCACACAGGCGAATGCCAACAGAAGAGGGTTATCTTGGTTTGTTTGGCAGGGTTGGATGTTCTTTTTGTAATGGTGGCTTTTTAAAAATAATAAAACAGAGCTTTCCTGGCAATTCATATGCCTATAATTCATAAAACCTGTAGTCTGGTAGTCTTAAATGGCTATCCAGGGGTTGAAATAAAAGGAAAATGATCCCTGTGCCACTGAAACAACACAAATTTGTGGTCTGTGCTACAGCTTTGTTGGTTGGAAACACTCCCAAAGCTAGAAGAACATGAATTACATTTCATTTTGCTAAGTAGACTTAATATCCAAGATGTGCCTAAAATAATTAGCTAAATTTAAAGTTATTTAGGGCAACAAATTCAAAGTTGTTTGAACTTAGGTTAAACATTAGTCTGTGATGCTGTATATGCCAAACAAACCACAATTGTGAAATATTTCACTGTTTTTATTTTTTTTATTTTTTTTTAAACTTACCACAACACATCAGCTTCTCTGGAAACTGCAACACTGAGTGTGATGTTGTGCTTCTCAGATTGAGGAAGTGCTCAGATTGACTGATGATCATTTTAATATGGACCTTTAATCTAGTTAAACCACAGAGCTCAGCCAGAGCAGATGCTCAGTGGGTTTCTGAACTGACAGCCCCATCTCCTTCAGCAAAAACATATATACTTTTACTCCACTCCCAGAATCTCCAAATACAGCATTTTAGGACACACCAACCCAGTGTCTGCAGCTAAGACACGGCTGCACTCCTAAAAGCAATTAGATACAGTTTTCCTCATCTGGGCTTTCAAAATTCCCAACTCAGGCATTTTGTTATAAACAAGCATCTGGTCGTGTCTCAGTAACAAAGAAAGATAAAGTGTTTTTGACAGATCTTTGCCCTCTGGTCAAACTTTGCTTTTCACTAGTGTCTTTCATTTACTCCTTTTTGAAGACTATTTGCACAGGCCTCTAACAGGATGTCAATAAACAGATTCACCAATATGGAGAAAAGTGATCCAATACTTTGAATATAGCTTTTAGAGCAAAGAAGGAAAATTGGGAGCCTGTAACAAACAAACAAAAAAAATCAAGTACAACAGATCAAAGCTGATAAGCTGCCATCCCTCCACTCTCAGTCATGTTCTCTCACCACAGGCATCAGAGGTTTCTTTCCTTGTTAATGATGGAAAAAAACAGCTGGCATTTTAAACTTCACCCTTTACTACATCACATGAATCAAGAAATGGAAGATTATGCTAAGCCTCTCATTTACTAAAGAGCATTCACCAATACAGCAATGTTGTAATGCTAACATTTTACTGACTCTCCCTCCTTAGCATGTAGGCTAGACAGGACCAATGTAAGTTGGGTACCCTTGAAAAGATGGGTGACATCGAGCATATACCAGTTTCTTTAACAGTGTGGCAAAGCACATGAAAATAACACGTTGAATCTAATTGGATATTAATTAAGGATGCTATCCTTAAATAGCTCCTGAAAAGCACCTTACAATCCTAGTTCCTTCTGACACTAAGAGGAACTGAAGGAATTCATCAATCTGCATCTTCCAGAAAACATCACTGGGAGAAGTTTTATTTACAGTGAAGTTGTTGGAGGTTGCAAAGAGCTTCTTGAATAGACTGGGAGAGGTCCCTGACATACAAAGTGTGTTGGGAGGCAATACTCATACTGTGCTATGGTCTCCTTCAGGCATTCTGTAGGCAGAGTGGGAGTGGGGAGAAGCCCATTTGAGGTTAATTTTTAATTTTCCTGTCAGAGCTTTCATCACATACCAACAACTATCCACCTGGCTCTTGGAAGTGTTTGGGAAAAGGAGAGAGAAGAGAAGGGAAGGGAAAGGGGGAGAGGAGGAGAGGGGAGGGGAGGTTGGCACAGAAATTATGGCATCATTTGTAGACGGAGTTCAGCTGGAGAAAATGGATTATGTCTTATTCAGCCTACAAAAAAAGAGACTACACACACAAATTTCTCTGCTGAAACTGCCTCACTGGCTGCTTTCTTAAATCTGTCTACAGATGCAGCCAGAAAAAGCAGTCTTTTTGTGCAAAATCATACTATTCATATCCCCCGTGTTTGAGCTGCACCACCACATTTTGTTTTCTCTTTAAGAAACAAAGCAAATACTTTGCAGCAGAAGATAGGCTAATGGTAGTAATCAATCCAATCTGTGATATGCAATTCTTGGAAGGTAAATATATTCTTCTTAAAACAACAAATGAATGATTTTCTTTGCATACCTTTTTCCCAAGAGAAGGGATAACAAAACTCTTGCATTGGCATGATGCTGAGATTTCTCTCCTGGGCTCTGTAAACAATACATTATAAGAGGTTATCCACATGTACTGCAAATTCAGCCTGTTTTTATGACTAGGCTACTACCAGAACATGAATGATAAGCCAGTTTCTTCCATGTATTCCTGACATTTCTCTTTAGAAAAATCAAATTTCACTAACAATGAAAACTGATATTTTAACCAGAGGTGATTTAGCCTTTGGGGCTCAGTGAGCAACATCCAACTATCTGTAATATTACACTGCTCTGCGGGTTGACGGCTCATATTTGAGCTCCAAGTGACTGAAAATAAAACAGCCTCCAATGGCTCCCTAGTCATAAACAGGAAGAAAGGAGGGGGGGGGGGGGGCGGGAAGAAAAGGGAAAAAACAAAAAACTATCTACATGGGCTGAGGACTGCTATTTCCCAATAGAGTAATGTTCAGCCAGGATTTGGAGGTTTAGCTAGTCCTGCACAGATGTCCACTCACACAGCTAATTAACTTAAAAGCTCATACAGTAGCAAAGCAATTTAATTCCATGTCTTGAAGTTATTATTCTCACTGAGCTAGACCAAGAGACCATAGACGTTAACTCCACTACCGGGATGGCTGCTTTCTGCCAAGTTGTGACATTTGTCTTTTGCACATAGCACAGCACAGCATATAGACAGCTGACCAGGCTCCAAACAAGCTAACCCATGGGGAACAAAAGCAGTTTAGCTACAGCAGTGTGAAACCCTGCATACGCTAATATACCCTCATGTTCTGCCCAAGACCTAACTGAGTACTAAGAGGGCTGAATGTGGTACATTAGGAGGTGCATTTAAAGGCAGTTCTGGTATATCCAGATTATCCTGCAGTGTGCAACATCCTATATCACCTTACAACCTTCTGACATTACACTGATGGGCACCAGCTGAGAGCCACAAGTCTTGCTTCCAAAGAAGGCAAAAGGAATTTCTGCATTTTCAACTCATATTTTATATTTTTGAAGCCATAACTAGAGGTAGATGTGTTCCTTGAGAGATGAGAAGCTTTTCAGGGCAACCCTTTTCATATCTTCAGGTATCAAGGCAGGAACACACCTTTGATCACCATGTACAGAACAGCTGACAGTGAGTGTTATTTCCTGCCTGGAAACACAGAGGCTATCACATTAGTTAGCAAAAGTTTTAAAGCTCAGAAATTGCAGCCAGACATCACTATACCCCAGAGAGAGTCTCAGGTATGTGCTAACACACCTTCACCATTACTGACGCACATACATACATTAATCTATGGAGCTGCTCCTCTCCTGGATTATCAGAACTGCAATACAAATGCTCTCATAAACTGTTTCAAACTGAATTAAAATGCAGGCATTTCAGGATGCTGTCCCAAAGAGAGGAATCTATTCTTGAAAGGAAAACATAACGCCCTGCAGTATGCCCAGGAAGGGCTCCCAGAACTGCGGCTATCTGGTATAGAAGTCCATCACTGGTATCTTGTCAGAACAGGTTACTTTTGCCCTAAGCAGAAAACCCTACTGAAAGCCTTACAGGAAAAAGAAATGTCTTCATGCTTCCCGGCTTCATTGCAGTGCCACTGTGGACAAAAGATGCCCAAAGGAATAAATGCCACCACGTGAATAGTCCCTAGTATCTTGTTCTTCCAAGGATTTCCTTTCCTGCCAGTGAAAGCCTCTTAAAATATTCTATCCATATCTGACTTGCCATCTGCTTGCATAAATTAGCCTTTAAAAATAATTTGTCAATCTATCTACATCAGCAACATTTATTTCATTAATTGGAAGAATTAGCTCTTTGTAGCAAGTCAAAGGCTGTGGAGCCAAAATATACTGTACTTTCTCCCAAGTGACCTGGAGACCCTTGGACGAACTCTTGGGGTGCCATTAAAAATGAATAGTTATATAGAAAAAATAGCATTTTAATGTTTACTTAACGTAGCTACCTTTCCAAAAAAGAAAGAAAAAAAAGAAAAAAAAGGGGACTTTCAACATTTTTAAACAGCTGGTTGCCTTATTTTTTAGTTTGTTTCTCCAGTGGTATGAGCAGAACGTCTTCAATTTAGAAAAGACAAGTCTACATTCTTATCTGCATGGATGGTCTCAGGTTACAAGCAGTGCAGAGGAGGAGCAGATATATAAATACCTTTTAAAATTATTTTAGGACTGACATATTAAATTTTAGAGGGCCAAGTTCTACTGTCAGTTATGCTAGTGAGATCAGTGAAGCTAGTCTGGAGATATAGTTGTGTACCCCATAGTAGTCATGACAGATACATCTGCACTTAAGCATAAAAGTATCGTATAAACTAAAGCACAATGAGTTACAACAGCTACATAACAGAATCATTTTTTCTTTTAAGTGGTTAAGATTTTTATCCAGACGCTATTGTACTGGAGAAGAATTTGTTACCGCAAGCCTCCCAAACATCCACACACAAACATATATATACTTACATACTTGTTTACACAAATATTTTATAGAAAAAATTATGACACCAGAAATTCTGGCATACATTACGTGTTTTATATGTAGGTTATACATTGTGTAATTCAGTCTTAAGATCTATAAACTATCAATTACCAAATCCATTTTAGGCCTGTAAGTGGAAGATAAATAAGATGAAATAGAAGAAAAGTACTTTTTAGCAAGAAACACAAGTAATCAAAATCCTTCCCTGTGCCCAATGCCACTTACAGAAATGTTTTGCAGCTATTAAACATTACATTTTTCTTAAAAGAAAACATTCATATCACAGTCACATTCATTAAAAATCTACTATTCCCACCGTCTAATCTGACCTCCTCCATAACACAGGACCAAAAATAAAAAATTAAGCTGATAGCTACTATTACAAACCCTAATTATTCATTTGGACTATTAAAGTTGAGAGAGGCAGTACAGAATAGTGGAAGAGAGTATGGGATTGAGACTCAAGACATTTGGGGTTTTAGATCCAGGTTTACTATTGCTGTGAAAATTTTGGTGAGAAAGAAAATTGTGCTTCAGTCTTCTTCTCTGGATAATGTGGGAAGTGATTCTGAGCTTTTTGTAAAGTGCCTTCCAATCAAGTATTATGTATCAGATATTTTGATAGACTACAGCAAATCTTCTATTAACTTCTGGTCTTGCTCCAGAGATTGAAAGTAATGGAACAGCTGTCACAGTCTTACCTCTTATTTCACTCTTAAAACAGCAGCAGCAACAAAGCTTTGTGGTACATTTCTAAGTTGAATGTGGTCAGCTTCACCTTCTAGTCATTGGATCTTGTTTGGCTTTTTGGCTAGATAAAAAAGCCCGCCAGAAGTCTTCTACCATGTAAACAAACCTGTAGCCTTGAAATTCTCCAATCAGTTTCCTTGCTCTATTTAGCTCCTAACCATCAGATTATAGAGTATCAATAGACCTCAAAACATCCCCAGAACTGTTTTCACTTATTTCCTCATTTTATGATCTCCTTTCCTAACAGGCACCAGAACCTGCTTTCCTCATATTTATAATCTATGACTGTAATCATCTCCAATCTTGCAGAATATTCTCTCACCTGCTCATCCAATGCTGTATTCATGCTCCTAAAAACATCCTTAAAGCTCTTGTTAACTAAGGTAACTACCATGAACTTTAAAATGTTCAGGATCATTGATTTTCAGCATGCAGAAATCTTACATGTAGGGCCTTCTTCCAGTTAAATACAGACCTTTGTGCTTGCATTTGACTGTGATAAAATGTCTGTTCTTCCAAACGTAGCCTATCCAATAGTCCCACCCAATCAGCAAAAAGGTCCTCCCAGCACAAAGTGTAATTAGATCAGGATATTATTCTAACAATAACTGCATATTTACTTCTAAATAACTGGAGGAAAAGGGTCAACTGAATAGCACTGGGCTAACAATTAGTGTAGCTGCTTTACTGAAAGAAAAACAAAAACAACAACAAAAACTTTCAACCTTTGATGATAACCCTTACATAGCTTTTACAAAATGTTTTTAATCTTTGCAACACAGTGTTTTTATATCCTGCTAATTGTCTTACCCTAATCTGTGAGCAGTTGATCAGCACATTTAATTTTATCAACAAAATGTAAAATTCAATCTAGTTATTCAGCAAGAGCAGTTTTAATTAAAACTATATTCATTGGCAACAATTACTTTATAACCTTTAGATTATTGTATGTCCAAAGAAGATTTTCATGATTTTTGTTCAGAATCAGTATCCAATTAGCCTGACTACAATTACACAGATTATTCTGTTTATTTTCCTTAAACATAACCTCCCATACCCTTTTATTTTGTATTACTTGGAACATTTATGATGTTTCAGATCTAACATTTACACTGAATTCTAATAAAATAAGTAAAACGGAATAGTAAATCCATGTCACTCAGAATCCCAAGACCTAGATTTGTTAGTATTCCTAATTTTGTGACTGTTTTCTGTAAACTTGCAGTTTTTCCAGGAGCTCATTCCTGTCAGAGAATACGATATTTCATAGTCAGCAACACAAGAGGTGCAGAACCATCTGCTTTCTGATTCAGTGCTAATAGCTCAGCTATCATTTCTAGAAAAGAACTAAAACTCACACATTAAATTATCTTCAAGTGTTTAAACATCTCACATTACTATTGTGAGCTAAACTCAGGTAAATCATTTTAGTTCTCTGTTGTGAAAATGAATAGTCTCTTTGGTGCAGTTACTTGGAATGCTGCAGTAAGTAAGTGACGTCTTTCATGGCAATTCAGCATGCAATGCAATAAATGACTTTTATGGCTGGTTAAATTATAAGGCAAGACTGAGGTGTTTAATAACCACATGAAGCTGTTTATTGCACATAGAGTCTATTGCCACTGACACTATATTTTCATAGAAGAAAGCATAAAAAACCTTCTTTTTTAACTCAAAAACTTATTCCACAACACAACAGTTTTGGGGGCCTTGAAATTCCTTATATAAAGGAAGTGTGAGCCGATACCATGCTATGTTCATGCATCAACTGCATTTTCAAAATGAAATTTCATTTTCTAGATAGGTAAGCAGTCTTACCAAAAAAAGACTCAGTGACCCTCCACCACATGGAACAAGGAAGGAAACTCTTCATCTCTCTGGGCTGAACGGGTGGGGGCAGAAACCATTTTCCGTGTCAAAGTTTTTGGCAACCAAAGCAACCATCTGCAGATTGGTGCAGCAGAAGTAGGAGTAGGATGATATGGATGATGACTTGTGCAAAGAAAAATAGCACTTTTCTGTAAATTGAACCATACAGCAATCCAGCCTTGAGATGCACTAAGTACCTTAAGGATAAGGGTTTTGTGAAAAAGCTGGGGAGTCTGTGCCATTCTGACACCATTGCCTCTGACAAGCTGTGACCCCAGCTGCATCATTAAGTGGGAAGAGAAAAGTGAATTGGTGTTTTACTAACAGAGCAAGACAGCCCAGACGTATTGTGGGGTATATAACCATACTTAACTTTAAATTAATATATAAAGTGGGTAAAGTAAGCTATAAAAGGACATGTTTAAAAAATTATTCTTTGACATTTTTCCTCAATGTGACTAACATCTGTTGGTCATTTTGTCCTCCAGCCCAAGGAGCTTCAGACTATGAAAGAGGTAATGAGCTGCTAGCAAGGCTTCAATTCGCAAGAGCGTTTCTTTGATTTTTTTTTTAATTTTTTTAGTCATAATTGTAGCTGCCTCTGACCAGTCACAAAATAACAATCATTAATTGGGCCCTTTTCTCAGTCTAGTCTTGCAACCAGCAGACCCATGTCTTCCAGCCCATCCTTGGCTGCAAGCAGCAGGGCAAACGCTGCCACCAGGAGACCCCGCTTACAGACGATCTGTTTTAGGGCCTGTTGTAATCTTTCAGCTGAAGTAACAAAACCCAGGTGCTCCACATAGCAGCTGTTTGTCACCCTTTCTGAGATCTTGGCAGGTCTGAAAGTGAAGAGAGATCTGAGACCTTGTGCAGACATAACTAATACGTTTCATTCCCAAGAAAATGAAACCACGCTGGGAGTTCCCCTAAGCGATGGCTGTAACCAGAGACACGGCGCTGTCAGCACCCATGTGGGAGCACCATTTGATGGAACTGGGAACCATTGCGTAATGCAGACTCAGTCCCCAGAGGCCAAATGTGATCCGCCTCCACAGAATAAAACATTTTTCCTCAAATCCCTGCTTTTTATGGGTGCTCGATTGGCTGTAGGTTATGCTAAAAGACTGAAACAATAGCGCTCAGCTGTGCCAGCTGATCCTATCCTATTCACCCAGATGTCTTGGTACAGAGTGGATGAACAATCTGAAGAGAAAGTGGTCTTTTATAGAAATATTCCTCTGTCAAAGACATAAGACGCTCCCAGCTTTCTTCTAATATTTTAACTCACCACAGTACAAGGGCTACTCCTTAATGTAGGCAGGGAACCTCGAGGCATTAGCAGCCCAAAGCAAGTTATCAAGGTCCTTCCTACCTTTGCCTCTACCGCACATTTCAGAGCTGTCGACGCAGCTCCTTGTGTGGTCTTGAAACTGATGCTGTTCCACAGCAGCCAAATGAGAGGGGAAAATCTGCTTTTTTATTTATATAAATCTGGCTAAGAGTTTTTATTTATTTAGAATGGAGTTTAAACTGCGCTTGACTCTAAATAAATAAAACACGTTATTTTCCCTCCCTACTGGTTGCCACCAAGCCGTGTGAATTTCAAAGACCACACAGACAGCAGCGGCTTTGTGGTAAGGTGGGGACCAATGCAAAGGGAGGCAGCACACCAGAGGCCAGGGTCTGCAAGCCCTGCAGGTGAAGGAAGCGTTATGAAAGGCACATTATAAAAGTACGAATAAGCCTACCTCTGAAAAAGACATCAGTTGCTTGTATATTGTGCTGATGCTGATCCTTCTCCTTCCCTGTCTACGAGTGCATTTCCTCTGCAGGACTTAACAGTACCCAAGTCACTCCTATCCATCACAGTGACAACCCTCTGTGATTTACAGCAGCCCTGTGGGAGTGCAGCGGTGGCAGGACAGGCAGAAAGAATGGCAGGGTAGCACATACAGGAGGGTATTTCTCATTTCAGTTTTCAGTTAAGTGAAGAGAAAAGGAAGTAAATATCTTCAAGATTTCTTCCAGGCAGGCCATTACTGAGGACAAACCAACTTCTGTCAGACCCTTGAAAAAATAAATAGTGAGGGGGAAAAAAAACCACCACAAAGATGAATGTTCTAGGATAAGGGATTGGACCCTTTTTCCTCTCTAGTTAATTGCAGGCAATATTTTGGTAACACATATGTCTTCTTTTCAGCCTTTAAGTCACAAATTCAATGGACCAGATACAATTCATCTTTGGAGTAGCCCCTGGGATGAATTTAGATCTATCTTAAATGGAAGTAAGGTCAGGTGAAAGACAGATGAAAATTACACAAGACACTCATCATTCCCTACTTCAGGGGTGAGTTTGATCTCATTCAGTGATCAGCAAAGATGCTGACACAAAGATGCTAGTTACATCCCACATCTGATAGTTCCTCATTTCTTCACATGGTTAGTAAATAAATAACTTCAGACAAACCCATATCCGATCTTTTGGAAACACCAGCTTCCCAAGGTATCTGTCTGCTGGGGAGGCACCTGCTAAAGCTCTCAGTGTTTGGAAGAAGGAAGAAAGCAAAAGGGAAAAGTGCCAACTTCTCCTAGAATCGAGCTAAAACCAAATGTATTTGCTGTTCCTACACTATCTGCTTACAATGAATGCCATGCAAAACCAAGATTTTATGGAAAGCCTCCATTTCAGACCTTCAGACAAACAAAGAATGGATCCATCTGACACTCTGCTTGCCCCTGAACTGCTGCACCACTTACCTGAATTTTTATTTCTCCTCTCCTTCCAACACTTCTTTTAAAAGCCAATACAGAGGAAATCACAAAATCTGTCTTTTTGGTAGGCATCTTATTGCCATTGGCCAAGGACTCCACCATGCGAAGTTTTGCTCCTCACTTAGTTGTTGCAGTTTGCCAGTTGTTAAATGGAGGAAGAGCTGATTGCAGACAGAGCAATTTTTCTGGTGGACTGTGGTCTGCATTTGATCCAGAAGGCTTAATCGTGATCTCAATGGCCAACAGAGGGAGTAGTTTTTACCTTCAACATTGTAGTTATATTCACCAATACCAAGCTGAAAAGGCTACTGTTGGAACAAGGAGTTACAATAAATTGTTGTTCATGGGGTGTCTATAGAGCTTACTTGAGAAGGCCTGAATTTGCCAGTCTAGGCAAAAACACAGCGGGCAACAGATTTATGAGGCAGACCTGTGCCTGCTCCTGATTAAAGTAGGCTATTTTACAAGTTTCAATACAATCCTCAGCAGCAGCATCTGCTGACCTGGTGTGAATGTGAACCTACAAATGTGTTTTTCCTGGGATAAACATCAAACACCAGCAGAAGTACTCAGGCACAATTAACAGCAGATACTAAAATTTTCTCTTCTATTTATTGAGGAAGGAAGAGGGATCAGTGAACATATGGAAGAGAGAAGAAAGCTCAATGGGAAGACTGGCAAGGCAGAAACGGTCAAAGGAGAGTAGAAAACTTACTGGGAGGTCAAACCAACTGAAGAGCCTATGTTTTTTCCCCAAATAAGGCAGACGTTCAGAGTCCATAGCTTGCGAGGCACTTGGCCAAAGTCAAAGGGAGACATACAAAACCCTACCACAAGACAGACAGAACGAAAGAAAAACATCCATATCTCAGCAGAGCAGCCCACTTGGCTCAGCATTTATTGTTGAAGGAAAGGTCAGCAGACAGCCCTTATTCCGTGATGATTGCTGAATATGAAGGGACATAAGCAATGGGCAGCTAAAGAGCAGAGAGGACTAGAGCAGCGACAAACCCTCCCCATCTGGGAAGGGTGCTGGGCAAAGCACATACCTCCCTGTGCTCCCAAGGATGCTTAAAACCAGAAGCAATACTGAGAGGGGAAGAGGCTGGTAGCCCTAGCTGGACTCGCAACCTCCTTCCGAACCCATTCAGTTCAGATAATGGTGTAGCAAAAAAAGATTTCCACAGAAAGCAGCTCAGCTTTTTAGGCTGTCTCCTACTGGCACACATGGAGAATGTGTTGCTGCATGCCGAAGGGGGACTCTCAGGCTCCCACGCGGATTTGGGATCGCTGCCCGTCAGTTAACACACCTGGCACACTTCCACCAAATCTGTTCATCATGAAAGCTCCCTATGCTTTTACTCCCTTATTCTCCTGCTTCTACCATCTGATGTCCTAGGTGTAGCATTTCCTCTGAGGCTACCCCTGCCCAGCAGTACTCCCTTGCCCCCTCCTCTCACTTCTTGTGCCTCAGGTGAAATTAGCTTGAGCACAGTCAAACATAAGGACAGACCACAAGCAACTGGTGCTCAGAATGGCTGCAAATATAAGACAGATCTGTTAATCCTAATCTGCAAAACCTTTTCCTACCACAGCATGGGACTTTGCAGAATGCAGACTGAATTCTTAGCACCAAGAACGATGCGGATACCACCAAACTCAAACCATGAACCAGGGACTCCCCATCTCCTCTGCTCTGAGTCTTCTCACTAGATGTAATAGAAGCACCTTTCTAAACTGCTCTGACATGTTCCTGAAGAATTTTTCTAAATACCATGTTCTAAAGGACATCATTGAGGGTGTGTGTTTTGACCTTTTTCTTTTTTTAATCTTTATTCTGATTTCTGGGTGGCAAAAGAGAGAAGACTTAAATTTAAAATGCTCTAGAGATCCTATGAGAAACCTCTATATTTGTGTGTGGTCTTGCAGTTTTGTCAGTTGTCTGACATTTTAATTTCCTGTTCCCCTCTTCTGGTGGGATTCTGATTTCCTCTCAATCCTTCTCCTTTCTCCATTACGAAAAACCTGACAGGCATCTCCATTTCTACCATCTGTTTCCTATTCACTTTTATAAATATTGAAGCAAATAATTAATTTGGCAAAGATGGATGAGGTAGCCTAGCTCATCTTCTGTCAATATACAACTGCTACTATCCCTTCCCAGACCTTCTACCTCTTAACACTAGCTCCTTTGCACCACACTGGCAACTACTATTCATGGTCTAACTCATCAATGAAACCAGTCCAGGTTTAACTGCTTTAATGTTTTTACATTAGAAACAGCCATTCAAGGCATTGTGTCCCCATGAAATGCTGTGTCATTACTGCCGAGCTGCAAACTACCCTTTGAGAAAGTGTCTTTTGTTGTTTATACAAGCTAAAATATGAAAGAAATATCCATGAACAGTGTGATAAACACTCGTGCTGAGCAATAGATTCTCTCTCCTCAGTGACCAGGTGTGCACAGCACACTGCTAGCAGGGATATGGTGTTGGTGGGAACAGAAAAATTGGGTCTACCTTTAACTCTGCTGTTCAGACAGATATCAACCAATTCCTTTCTATTCCTGTTTTATATGCCACTGCAGCTCTCAATCCCTGTACCCATGAGATTCCTCCTGAATGTCCAGTTGCCATTTCCACAGGGAAGACACCATCCTTTGCTGCTGATGATCTGTGACAGAGCCACTCAGTGTCTCCATACAAGGAATAAGAAGTCATAACACAGTGCTTAGGAGCATTTCTACTGCTGCAGGAGCATGTATGTCCTGAGTGCCGAGACCAATTTTAATAGAGTTTAATTGTTCTTTAACTGCTGCTGAAAGCTAGATGTACATTCTGCCTTTAAATTTAACAAATAACTTTTGCTGTGAAAGATCGTGCTAAGCCACAACCCATGCTAACCAGAGGCATCACATGACATTAAAACCCTCTTCTGTGTGCCAAAGTGCTAAAATCCCTTACTTATTATTCACTTATTCCTCGCACACTGACACATTACAGTGACAATCACATTAATGGTTGTCAGAACTAATATGGATGCAGATGTCTTGCAGCCATTTCAGCCCTCAGCCCAGGGGGAAGCACAAATTTTATCCTTTCCTGTCTATCCACCCTTCACAGTTAAAGCATCAACCCTGTAAAGGCATGGGAGCAAGCAAGCCAGGAGACAGGGGTGATGAGCTGGCACAGACAGACTTCACTTGCCACCTGCTGCATGCCGCTTCTCCCCTTCTGCAAATGGCCACGGGATGCTGGCACTCCCCTCATCTCACTTGGCCACCACAACACTCACCAAACTTTGCCCTGACCAGCTTTCCTCACCTCAAACTTGCAGTTGCAAGTCTGAATTCATCTTCTGGATGTCTTCCCAGATGAACGTGCATGTAGCTTTTCCTTGGGGCTTAAAAAATTTAAAAAAAAAAAAAAAAAAAGACTTTTCAAACCATTTTTCCATATCACCACAAGCTGCCCTGGAGATGTCTCCAAGGTAGATATATGGTGAGGTTACACATTCCAAGTCCTCACCGGGAACGGGATTACAAAAGAACGTTGCAATTATTTTAAGTTATGGAAAAAGTAATCAAATATTTCACTCACCACTAAAATGTCATCGTTTTATGTATTTCACAAAGAATTCTCTCATTATGTTAGATAGACCTGGAGAGACTCCAGTCTCTGTGGGTTACATGCATTCCCCTGTTCTGTTCAGAAATCAAAAGCCTTAGTCTGTTTTTGAAGAAAGCCAAGTCACTTGGTGCCCTGCTACTGACCCAAAACTTAACAGCAATACACCTGATTTCTCTTATAAACTGAGTTGGCCTTTTCTGAATGTATTCTTCACACAGCTGCAAGCACAGCATTCTCCCCACATGCTCTGATAAAAATAATAATTGCACATGAAGAAAAAAAGAAAGCCCAGAACAATAACCACATCAGCAATCCTTTGAGGAAAAATTACTGAGTGCTCCTGAACAGCACAGCTAATCACCAACACTGGATAAAGAAGGCAGCAAGCCTGTGAGACCATTAGTATCCTGACTTTTCATTTTACTGGACCTCTCTTTAATTTTGTTACAGCTCTGCAACAGTACAACAGCATCATATGAGCACTGCAGCATTAGCAAAACGGCTCAGAGGCTGAGCAAGATGACTTCAGACAGCAGCACAGACCTTTTGAATGCAAGTGAGTGATTCTCACTTCAGGAGAGGGGTGAAGCATGGTCTTACCTCTTCCAGATCTCCACGGTGCCTAGAAGCTCAGAGAGCCAGAGGTACCAGCGACTGGGCACTGTACAAACACGCAAATGGACAGTCCTAAACTTATATCCTACAGTTCTAAGATTGCAGCACCGCACAAGAAATCCAGTGGCACAGTAGAGAGAAAGGCTGAGTAAGAAGTGTCTGTAGTAAGAAATACACCCTTTTTCAGTCTAGGTTGCTTTAATCCAAGCTCCTACATCACTGGATTTTATGCAATATAATGTATCTACTGAAAATTTGCTGCAAAGTTTTCCACAAGATCTTCCTTAAATATCTTTCTGCAAAATCCCAGAAGTAGAAGAGAAAATCTGTTTAAGGAACAAGGATAACACATGTTCCAGATTATCTAAAGTACCATGGGAAGAAATGACACTGACTGCACCTTAGTAACAAAAAAAAAAAAAAAAAAAAGTCAGATTCTTTTGAAATGTCATAGGTTTCTTTTGAAAAGAACAAAGCAATGGGACAACACACTTTAGGGACGCACTTCAGATTTTTGTTCAGGATTACCAGATGTAAGTAGTAGTTTTTAATGCAGCCGGTGGTGCCTTGTCCTAGCAAACCTCTGACAATAATAGAAAGTATTCTTTGAAGAAAACATCTGATCCTACAGACTCCACTCATACAAGCAAATCCTTAGCCCTGGCCAGTCACACTCCCGTACACGACTCACAAAAGAAAAGGTGTATGACTGAAAGCAGTTATTAACCCCCTCTAGAGTTGCCTTTGGTGGGGAGAATGAGAGGGAAGAAATCGTGAATTATTCACAATTTTCAGTTTATCCCTAATCCCTTAAATCTGTCGCTCTGAGGGTAGAGAATTTTACTTAATGGCAGTGCCAGAAATAACAAGCTAGAATTGCATGTTTATGAAATGGGGTCTTAGTTACTTATTAGGATCAACTGGGTTTGAATTAATGTTGGCTCACATTCAAGAGCACTGAGTGGACTGAATAAGCACTACAATTTTAAAATTCGTTAATGGTTGTTTGTTGTATATATTTTATATACTAGAAACGTCCAGAGATGCTCGACCTTAGCTTTCTTTTGAACATACACACATAGAAAACCATGGCTAACATAGCATAACATTCTTTGGGTTTGTAGGTCTACTTACACAGTTGATTAATGGATGAAGACAATCCTGAATATAACAGGACACCTCTTGCTTCCAAATCTAAGTTGTGCTGGGGTTGGTAGGCATATCACATCATTATCACTTGTGGTTTTGGCTCAGAAGGTAGGTGATAAAACAAAATATGGTGGAAGTAGAGTTTACATAAAAGTGATAATGAAATGTAAGGAGAAGAGAATCCAGGTCAGGTAAAAAGCATAACTGATGCTGTAGATAGCATAGGGCTTTGAAAAACTTGCTGCTGAATGCCATTGAATATGTGAAAATTACTCTGCATTTTGAATTGATGAAAATTGCACACAAGATGCTTGCTGCAGATGACTTATCAATGATCTGACACACAGAAAGTACAACCATTCCCACATATTTTGATGCGCATTGCACAGGACTTCTTCCAATACTAAATTTTTTTGTTTGTTTGTTCACTGTGGAAAAACAAATAATGCTTAAGTTTGCATGACAGCACAGCTATATTTCCGAAGATTTAACCATGCGAGGGATATTTATGTAGAAGATAATGTGTCAGGAAACTTTGAGCATAAGAAATAAAGGAAGTGTGACCACACTAGCTTTCTGTTTCAAATTAGAAACAAGCTTTTGTAGAAAATGTCTTTATCATCCCACTTACCATGCTTTGGTTTGCACTTCAAACAGCCTTTAGGCTCACAGACTGGGTGACAAAACTAAATGGGAAGCTCCACACTCCAGCAGCACACCTACTGCACTCCAGCCACCTAGAAAGAGTCCAAGGTAAACAACCTGAGATGCATTCGGTGTGGACATCAGCTCCTCAGCCCCAGGTGTGCTGTTCTGGAGATCCACAGCTTTTGTGCTGTGGTACCAGGAACACAGCTAGCAACAGCTGAACAAAACTGAGCTGTGCAACCATGAAATTTGATGGTTAGAATGCCCCGAAGTGACAAAAACTGAATGTTTCCTCTCCCTCTGCTCCCACAAAGTGTTACATTTCAAGTGACTCATCTACTGAAAGGCCAGTCCCGAAATCCTGACACCTGAACAAAGCCCCTCCAAGCTGGTCTCGTCCCTATTGAAGGACAGTTCTTTGTCAAATTAGATTCAAAGAAAAAAAGTCACTTTCAAATACAGGCCCAAGGCAAAAATTTACTTCTGAAAATTAAAACAAACTTACACATCTGACTGAAAATTACAGCAATAACAATAACATATGCCAATAGTAATAAACATTACAAGATGTGATTTTTCATCAAAACACTGGAAATTGACTAAAATGATTGATCTTGTCTGAGCACAGTTTTTCTAATAAAAATAAAATAAAATAAAAAACTGAGTAAAAGAAATCTCTGTGTTATACATAACCACAAAGTAATGGTGAATCAGGCCCATGTACAGCCAAACTTACCACAAGCTGAGATGCTTATGCAATTAACACACTCTGCAGCATTCCCCTGAGGACACAGCCCTGTCCTACCAAGTATTGGCTACTTTTAAGCAGAAGCAAGGGAAAGTCTGACCAGTCCAAGCCCTATGGCCGCAAGCTTCAGGGAAAGAGATGTCATCCCCTCCCCTTCTGGTAAGAAGGGAAGCATGTTACTGAAGACAGTTTCATGTGCAAGGGCTTTCAGCCAGCATCTCTGGTAGGAACATTATCATCAGCAGAAATTATCTGGGCCATGAAGGAGAACTCTCCTGCTCTCACAGCCCTACAGCGGAGGACTCTGTAGCAATAGAGAAATTTGCTACAGGAGATGTAGCAGAGCTGAGAAGAAGACACTGAAACTCCCTGGTCTAATAAGGCCTTGCCACGTTTCAGGGGCCCCTGGGAGGAGGAAGCAAGAGTTGAGGCTGGCACGGGGTTTGCGTAGACTACTGCACTGAACTTTATATGCTAGTTCTTAAACAGGCCAAAATTCTGGTTAGGTCAAAGCCCATTAAAGATTTTCAAAAGTAACCTGTGATTTTGGACCCCTGGCTTGACTCACCCAACAGACCTGATGCTGAGAACTCAGTATGTTTGGAAAACAATGTCTGCTTGAGGCATCTCAAGGTTTCAGGCATGCCACTTGTTGCACTAGTTGTTCACAAAAGCACACAGAGAAAAGGAGAAAAAAAAAGTTGTAAATATCAGATACTTTTATTCCTGTACTGTAGGAAACACTGACAGGTAATGAAAACCAGAAGTCATGTTACGGTCCTGTCTTGAACACAACTGTATTACAATTTTAAGGCTATACCGTCCCCCCTTTTTTTTAGCTCAAAATATATGTTTTTTTTTCTTTATTTCAGCAGATTAATGGCATCTTCTGAAGAAACAAAGCCAAAATTTTTGGTTCCCTCCATTATTCCTCTGCCTGCTTCAGAACTATCATCTGAAGACAGCAGCTGCAGAACAAAGGTGTTGAGAAGGCTAAGAAAAATGGGAGAAACATGTCAAATTATAAATATGAAAGAAAAGTATTAATTAAAGTAGAGTAGTTTTTAAACAAAATCACATTTAGCCATGCAAGGCAAATAAAGGTTGCTGAATAACCTGAAAAAGCTAAAATTTAGTATCTTATGCCACTGAGGGAAATAAAAACATTCAGGTTTTCAGAAATTAAAAATAAAATAAAATAAAATAAAATAAAATAAACATGACAACAGAACTTAACTTCATCCAGAAGATTGCACAAAACATAAACACATACTAAAGGAAGGCAAACACCACTTTGCTGAAAATCATTTAGAGAGCTAAGGCCTTTCCAAACCCGAGTGGATGAGATATCCACTCTGCAACATCTGAGCAAAGCAGCAGACTTCTTGTGGTTAAAGGATTTCAAGGAGGATTCATCAGACCTAGCGTCATTTTGCAATCCCACATAACATTGATTTCTTCATACGCTCATCTTCATTCTCTCATCATTCTGGCAGCAGTAAATCACAGCAGTTTAAAAGAAGGTCATGTACGCATTTTCATATTTCATGCATGATCCCGTTGCACAAGACATATGATCTGGAATACTTTGCTTGAGGGTTGTAAAGTCATCAGTTCACTTCTGGATTTACTTTAATACATCTCCATGGAATACTTCCATCTTTTTCTCCTTCAGAAGGACTCTGTACACTCATTTGTTCCCTGACTACTTTCAGGAAGGTCCAAAACTCATCCAAAATTTAACAAACCACAAAGCCTTCTCTTACAGGCAAGCACAATACATGAGAACACACAGTCTACCTCACTCCCAACCCCTAAGTGGGATCTTTAGCTCTCATTTAGGCACCTCTGCTCCCTTTGTAGTTTGTGTGGAGATGTAAGCACCGCAGAATAAGACACCCAGACCACACACAGCTGGCACTGCCACCTCCCTGGGAACTTCCAACCTCCACTAATGCCCCTCAGGAGCCTCCATCAAGTTGCTTCAGCATGCTACAGCCCAGCAAATCCAGCCTTGAGTCACCTCCCCAGGGCACGCCTGTGCCCTTTCCCTCAGCCCACCAAGAGGACTGCCCTAGGTCTTGTTATTCCTTTTAGAAGCCCAGCAGAACTCAGAGCATACAACAACGTGGTAGTCAGGGACCTGTTCAATCTCTAAGAGGCCAGGTTATGGTTAGCAGGGCTGTTGTTGGACTAGAAATTAATAACATCAGCTGGATCAGACCTGCCTCCACACTAGGTTAGTCTGATGCTTTTTCTCCCTTTGTGTCCCAGGGAATGTCTATTATTCTGTTTTTCCTATCAACCATGGTGCATCAGTGCTTTGTTAGGGAGAGTTGTGCGTGGTGCTGTGCATATATGATAATAATGTCTGATTGTATCTGAGGCTGCTACACAAGATCACCTCAGCACAGAGCCTAAACCTGAGCATATCTCTCCTTGACTTCTTTTCATTCCTTTTTTTTTATTTTTTTGAGTTCAATTTTATCTTTGCATCTCTGTGTTTATTAAGTGCTAGTCAGAGGATAATTACATCTCTGATACTTTCTCACAATCTCCTACAGTTATTACTAGGGTTTTGTTTGGAAATTTGTTTGCATTTACTGTTTTTATGTGTAAGTATCAACTTCTGCCTAACATAAAACAGAAAAAAAAATGCATATCAGGACATTTATTCTGTATGTGTTCACAAAAACACATCTTCTTATGTTTTCATTACATTTTTATACCTACAAGAAAACCAAACTCAAGACAGGATACATAATGATCACTGGTACCTAGGCTAGATTTTATGTTAAAGCAGAGGTTTGGATTTTATACTTCATGCCAGACCAAAACACTTTGCATGCTACTGACTTGAGCTGCAACATTTATTGTGGTTGAAATTCTAACCCTTCCTCTAAGCAGAACTGCCACACGAAAAACCCCAGAGCTACCAACATATCAGTCAGAGGATAGGTAGGATCTCTCGAAGAGAGTAGGGGCCAAGGGGATTGCTCCAGAACCCATTTTCATGCTCCAGAGAAATGCTATTGTATTGTTTCTGCTACTGCTGCCTGCCGTCTCCCTGCTTCACACATGGTAGAGAGCCCTCTCTGTTCCCACTCTCTCACGCCTCCAGCCAGGCAACAACTTGTAATAAAAAGCTGACGCCAAAAATTAGAATCATAACCATATATTGAAACACTCCTCTGAAGTGCTTACATCCCCAACACCACATGGATCCAGCAAAGGATCTCAGGGAGAGAAGAGGAGAGAGAGACGAGAGCTTCTAGCTGAGAAGCACGTGGATTCATGCTAGCAGCAGCAAAGAGCTGCTGGAACTGATTTACCGCTAAAGCTGTTAACCAATAACTGACTTTTTCCAATTATTGATTTCACAAACAATAACCAGGTTAAAATTAGCAATCAGAACATAAAACTTTTCTGAAAGAAAAGGGAGCGCCATCCTGTGAAGGCTGGGGAAGAGCGAAGGCTCGGAAGGGGAAGACATGAAAAAGCATCTTGGAGGTGGGAAGTGTGTTTTGTGTCGGGGCAGAGTTGCAGGACACCACGCAGCACACGTTCAGCTCCCTCTCCCACCTCAGGAACTACCAAATGCCACTGTGGTGACAGTGGGGATGAGCTGGAAGCCAGAGCAGAGAGTATGGGGTCTGGGGTCTCGTTTGCATAACAGAGAGCGACATGGAGATTTAATGGCAGCAATTCAAGTCTCAAATACATAATCTGGTTTTGTACAACTTTTCCTTCTCTACTCTCAGTTTGCAATTACAGACCAAAATTAACAACCTAATCTGCCATCCACACATTTATGTTCTCATATTTAACCACTGCACTGAAACCATCTATCAAAAAGCCAAGTTTGTTTTAAAAAATACAGCACCCCTGAGAGTTGACAGATCAAGAAACAGAGACACAAAGGTAAGAAACGTTTTAAAAAGTGGGGGGATCTGATTTTGGGGTGACCAGCTTATTTATCACAAAGCAGATACTGTTTTGTTTTGGTTCTTATTTTTTAAACCTTTGGTTTCAGTGACTGTAGCCAAATACAGGAGAAAACTGGAGCTTGAATGCAAACGTCTGGCTCCTATCCTTTCCTCAGACCACCATGCTGGATTACCACCACTGCTAACAGCACTTCCACTGAGAATTGGCAGCTGGGCCCTTGACAAAATATGAAGATATGTTGATGGGCTTTGAGTTGAAAACACTGAAGTATACACTCCATTTAATAAAGAAAAGCATCTAAATCTTTTAAGTCAAAAGTTCTACTGGGAAATAAGCAATAGACATTTCTGTGTTGCAAATGTCAGGACTTTCATTCTTCTCCTATAAATCATACGCAGGGCTCAGATATGAGGGGGGAAATTCCCAGCACAATCCCACAGGTCACACGGCACAGAGCTCTGGAAGAGGACAATCCTGAGCAATCCATATCGTTTTCCAGCCTTTTCATACACCCAAAGAGAAAACAAAGACCACCCCAGGACAGGAAGTGATTTTACTCAGCATAGTGGAAATTAAGGTACAAATTATAGGAAATACTTGTACAGGAAGAATTTCGTTTCCTACGCACTTGGCAGTATCACCAACTAGGAAACAATAATACCGGCTGTTCAGAGATTGCGCCACCCTTTCTAACTTCATGCAGAGGTGTTTCTTCCAGCCTGCAAAATCTTGGATAATTTTGGATCATACTAAATATGAAGGAAGCGAGGACCACTGGCATAAAACAAAGGTGAAGATACAATCCCTGTAATGGGAAGTCCCTAGACTGCAGATTACTGGTTATTTCAACAGTTTAACAATGAAAGATCGTTCTAATAATGCTCTGTTTTTATACTCTTCTCTGGACATCCACTGCAACCTGTACTAATAAGGAGTGTGTTGGTACTTTTCTCAGCTTTTCTTGAATTTTGCCCCACATATTTTAGGTTTTTGGCATATTTTATTCCTTTTTCTGCAATTAAAAATGTTTCAGTCACTAAACAACCAAAATTTCACAGCCATTATTTTTAACAGGACATGGGAAATGAGGCTCTAAAATCTGTATTTAAGTAATGAATAATTCTTAATGAGAACAGATCCTAATGAGGTTTCCTGACATGCTGCAAGACAAAATAGCAAGTACCAAGACAGCCAGACTGACCTCGGCTGATCTCAGGCAACAGACTCTCACATGAGGCTTCTGGCCCACAGCATCACTTCCCTCTCACCTTTGTTTCACAAGATAGGATACTTCACTAAATCTGCAACCTCAAGCTCATTTCCATGGCAACTCGTGGAATAACAGAACATAAGACTTTAATCATCGTTCTCAGACTTCACCAGGAGAGAAGACACTAGGCTGTGAGTCGACAGAATTGCATGACTCACAAATACGAGAAACAAGGGAAAGCAAAAGTGAGATGGTGTGCTGCAGTGCTCAAGGGACGAGCAGGATCCAAACCACACTGTATAGATCCTCATCTGGATCTGGATCTTGGCTCCCCTATGGTCTGGCAATGTTAATAGTCTATGCTTCAGCCTGTTGCACTCAGATTCAGAAAAGGATGAATCAGAGCTCCACAAAGACCACGTATAGTCACGCTCTGCGCTCCGCTGAGCCAGTAGCTCAGTACAGAATCAGCCCTAAGAGGCAACGAGGTCCAGGCCAACTGACCCAGAGTTCAACTGACCCAATTATTTCTCCTAATTGCACCTCCAGTGGAAATTTTTCCTCATCTGAAGCCCCAGTTGAAAGACCCTCTTTCGAGGGTGTGAGAGACTGCTTATTCTTATGCTTCACTCCTTTGAATGATTTCATTTCCACTGAAAATCCCATTTTATTGCTTCGTTTGTCTTTCTCTCTGAGATAAAGCAGCATCAGCGGTAGAATCTTACTGCAGATGGTGACCCTGAAACCTCTGGTGTTCACTGAATCTGTGAAATGTTTCCAGAATGAGATATCACAAGACTTGAATCTAAATATTTTTTTCAAGTATTCAATTTTGTAAGTATGCATCAAATGCTCTGCCTTCAGAAGAAGGTCATAACCATTCTTTGGATGGCAAAATAAATATTATAAATACTAGGAGAAAAGAAGAGGAAAAACGCATATTGGGATAAACTAAAAATGTTTCAAGACAGTGAACACTTGAATCAGTTTTTGCAGTTATATCTCAAGAAGAGGCTAAGTGTTCATTCTGTGGGAAAGGCCCCAAAGCAATCTTTGATCATAAAAAGTTTGCTGTGCTATATCCCTTGAATAAGTATAATTCCCCTGGTTCAGATCTCCTTGGACTTTGTGTATAGTAGCTAATCTTCTTTGATTTGCTATGTAAACACAGTTGCACATACCAGGTTAAGTGTATCTAGGAGGCATTCCTGCATCCTGCTGGCATGGATGTTTCTCCTAAGCCATTACCTCTGCAAGATTTGTTCCTTAATATCTTTCTCTCCTTCAGTGCTTCATTCCACTGGTTTCATTAGGATAAAAAAAGCAGTTCCACTACAATGTTCCTAGGAGCTTCATGAGGCTGTAGAGTGCTTTTATTCAAGCACACTCACTAGGCTGCAGCACTTTAGAAAGACTGAGTGCCATGTGAAGATGTGCAAGGTAAGTATGCCAAACTGGAAATCTCTGTTCACAAAGACTGATGAAAATTGTTCCTTAAGCTGCAGCTCTTGTATCTTCATATCTGTGGACCTTGTGCCTGCATGGATCCTCATGCACAGGAAAACAGAAAACTATCCAAATTTCAATAATATGGAAGTCCTGCAAAGTCACTGAATCCCACATAAATCCCATTTGAAAGCATAAATTAACTCTGATTTGAGAGCCCTGTCAAAAATCTGTGACTGAGCCCGGTCTGAACGCCACAACAGACATCTCATATGCCTGAGGAACCCAGCAGCAGTCCTCAAGTTTTGAAGAGATCTCAATATGCATCCACTCCCACACAGAGAAGTTGATGAGAGCCCGTGCCCCTACTGAACGCCAAGCTCTGCTGAAAACCCAGGAGTCCAGAGTGACAGCTGATGGCTTCCACATTCCCTTGAAAACAAAAAGAGTTCTTCTGAATTTCCCCCGCAGTGGCAGGTAGCTCAAAAGGCACAAATGATTGCTGCTGTGGTAATACAGTCATAAACATTAAAAAGGATAACTTGGAAAGGCATTTGGAAAATAAGCTTCAGATTTATCCCTCGTAACTTCAGGCACCACCAGAGAGTAAGACCTTACCAAGTGGTCATTAACCCTCCCCACAGACTGGAGAAAGGCTGCTAATTGTTGTGCTTGTATGGTGTCCCAACGCAGGTGACAGGAGCAGAGGGCACCATACTGCCATACCTCAACAATGAGGCACGCTGCCTCTTCCAGCTTGCTGCCAAACTGTTACTTTGCAGATTCACCAAGGAAAAGTTGTTATAGCCATTATTTTTCTTGAATCTGGAAGGGCACTAGAACACAGACCCTTTGTTTTCACCTTGCGCATTTGTTAATAAGTGTAAGACCACTGTTTTCCCTGAAACAGTCGCAAAAGGACAGGAGATACGACAGCTGGAGAACAAGCAGGGAAGGTATAATAGCTTCCTTACCTTTGACACAAGAGTACAAATTTGAGCCAGTGATAACCACGGTAGATGATGGGGTATGTGCAGACAGTTTGACAAAGTAGATGAAAATCTTGACTTCATTACTACCTCTGCTATGAATTTCTTATATTAACTGCTTCTAGTAAAATCTGCAAGAAAAATCGGCTAGTGCTTTGCTTTTGACATCAGGAAGGTTATGATAGCATCTTTGGTGCTTCAGAATTCTTTTCCATGGAAGAGAGATTATAAACTGTTCCCCGTTGCCCAGAGGTCTCCACAGATATACATCAAAAACTCAGATGCTGTGGTTATAAGGTCAGACAAGGAAAAAGTTACTATATTCACTTCTAAAAATTCAGTGGAATGAAATAAACACATACTTTATATAGTCCTAATGAGCTTCATTTTCTTTTTATTGTTTTGCTCCCTATAGCATATTAATTTTGTTTCTAGCGTTTTCTTCAACTGATAAGAAAGACAGATATCATAAGAGGCAATGTCAGGTTGGAAACAGTCATCTGTTTTCTAGCTAAATCCTCCTCCAAAGACAGCAACTTGCAACTGGGATGTATAGCAGCTGAAACTGTAATGGTGCATACAATGTTTAATTGTGCATATGTGATACACACTATTTAGCTTTTCCTTTGTTTAATGCAGCACACAGAAATTCCCAGGAGGCTGGGGAGGGTCATATCCATGGATGAATGAGAAAAGAACATTAAAATTATCATTATAGGCCTTCCTCCCTTTGACTTAGCCGGGTGATCCTTAGAAGATTTAGAGTTCAGGTTCAGTTCAGATAAACATCCAAAAGTTCACAGGTTTACCCAAACTATCTCAATCTCTAGAGCCCCAAAATGAGCTGGAAATCTCCAGAACTGCCTTTCTTTGGGGATTTCCTGCTTTTCCACTTTTGGACTGAAATCAGAAGTGAAACAAAAAGGAAAAAAAGAAAACAACCACCTAAAAAGCATTCAGCATTTCAGAACCTCAGCACAACTCATTAAGTTACACTCAAAGTTCAAGAATACTCACATGGACTTGTTATCAAGTGTTTTGTTGATCCCTCTTTTCTTATTAGCTTTTATATCTGGATCAGAGCATGTTTACTTTTTCACCTGTCTTCTCTCACTCACTTTCTTACTCTTTTTTACCATAAGAGTTTTTACCCGGAGCACATGTTAAAAAGACACTCTGTTCTTCTACACACTTGCAGTACATCTACACGGCACATTTTAGTCTTCCAGGGAATCTCTCTCCATCCAAAACTTTTATTAAAGCAGGGGCTTAGAGGTGAAGGGAAGAGACAGGGAGTAGAGTGAAGTAGTTTACAAAGTGCTGACATTCATAGCAGATAGGCCTCTCATTGGCATAGGAGCTGCTGGTTTCCCTCTTTGACACCGATATGGAAAAAAATATCAGCAGCCACACTATCAACAAGAACACAACCCTCTGATCAGCCTTTGTTCGCTTTCCCAGAGCAGATTCCCATCTATGCAGTTAACTGTGGCCATTCATTTTCTCTGTTGTAAAAATGTGTTTTCAATCACCTTTGGGACTAAGACTGATGAACTGTGCTAAATGAAGAGCACATTGCCTTGTAGTAGTTTCCATCATCCCCTCCACCTGGAAAGCCAGAGAGGGGCATGGGCACCCTGGCCACGACCACTGTTCACTTGGCATGCTGTGAGGAGCTCACCTCCTCACATAGCTCTGCAGAAACATCCTCCCCATTCACTCAGCAATGTGCTCTGCCACCTGCATCAGGCTGACAAGTATTCTCTCAGTCATTTCTTATGCTAGCAAGTGGGGAAAAATATGATTCATAACCTAGGCACTGTTGAAGGAGCATGTAGTCCAATCTAAAAGGTGTTTATAGAAGTAACTCTTTCCCTGCTACATTCATCCAGCTACCAGCAAGGTACCAGCTTAGGGACTTCCTAAGAAAGTTTGCATCTGCACCATCATGTTTAATACCTACTTGCAAACCCATCATCTTCAAATTTGCCTAATACTTTTCTGATCTGCTTATGCTTTTGTCCAGGAAAATATTTTGTGGCAATGGAGTCCATGACTTAATCATACTTCCTTTTGCCTGACTAAAATCAGCTACCTGAGAATTTAAATGAGTGTTTGTAGCTCCTGTTGAATGACAAATACTGTATAGAGAATTCCATCTATTATTCACCTTCTCTATTCTTCATTCACTCTCATTGCTTTTAGAGGCAATGATCATCCCTTGCCTGCAATCACTGTTTTCCAGCCTAGGGAGCCTATCAAGCTTTTTGTCAGGTAGAAGTCATTCCATAGCATTTTTATGATCCATCTCTACAGTTCTTCTTAAAACCCTTTGCATTTTTCAGTGACGGGATTTCCAGAGTTGCGCACAGAAGACACGGTATGACTGCACTGTGGCATGATGCTCTGTACTTTGACTTCTATTTCCTTCCTACCAAATGCTACCTGACTGTCAGAGCAGTCCATAACGACACCTGAGATGCTTCCCCCCAAAATGGGTATATTCCATGACATGCAGGAAATAGATAAGTATAATTTGCACTAGTTTCTTCACTCTTCATTTACTGAGATGAGAAAATAACCTGAGAGATCAGATTCAGCCATTCAGCATCATAATAGTGCCTACAACTCCCCATGGTTGACTTGATTTTAGATTCTCCTGAATAGTTTTGTATTATTAGAAAATCTTGTACTTTCACTATTCTTCCCATTTTTAGTTCAGGAAGAATTTGAATGACATGGAACAGACCTGTGTCAGTAACTTCCCCCTCCTGTGACTACCATTCCTTCTATTACATCATTACAATGTTCTAGCTAACTGGGGAAGTGTTTTCTACATCATTTTCACCCATTTCTTGGAGGCTTGCCACATCCATCCTCATAAAAGCATGAAATACTTCTTAACTGACATGGGTTATGAGTTAGTAAAGCAACGTGTTTCTCTTCCATACCTCATTGCTGGGTCTAAGTAAAAGCTATGGTACATGTTAGCTCTTTGTGAAAAGACCTTATGCAGAAAGCTCAGCTTCTTCTTCCCTCTCCCTTCCCATCCCTCACTTTTTTGATGTTCTTGGTGGCTTTTTTGGTTGGTTGGTTGTTTTTGTTGTTTTTTTTTTCTTTTTTTTCTTCAGACCAGTTCAGTGTTGATCTGGGGCTTGCTTCTTATCACCACTGGCTCAAATGCTTGATATTATCCAATATCCCCGATAGTGTTCTGGGTTTTTAGCCCTGTCCCTCCTCTTGCACTTGAAGCCCAGAGCCTGGTACAATTCCACCCCCTCCAGAAAAAAACTACCAGTCAAACTGGCAGCCGAAATTCATGTTTGCTGCAGCTTTCCAGAGAAATGTCTCTTGGGACTCACTCAGCCACTGATGAAAAAATGCATGAAATCCAGCAGCAGCCCGGTGTCGCTGTCCCCAGTGCATTGATGCTGGGGGAAGAGGAGGGGCACAGCCAGGAGCACACACAGTACATCTTCTCACCAGATGGTGCATCAGACCTGTTGGAGTTTAACTTCTAATTAAATGAAGAACTAAGGGCCACATTGAGTCACAGCATCAGTTTGCTCCAAACCAGATGTCTGCAAGATACCACAATAATTGTATTCATGTGAGCCCAAACCCAGGCTGCGGGTGGCCACTGCCCAAGCCTCATATACCATCTCCACCAGGACAGGAAGTCTTCTCCAACGGTGAGCTGACAGCCCCTTTTTTCTGGGCCTCCGTGCCCTGAAAGCCTCCTCTGTCCTCCGTGGCACACGTGAAGGCCAACACTCCTGCAACACACCACTGTCTAACCGGGCATAGAAAACAGGCTGGCAGCAAAAGCTCTGTAAGTTTACCCAAAGCTTCCTGAAGCAGCACTCTCCTTGCCAAGGCACCTGGTAACTGTGCAACGCACGCACAGTTTTGCTAATTTTTCCCGGCAGCTCAGCACATTGACCAAGAAGCCCTCTGTGCCAAAATCCCAGACATGCGCTGTAGTCCTGGCTCAGAGCAAACGGGCAGGAGGTGTCCGAATTGATAAGCCTACTAGACCTTTAGAAATCATGGATAAATCTATGAAGCCTTCAAAAGCCCCTGGATAACATTTTCAGTAGACGGACAGAAGAAAAATTAAAAAAGTTCCAGGCCAAGTCGCATGGCAGCCCTAACATCTTTCCTGGAGCCCTGCCTCCAGATCTCCATCAGTGCTGCACAACAATTTCAGAGAAGTGAGGTCCATAAGGCTCCAAAGAAGCAATAATGATTTATTTGGGTAAAACCTGAAGCCAGCAGCCTACCTGTAATGTTATTTGTCGAGCAATGGCAACAGCCTAGTACAGATTTTATATCCTGGGCATTGACTCAGTGTCAAATATTTAATGAAAAAAAAAAAAAAAGAAAAGAAAAAGTAGCTGATCCAAGAACTGGCAATGACTGTACTCAAGGATCCAATCCCTCTCTTGCCTCCAGTCCCCTCCCTACTCTGCACCCTAACTTTCCCCTCCCTCTCTGCCTTTCTCACTTGGAAGATGTTATTGTTTTACATGGCACGTTCCCAAGCTGCTAGACCAGGACAGTAAAATTATTCACTGACTTTACTGTACTCTTCTACCAGTCGCTCATTTTTTAAGCTTTCAGCCCTCCTTCCCTTCACCCCCACCTCCTCCGCTCCCCAATGAAATTCTCTTTTCCCTTCTCTCCCTCCCTCTTTGCTGGGCAGAATCTGGAAAAAAGAAATCGAGGCCAAACTCAACAGAACTACTGCTGCGTAATAGCAGTCCTTTTTCACACACAGATGGTCAGTCAGAAGAATGAGCGCTTTATAAGACAGACATCATGCTGGTCTTTGCAATCCTGTTCTCCTGGACCTCAGCAGGAGTTTTTCATCACCAAAGTGGATAATAACTCTGTCAGACACCTCATACGCACAGGTATTAATAAAAAAAGAAAATACTGTAGTGACTGATTTTACAAGAAACTGGGAATCTTAACGTGATAGTTAAAAATGCGCATGATGATTACGCACAACCAATAGCTATGTCAACGGGTTTATGGCAGGTTGCTAATAAGCAGGGAATGTGCTTATGTATACATCTATGGTTTTGCACTTTATTGACAACATTTCAGTGGCCAAAGTCCATGTACCATTGCATAGCCATGTACACACACACGCTGTATGCTTGTAAACACCTAAGTGGCCATATACATTGCCGTGTTTGCATATGGAAATGCCATTTGCATGGGCTTTACAGAATCACTGTCTGAAACATAACAAAGTGCTAGCACTTATGCATGCCTTTGTTTCTGAAATTTGGCTGAACGTACAAATAAAAAAAAATAACATATTTAAGCCTAATAAAATTCCTTTTTCTCCAAACTTTCTAAGTTTTGATGACTCAGAAGGTAGGTTTCTATCACTATTAATTCGATGCTAAAATCTTGTTTTTTCTTGTGATAGATCCAGTGTCAAGATCCCATACAAAGACATAGCGTCAGCATTCCCTAACCCAGAAACACAGCTCCCTTTGTTTAAAATAGAAAAATATTTTCAGAAGCTCCTACATTTTCCTACACCAACAAAAGAAGCCAAGCTAAAAAAAAAATATCACTACAATAAGTTTGAACTAGGAGCTCTGTTCTGAGTCATCCTTTTTTTTTTTTCCAGAAATGAAAATTCTTAGCACTTTTGTAGCTAGTCATTTTCAAATTCAAGTTGAATGAAACTGTGGGTGAACTCACTTCATTAGTCATTCCCTTCATTTGCCAAATGAGAAGGGGCAGCACTTTATGCTTCTGCTCAAAGTTCTTCTGCTAATATATATGAGATCTATTCTGATGTTACAGTCTAAAAATTGATTCCTCAATGGTATAGAAAGAAATTACACCATCATAGAAGCTTAAAGATAATTCAGATGACAAACAGAAATGAGTTTGCTGACATCCTTTTGTTGCCAGCAGACTGTAGCCCACCTAGCACTAAACAGTTATGGTGTACGTGGAAGGAGAAATCCCTGTCAAGGACACACGCTCTCCACAGGTGAAGCAATACCCAGTCTTCAGCTCTCAAAATCTCCGCTCTTCCTTGGGCATGGTGATAAGACATATCCTCTCCCCCTGCCCTTGCTACCTTCTTTCTCCTGTTAGGAAGTCTTCTCCTTTTCCTCCCTCCCCAATTCTGCGTTTCAGAACCGCTTCTTCACACTACTGAAATTACTGAAAAATAAACACCATCAACAGCATCACACCAGTGATTTGTACTCTCCCCTGGGTGCAAAATTAATTCAGGATTTTGTTCAGGAGTTGCCAAAGAGCAGCATATTACCAATCATTAAAGAGCTGCATGGACAAAGCTGTGAGCGAAGACTGCCAAGAACTGGGGTTTGCTGTGCCCACCTCCGTTTGGTGCTGTCAAGCCCTCAGCTTCATTCTCCAAATGTAATTAAATAAACCAAGTCAGCCTTTTCAGCATCAATCTCATCCATCATAAATTAATTTTAGGGGCATTTTCCCATGGATTCAAGCTGACTGACCTGGATTCCATGCTTCCCGTTTACACCAAACATAAAAATTAACCGTAAAAATTAATAGCAAGTGTTCAAAAGGAGAGCTCACACATATGGAGCACAGAATAAGATTTCAGAAAGAGAGATAAAAAGTGTTTAGCCATTGGGGGTGGAGGGGAAGACAGTTGAAACAGCAAGTCTCTGAGTGTTACAAAAAGTCATTTAAAACAAATTTATGTTATACTGTGGTATAGCACAAATAGATTGTGTATTGACTTCGAAAGCACAAAATCACATACACTCCTGTTTTCAATCAAACTTCTCAAACTTGTAGACTCTTTTTAATGATTATTAATGCCACACACTCATACCACATCAGCAAAACTCTCATTAAAGGGGGTGAGAGAAAAGAAGAAACTCACCCTACAGACAAGTTTTTCAACAACACCTATCTCATTGACTGAAAGAGAGAGGGGAGAAGAGAGAAAGTATTTCAGCTGGATTTTGAAACCAAGAGACCTCTTCCAACAGTGATTGCATTAAAACCTTCCTATCTATCTCCCTTTCACTCCTGCCCTGCTTCTCTCCCTCTGCTGTTCTTGCTGCCAGCAGCTCCCAGCCTTGCCCTCCAGCACAAAATGTTCTTTCTCCATCTGGGCCTCGGTCACGTAAATTGCTCTGAATGGCAGGATCCCCAAGCGCTCATGAAGCTCCTGCCGAAGTTAATGAGACTTGGCACGAGGTCTTCTTACAGCGAATGATTTGCAAGAGCAGCACCTCATTGCCTATTGGAGACAACACAAAAATCACTTCTCCACCAGCAGTTTTCAGCCTTGGCTCTAATTTCTTCACAAGTCAGGAATATTTTTTGCTTTATACCTGACTTGACAGTTATTAATACTACTGTGAGTACACACCACCTGATTTTATATGATTTAGAAAGAGCAGAGAGAACAAAGATAACAGTTTCATTATAAGTTTTAAGTACCCATAAATCTTTCTACATCAAACCATTCCCGACCTCCTGAGAGGGGCTCTCCAAACACTGAAGCCATGCCTATTTGGCAAGAACTACAGACAGGGATTTCTTTTTTAGCCTCCTTCATATCTGCAGAGGGCAAAAATCTTGGATAGAAAACCGTGGTCCAGAAGCCTTTTTCTTTTCCTGCAACAGTTAGAGGCACAGCAATGGTTTTAATAGAGCTCTCTAATGACTCTATTGCTACTTTTTATGACTATTTTTTGGAGCAATAAAGCGGCAGAGGCAACGATACTGAATCATTGACTTTTCTGCAGTGGAGAAGGGAGCATAATGAGTCCATAGTTATTTTCATTCAAAAACCAGCATCCAATGTGTTTCTGGTTCCTGTGACACACAGTAAAAATCCTTTCTCACCTGTGGACTTTCTTGGTTCACGTCAAGTAGGCTTACTCTACCCACTACTTGGGGATAATTTCAGCAGTCCCACCTTGATTTTAACCTGTTTTACAGTAAGTCCAACGACTATTCCTGAGAGCGGCTGTTACAGAGAGGAGAAGATCAGTATCCCCTAAGCACCTGAGGGGAAAGTGCAGGAGTGATGGGCACCTCTACAGCCAGGTTTATCCCACCTGTATAGACCACATATATATATATGTAGAGCACAATGCAGTTCCCTCCAGCTGATCACATCCCAGGTGGGTTAAATTGTCCCATCCTTCTTGACCGACTTTGAAGAGGGTCAAGGGTCCTAATTTGGTGACAAACGCAGAAGGGGATGATTCTAGACACTTGCACAAGTAGTTTTTCTAACATCAGGGACCTTGCAACTGAAAATAAAGCAAACACTCGTTCACTACACATTATAAAATTTCAGACTGAAACTGGAAGACCCATACAAAGGCTGTGAGATAAAATCCACTGAAGAAAAGTGATGATTTTTTACCACTGATTTCAATGGCAGTGGGATTTCACTCCTACTTATAGCCAAATGTCTAGGTTGGGTGTGAGATCCCCCTATACATTCAGTAGAAAACTTTACAAGAGTATATCAAAAATAGCTATCTAAACTAATCATGGCTATATATTTGTACGTCGTTAACCAAAACCAAATGTTTTCCTCCACAATTCAGTTCTCACTACAGTTGTATATGCTAGGCTGGAGCAAACTTTGTGACATACTTCTGTGCAATGCTGTACTCCAGCAAGGCATGTCAAAAATGCAAACTGAATAGTAAAATTATTTCATTTCCAAAATAAATAGTGTTTTTGGTTAATACTGGTACACAAAAGGCAGGTATTTTAAATTAAGGAATCTGGAGGGAATTGGTTTCTCAAAAAGCTTCAATTAGCTTTCAAATTATCTCTTTCACAATGTGTACAAATATTGCTAACCAGACTTCACTGAAAAATGGATTCTCAATAATTTTATTTAGCTAATAGTTAACACAAGGATAACAACACACATGCAAATTTAAAATAAAAACATATGTGGGGATTTTTTTCCCAAATAAGAATTTGAAACAGATGTGCTCTTTTAACAGTACTTCTTCACCCAATGCTTTTCTCTTCACTGTTTGTATTTTTAAATGTGTTTTTTTTTCCAAAGGTACAATAAGATATAAACCTAATAAATTATTCTCCCTTTTATCTGACAAGTGAGGTTTTTAAATAACATATTCTATCTTTATTTCTTGCTGGCATAACTCATTCACATCAATTGGTATTTGCACAGAGAGCTGACTGCAGTTCAAATATAAGCAGGGATATTATTTTCTTTCAAACTGTATTTAAAAACCAACATAACAAAGTTGCAGGATGAAAACATTATAATACTCACTCCTGTTTGCGCAGTCCTTTCTCTTCACTAAGTCCCTGCTTTTAATGGACACTGCCATCCTATTCCTTCTCTCCTTAAGTTTTCAAATAGCAGTGCCTAACACTTAGAGGGAAAAAATTGTTGGAGCAACTTTTCAGTCCCAGAACCAGAAAACATTGGAAAAGATATTTGATTCTTTTTTTTCCTCTTCAAAACTTAATATGTAACATTTGGGGAAGAAAAAAAAAAAAAAAAAAGGAGCAAATATCTACTAAAGTAAAATTTCATGGAGCAGCTTAAATATAAAAGTTAATAATGAATCAGCTCCATACCAAATATACTACACCTGAATGTGTTCTCTGAGATTTGCATCTCTGAGATATGCCAATATGCAAATAGCAACTTAAATTCTTACAACAAAATGCCTTCAGCTTTTTTTTTTTTTTTTTGGAAATTGTCTCCAGGTTTTTCAGAGACATTTAATTACGGCAAGCTCCATTAGCATTCACTTGATGATGAGATGTCTTGGCCCACCCTTATGATACAAGGTGCCCTTGCACAAAAGCATTTTGGTTCAGCATAATCCAATTCCAAATAACATGCCTATCTACGTGACTTCATATTCAGATGCTCTAAACAAATATTCTCTAAAATGCCCTGTATTTACAAGAGATATACTTAAGGAGTAAAGGCAAGAATCAATAAAGCTAGGCAACATTCCTAAATTTCTACTGAGTCTAAATGGCAGGGTGTGGGTAGCCAGGGCCCTGTGTGGAGGAGGTCCCGGGCTGCTCACCACCAGGCCCTGCTGACTGAGCACCCCAAAACTTCAGCCTGTCGGGGAAGTCCATGGCACCTCTGCCCAGAAGTAGTTAAAGAAATCAGCTGCTCATGCAGGAGATGCATGAGGAAGACATGTTTTGAGAAAACAAAGGAAAAACTGGGGCAGGGACACCCCTGAGGGACTGGCCCACAGGCCCCACACCTGAGTGGGGACACCCCCTGAGGGTGCAGTCCCAAGTCAGGGCAGAGGAAAACAAGTGAAAAGCAGCAGAAAGCCCTTAGGTTGGTGTCCCCAGCCTGCTGTGCAGCCCATCACCTCGCTGAGGGGACCACACGAGGCTGTGGTTATACCTATGGTGACAGGGCTGAGAAGGAGAGGTGTCAGACTAAAGCCAGGCCTGGGGAAAGGGGAGAACAGGTGCTTCCCCAAATGTTCATTTCTTTGTCTTTTTATTATTATTATTATCATTTCCTCAATACTAAATCAGTAATTAAAAGTTTATGTTACTTGGCAATAAATTAATAAAATAAAATTTCCCCAGTTGAGACTGTTTTGCCTGTGACAGACTTAACATTTAGGAAAACCCTTGCCCGTTCAACTGCAGCCCTGCCACGTCCACCATGAGCAACTCTACAGTGTTGTCTTCACTTTTTCTTCACATTCAACATGTGATAGAGGGGTTTGTTTGTTTAACTATGCTTACATTAAATCTTCTGGGAAAAAAATATTTGACTTCTTGGCATTTTCAATGATATTCCTAATAGCTTCATAACAGAATATCCAAAAGCATTTTAAAACATAGCATCAAGCAAGAAATTACCTGGCAATATCTGGGCAAAACTGAAATTTTCAACACCCAAAGTGTTAATGCTTTATTCCATTCAGGCTTTGCAACCTCTTCTTTTTTTTTTTTTTTCCTTTTTTTTCCTAAAAAATATATTTGGATTTGGATTTCTTAAACAAACACCTCCCTTCCCCCCCTCCCCCCCCCCAAAAAAAATGATAATTTCATCAAATATCAGAAGATTTTTAGGGTAAATATAAAAAGATATATTTCTGACTCATGTACCCAAATCGCTGACTTTGTCAGGTCTCTGGTTCAAAATATTTGACTAAAAATACCTTTTTTATATATACTTTACACTTAAAATATAAATGAAACCATGTTGTTGGTTTTTTTTTTTCTTTAAATTATTCTGAAAAATGCTAGACTATGTTGGTGTACTTTTGCCCAAGCAAATATATTCTTCTTGATGCAGACACCTGACAAAGTTTAAGCCTAACCATTAAAGATTGGCAAAGCTAAGGTGACCAAAAATAGGGTCATGTTTAAAGAAGTCTTACAAATATAAATATATAAAATGGACAGAAGAGTCAGGAAAATTCAGTAACTGGAGAACTTATTAAGCCAATGGTTAATTTGGATACAGAAGTGTAAATTAAAATATTTTGGGAGCTTTGGCATCCTTGAAAAATTGCAGTTTTACAACAATTAGATAGAAGTGGAAAGAGGAAAAAAAATAGGTCTGTGTTGCAGACCTGGCACATCTCACTTAAAGATCACAATAGAAAAGCAAGCTGCAGTGGCCTTTCACCAATCTAAATAAATAAATAATAAAAACTGAGACCGGGAGATGGCACTTTAAAAATTGTAATCAGTCTCAGGACCAGACTGAGTGAATTACATGTTGGCCTTTGAGCAGCAAATCAAAGCAATCAGCAGAGAAATCCAAGCAGCAATTGAACGTTGGCCATTGGAAACCAAGACTCAATTCACTGAGATTTTTCATTTTTTTTAAGTGAACTCAAGTAAAGCTAGTAAAACTCAGCAATTGCTAACATACCACCATAACTACAGGTTTAATAATGTCTCATAAACTTTAAGAATTTGAAATTCATTGCTGTGCAGCAGCTTTTGCATTCAGTTCGCAACACACCCATTTTCACACTCAAATACATCAGAAAAGCAGATGAAAGTTTATTTTTCTTCTGATAAAGAAGTTAAGCAGATTTTGGCAGCTTGCCACCAATATGACCCCATCCCCCAACTTCTCCCCCTGCCCAAACACTATAAATTAATCTTACACTGGTTGAGAAAAAGAAAAAAAAAAAAACACTGAAAAACTTCCAACGTTCGAGTCCTTTGGCTGAACCTCTCAGGGGCATATCCCATGGTGACAAACTTTGGCCTTGACTGTCTCAGCTGGCCTCTTCCCCAAAATTATGCCTATAGAGCAAACTTTTCCCTTAGATTCCAATTCTGTTTTCTCTTGGCCTTGATATTACCATCACACTTTCTGATTCAAATTCTCCAGAAATACCCACTATGACTCTCTCTTTTTGGAGTAGCTGTTGGTCTCCATGCAAACACAGAGATACTTCACTCAGCTGCTGTCAATGCAGGTTTCCACTACAAAGCCTAAGAGGAGAGTATGAGTCCTACAAAGTTAGTCTCACCAATTAGCAATTACACCCAGGAATTATATGGGGGAGGGGGAAGTCATAGTTGACTTTGACTGTAAGGCAAATTGCAAGATGTTCCTAACTTTTCTGCATAACAATGAATGTACAAAACAGTGAAAAAAATATACAGACTCTGAGACACTTTCCATGCACGTGTGCAATGCACACAGGTTATCCTAGGACAGATTTTCACCTAATTCAAAGAATATCAGCATCCCAATTTTCTGAAACTTTAACTTTTTTTTTTTTTTTGGATGGTGATTCTGCAATAATTTCTCCCATTGCTAAATCCCCAGCTTTCTCAGTAGTGCCAGGACCTCGTAGCACAATATCAGAAAAACAGAACACGAACACAAAAGACTTGGATATACATGACTTGGAAAAGTGTGTTTCTATCAATCTGCTGCTCTTACCACCTGTTTTTGTTCAAATATTAGCAGGTCACTGCTGATGACTTTGGAATGAATTCTTTCCCTATACTTTTGCATTAAATAAAAATGACTGATATACTGACAAGATGCAGATTTATCTGCAGGATGATAAATTGCAGTCTCTATTCAGGGAGAATAGTTCTTTCCATTTTCATGAACTAGGGTCATCCTTAAGTGTCAGGAGAAAAGATGCCAAAGGTAGGCTTCTAGTTTCCACACCAGGACATTGTAGCGGCTACTTCTCGATGTCCGTCTGTGCAAGATCTAACTTCCAAGGATTATCTGTAACAAGATACCAACATATAGTTTGAAGAGACTGCCTGAAACATTTTTTCAGGACAGACTGAAAATAGAGGAAAGTTTCAGAGTTGTTAGTAGGTCTGAATTTTGTGAAACAAAAATCTGGTTGTTACATCACTCTATGAAAAAATATTTGTATTGGCTCTGGTTTTAAGGTTACATTTTTCAGCTCATGCAAGTGGCAGGAAACATGTAGAATCTAACCAAGAGATAGTCCACAAGGCCTGTTAAATGAAACGCTACATAAAGACTTATTATGAAAACAAAAAGATGCAGCTCAGGAAATGAGCTTGGTCATCTCACAACTCTCTGTTGTTCTACAGCCAAGCATTGGCTAAACATTAGATTATCATTACAAACAATGCGTAGGAAAAAAAAAAAAAAAAACTGCATTCAGAATTTACCCTAAATTTCAAGAGCACACAAGTGATTTATGAGCCTCAGCTCTCTTTTCAAATCTGATTTAAATGACTAATTCAGATCTTATTGAAAGCCAGAGAATATAGGCTTCCAAGATGTTTGCGCACTTTTTTGAAGCCTTTAACCTAAAACATAAAATACAACTTTATGGATGAGACAGAAAAACTTGTAAGAAAATTTATTTACAAAATGTGAATTCATACTCAAGAAAAATCTCTTCAGTTGGTGCTTGTCTGTGGAGGAAACTTTATTTTTCAATGCACAAGGTCAGTGTTACTAGAAAATAAATAACATCAAAGGGGCGGAAGAGAACAGAGGAAATTGCTCTGCAGAAGAAAAACAGTGAACTGCAGTCACAAACTTCTCATGAACTCCTGAACTACCACGTTAACCAAGGTAATCTATTCCTATCCTCCATATTTCTGGCCCAGCCCTTCTTTCCTTTCTTTGGCCTCATTGCTTTAACTTTCATCCATTTGTATGGGTGAATTACACATTGCCACACCAAATATGATTTCTAAGTGTCCAATGGAGTTCTCAAATTTGTACCCATCAATGTCTCAGACTATTTCTTCAGATTAGGCAAGTGCAACAGCAGTGTCCTGTATTAAGATAGTTGCCTCTGTTTTCACTACTTGACAACGTGATTGCATTCACATTCAGTGGAAAGCCTACACAAACGGATGTCTTTTGAGCTTGGCTCCAGTATGCACGTTTTAGCTCCTAACATGGCGAAATTAATAGCTATTTTTATTTCATCTGGCAGGGAGTTTGCAGTCGATGTAGGATTGCATCTCCTGTGACCACAGGGTTTCTCAGATTTCCCAACAGTTTAATTGCTATATGCTACGTGAGGTTGCATTTTCAGAGAGAAAAGGAGCTATCTCACACTGCCAGAGCTCTGCAAACCAGTCAGCATTCTGGAAACATAGTCTTTGTTCAATGACTATTAGAAAAAAAAATAATAATAATCAGGTTTCAGAGGATATAGAACCATAACAAACAAAGAGTCTATGCTTAAAAATTATCAGTCTGATGAAGTTAAATTGATTAGTTTAAAGCAAATATTAAAATTCAGACCGCATATACATGAACATTATGGAATGATTTGTGTATGCATCTTCCATATCTTCATCGCTGACAGCAAAGCTCCATAATCACCTGATTTTGGGAAGGGGGAAAAGGAGGAAGTGGAAAAAGGGAAAGACAACCAAATGTGTTGGTTGTCTGAACAATCAATGAAACCTGGACAATCAATGAAAACAAATACTTGGTTTGTTTTTACTTTCCTCTCTTCCTGAATGAATTAATGAAACTGTTGAACTTTGGCCTCTTCTCCAGGCTAAAGCAGCAAGGGGACTGAGTGACTTAATATCCCCCACAGCCCACAGCGATGCTGGTGGAACATTTTGATGTGAGAACACTGTGCTCGTTTGGCATTGCACTCCCTAGAGGGAATATGGTAGACAACGTATAGATTAAGTTTAGCTAGAACTGGACATTAAGAAACATATACTTTGTGCCTTGATAGTAAAGGTCGAGAAAGGTCATTCTAAACTTGGTTTCCTTTGCAGGTTTATAAAGACTTTGCCTTTCTCATTCTTTTCTTTCTTTTTATGGCATAATTGTTGCATAGCAGACAACCATTTTTTCTTTCTTAGCAATGCAAGTTAAATAACATAGAAAGCTTGTGTTAGGAAAATAATCAGGATTCTCTGAAGCACTTCTAAAGTCCTTTCTGCATATGCCTCATAATTGATTTCAAGTGCCAGATGAAAAGAGTCAGGCCCTGTGACATAGTTTTGCTTTGGCTTCACAATCAGAAGAAGAAAAATTCCTGCCATAAGAAAATCAAAACTCTAGGTCTGAAGTGAGAGCTTTCTTGGATTTTCTTTTTCTGCATGAAATACCACTATTCAGAG